>NC_058081.1:643866763-644186027 GCF_014858855.1 Bufo gargarizans
TGCCTCAGTGTGTTGCTGGGTTTAAAGCAAACAGGAATGTGATGTTTATTAAAAAATCCTTTTGAGTTTCTCAGACACCCCAGCTACATATGGGATAACCATATTCTTGTGTCTGTCATGCTTCTCGCCCTCACTGGTAGTCTTGGTGGTCTTTCTTCTCCTTCCTTCTGTTTTGACAAAGGCCCAAACTGGATACCCACAAGTTTTAAGTGCCCCTCTGAGGTGTTTGAGTTCCTTCACCTTGGCCTCTGTGCTGGTGGGGATTTTCTCTGCCCGGTGGTGTAGAGTCTGGATGACTCCCAGTTTGTGGTCTAGAGGATGGTGGGAATCAAATAGCAGGTACTGGTCTGTGTGTGTTGGTTTTCGATAGACCTCTATTCCCAGCTTCCTTCCCTCTTCCACTGTTATAAGACAGTCCAGAAACGCCAGTTTGTTGTTCTGCATATCTTCCCGCGTGAAATTGATGTTATGATCCACTGAGTTGATGTGGTCGGTGAAGGCCTGTAACTCTTGTTTATGAATTTTAACCCAAGTGTCATCCACATATCTGAACCAATGACTCGGTGTAATTCCCTTGAAAGTGGTCAGGGCTTTCCTTTCTACTTCCTCCATATACAGGTTCGCTACAATAGGCGAGACTGGCGATCCCATAGCACAGCCATGTTTTTGCTTGTAGAACTTGTCCTTATACTTGAAGTAGGTGGTAGTCAGACAAAGGTCCAGTAAGACACACACTTGGTCTGGGCTAAGTTCTGTTCTGCATCCTAAGGTGTTGTCTAATAGCAACTGTTTCCTGACTGTTTCAATTGCCTCTGTAGTGGGTATGCAGGTAAAGAGGGATGTAACATCATAGGAGACCATTGTTTCTTCTGTGCCCAATACCAAGTTCTGGATTTTGGTGGTGAAATCTTGAGAGTTCTGTATGTGATGTTTTGTGTTTCCAACCAAGGGCGCTAGGATTCTGGCTAAGTATTTGGCCACATTGTAGGTCACAGAGTTGATGCTGCTGACAATTGGCCTGAGAGGGGTCCCGTCCTTATGTATCTTAGGAAGTCCATAAATACATGGAGGGGCTTCCCCAGGGTAGAGTCGATGATACATGGCCCGATCAATGATTTTGTCCTTTTCTAGTTGTTGTAGTAGTTCTATGACCTTCTTCTTGTAGCCACTGGTTGGGTCTCGTCTTAGGGCCTCATATGTGTTGTTATCATCCAGGAGTGTGGTCACCTTGGCATCATAGTCAGACGTATTAAGTACAACTGTGCATCTTCCTTTATCCGCAGGCAGGATGGTGATGTTTGTGTCTTTCTTCAGGGATGTAACCGCCTTCCTTTCTTCTCTAGTCAAGTTTGAAGGAGGTGGTTTGGCACTGGCCAGAGCTGCAGACACTTTAAGGCGAAGTTGTTCAGCCTCACCCTGGGGTACTTTGTTGCTGTGGATTGAGGCTTCAGTGGCTGAAATAATATCAACTATTGGTATGGTTCTTGGTGTGATTGCGAAATTCAACCCTTTCGCAAGGACATCCATCTCAGGCTGGGTGAGAACCCGGTCTGAAAGATTCTGCACCCATTTCTCTTTGTTTTGCACTGTCCTTGTTTCCTCCTTTCGCCTCCATGACAGTTCCTCACTGGTATAGCTGTTTACAGTTCGGGAAAACAAAATGCAGAACTTGTTCTTCTGCCTCTCCTTGCTCTTAGTGTGCTGAGCTAGCTGTGCATGTACTGTGAAATCTGCTACTTTCCTCCACATTTCAGTGGGTAGCTGCAAAATCAGGTCCTCTTCCAGGTGACTGATAGTTTGTTTCAAGGCTTCAACTGTGAAATGGGTCTGTCGTACCCGTTCATTTAGTAGTTGCTTCTGGGCTTTCTGAGAAATCATCTCAGCTCTGTGACCCAGTATATGAAACAGATGCTTTTTTTTCACCCTAGTATGCCCCAGTAAGCAAAAAGACGCATTTTTGGCCTAAATTTCAGTCACTTATGCACGTGTAATCCCAGATGTGCACTATATCAGAGGTTTTTTTTAACCCCAGTTAGCAAAAAGCTGTATTTCTGGCCTAAATGTGACACTTCCTTATGCACCTATAATCCTAGATGTGCACTATATGAAACAGATGGGGGGGGTTTTCACCCCAGTATGCCCCAGTAAGCAAAAAGCCTTATTTGTGGCCTAAATTTCACAGTCACTTATGCATGTCTAATCCCAGATGTGCAGTATATCAGATGGTTTTTTAACCCCAGTAAGCAAAAAGCTGTATTTCTGGCCTAAATGTGACACTCACTTATGCACCTATAATCCTAGATGTGCACTATATGAAAAAAAATTTTTATTTTTAACCCCAGTGTCTCAAAGCAGCATTTCTGGACTTGCAGACATGCAGATATCCTGTGCTGGTGCACTATCGTTGCATAATATGGCTGCTAATTATGTATTGATATTGACTAACTGAAGGAAAAAAAAGTTCATTTTCAGTAGTAGTTGGCTCAGGGCAGGCTTAAAAAAATTGTGCACTGCACCCACAAAACACATTTGCTGTAGATCGCTGAGTAAAGAAGCAGTTCTTCATAAGATTTCTCCCTGATCTCTCCCTCACAGAAGCTGTATCCTCTCCCTACACTAATCCGAGCAGAGTGACGGGCAGCGCTACGTGACTCCAGCTTAAATAGAGGATGGGTCACATGCTGCAGTTGGCCAATCACAGCCAATAGTAGGGATGGCTGTGATGGCTTTTTGGGGCAAGTAGTATGACGCTTGTTGATTGGTTGCTTTGGAGCCTTTCAAAAAGCTCCATAAAAATCGCCAAACACCGAACCCAAACTTTTACGTAAATGTTCGGGTTCGGGTGCCGAAAACCCTAAAGTTCGGTACGAACCCGAACTTTACAGTTCAGGTTCGCTCAACCCTACTGGTGTCTGATTATTCAAGAAATATTTAGTGATATTCAACTTCCTAATATACTTGTGAATATCTAGGAACGTTTCAAATTTATTCTGTTTATGGGTGGGCGCAAACTTCATACCCTTTCTTAATACTCGTTTTTCCTGTTCTGTCAAATCATAACTGCTAAGATTGAAAATCCCTTTTTTTTTCCCCCTGCTTTTTTTTTTGCAGTTGGGGCTGTTTTTCGGATTGATGGTAGTTATGGCGCTTAAAATTTGATTGTTGGTAATAAGAACCTCCATGGTATTGATTTGGGCCCCTATAATAGGGATTGAAATCACCCTGTGGATGTCTAGGGTAATGATTTCCCTACTGTCCGTACATCTTATTTTTCACATAACCTGAATGTTGGTTATCATACCGTCTATATGGTCTCCCCCAGGGATTAGGGATCCATATGTTAGATGGTCTAGGTGGTTTCATGTATCTATTATTACCCCTGACAAAATTTTGGGGTCTGCCTGCATACGGCTGAGGCGGTGGTAGCGCTCTTACACATTCACCGTGCTTCCATATTTATTATCTTGATGGCCATATACCTGGTCCTGCACTGGAGTGTCCATGTCTCCATTACCCAATCCCTGAAGTCTAGGGGGTGGATCCTTTTTCTCTTTTTATTTATAAACTGTTTTATTTTTATAGTCCTCACAGACTTTTACGTATTTTTTCTGTTTCTTACTTTTTACCTCTTTCTCAATTTTGAGTAGGGTGGTCGGACATTTACTAGACATAGCAATATATTCCTTCTGATCTTTATAAGGTTTTAGGACCTCTTGCAAACGTTCAATGTTACCATTGATGCATTTTAGTTTATCTTTACTTTTGCAATCATCCATTCATTTTTCCCAATCCCTCAGGTCTCCCTCATCATCAGAGTTTAATGGTAATTGCCACCTAAGGCCCTCTGGAATCATGCCATCTGCATGGTATTTTTCCAAAGATAGGATATCCCAGGTGGTCTTAATTTCTCTCACCATATCCTTCTCTAACTCGAGAAACAAATCCTGTAAACCATTATCGTGTTTACTCTCATTAACCTCAAGGGAAAAAAAACTATCGGCATCACATATGAGATTGGCACGAAAATCAAATATGTCCATCTTACAGTCTCGTATTCAGTGTCCTACAAAAGTTCAATAGTAAAAACAAAAATGTTACTAAATACGTAGCTGTAGGTTTGCGCTGCAGATCTCCGATGTGATGTGGGTAGATATCACAGAATCCGATAAATAAATAGCATAGAAGATCGCATTGCATTCAAACACCACCTCCTTCCTCAGCAAGGGGTTAAAATGGAAAGGACACAAAGGCAGGGATCACCAGATTTCACACAATAGTATCCCTCCTTTGGTCAACACTCCTGTAGATAATCAAACAAATGTAGCCATACGCTTCAACCCAATGGACTCAATATTGAACGTGACTCGAAAACCTGTTTATTCTAGGTTTTATTATGCTATATGTATTACATACCGTTAGGTGGATGAGGTAAGGCCTGTAAGAAGTGGTGGAGCCCATTTGTGATTGGAGAGAGGACCTTGTGTGATTCTGATCAGATGTCCGGTCATGTGATGGAGTCTCAGGTGTGGCTTGGATCAGCTGCACGGTCATGTGATGGAGTCTTAGGCGTGGCTTGGTTCAGCTGTCTGGTCATGTGATGGAGTCTCAGGTGTGGCTTGGATCAGCTGCACAGTCATGTGATGGAGTCTTAGGCGTGGCTTGGATCAGCTGTCCGGTCATGTGATGGAGTCTCAGGCATGACTTGGATTAGCTGTCCGGTCATGTGATGGAGTCTCAGGCGTGACTTGGTTCAGCGGTCCGGTCATGTGATGAAGTTTTGTGATGTGGCAGACATATAATAGAAGGCTTGTATATTTTCAGCGTCTTTTACTTAATATATTTTATGTATGTTTTTTTAATTAAGGATGAGTTCATTGTTAAACTATGTTTATTGATTTGGGCTTGGTTTGTGTTATAGTTTTTGTGTTTTTATGAAAAATCTGCACTGATACACTAGAGGGTTAAATCTTCCTCAAGGATGATGTCAGCAATGGGTGGGATTTTATGCACTTTATAAGGAGGGATTGCATTATGTTTTGTATTGCTCCTGAAGAAGCGCGTAAGCGAAACCCGGGTTGGGGGATTTCCGTGCATGGCACTTCTGTCACTTTTATGCTTTTAACAAGTTTACGCTTTTAAGTACAATAAAACCTTTGAATATATGGTGGTAGTCAGTACTTCTTTATGGCTGCATCTGTTTGATTATCTTCAGGAGTGTCGACAGAAGGAGGGATACTATCGTGTGAAATCTGGTGATCCCTGCCTTTGTGTCCTTTCCATTTTAACCCCTTGCTGAAGAAGGAGGGGGTGTTTGAAAGCAGCGAGATCGTCTATGCTATTTATTTATCGGATTCTGTGATATCTGCCCACATCACATCGGAGATCTGAAGCGCAAACATACAGCTACGTATTTAGTGACATTTTTGTTTTTACTATTTTTGCATTTTTAGACCACTTTAGTTTTGCAATGTGGATGGAAAAGTGGGTGTGGTTAACTATGTTAATGAGTTTCACTCCAGATTTATCAAAAAATGTGTAGTCTCACTCCAGGAGAAGGGTGGAGTAAAAAAAATGGAGTAGCTTCTCTAAACAAAAGTATTAGGTCTAAGGATAAGCCAATGCAGACTCAAGCAAAACTGACATCAAATTTTACCCTCATGATAAATTCCCCCCTATACCTCTGGGCGAGCTGGGAGTAAAACATAAAAACTAAAAATTGCCTGGTCCTGAAAGGGCTAAGGACTGGTAAGAGTCTTGCCGTGGTCGTCATGGAAACAGAGCTACAACGTCTTTTGCAATGTGGTCCTATAGTCAAACTTACCTCAATTTGTCTCAATGCTATATATATAGTAGCTAAAAGTAGAGGAAAGCTGGAAGAGAGGATGTGTTCTGACTCAATATCCTGACAATAAGTGTGCTTACTGGCTCCATGTAACAATGGCAAACCATATTGAACTGTGTACTTACTTCAGACTCTTGTCAGTCAGGAACCAACTTAATGCTCAGTCATGTCACTATGTTACTATGTTACTATGTTACTACGTTACATGGGACATGTCACTCCCTGTCTATAATCTTTAGATTTCACTGTAATATACAGACGTGGACAAAATTGTTGGTACCCTTTGGTCAATGAAAGAAAAAGTCACAATGGTCACAGAAATAACTTTAATCTGACAAAAGTAATAATAAATTAAAATTCTATAAATGTTAACCAATGAAAGTCAGACATTGTTTTTCAACCATGCTTCAACAGAATTATGTAAAAAAATAAACTCATGAAACAGGCATGGACAAAAATGATGGTACCCCTAACTTAATATTTTGTTGCGCAACCTTTTGAGGCAATCACTGCAATCAAACGCTTCCTGTAACTGTCAATGAGACATCTGCACCTCTCAGCAGGTATTTTGGCCCACTCCTCATGAGCAAACTGCTCCAGTTGTGTCCGGTTTGAAGGGTGCCTTTTCCAGACTGCATGTTTCAGCTCCTTCCAAAGATGCTCAATAGGATTGAGGTCAGGGCTCATAGAAGGCCACTTTAGAATAGTCCAATTTTTTCCTCTTAGCCATTCTTGGGTGTTTTTAGCGGTGTGTTTTGGGTCATTGTCCTGTTGCAAGACCCATGACCTGCGACTGAGACCAAGCTTTCTGACACTGGCTAGTACATTTCTCTCTAGAATTCCTTGATAGTCTTGAGATTTCATTGTACCCTGCACAGATTCAAGACACCCTGTGCCAGACGCAGCAAAGCAGCCCCAGAACATAACAGAGCCTCCTCCATGTTTCACAGTAGGGACAGTGTTCTTTTCTTGATATGCTTCATTTTTTCGTCTGTGAACATACAGCTGATGTGCCTTGGCAAAAACTTCGATTTTTGTCTCATCTGTCCACAGGACATTCTCCCAGAAGCTTTGTGGCTTGTCAACATGTAGTTTGGCATATTCCAGTCTTGCTTTTTTATGATTCGTTTTCAACAATGGTGTCCTCCTTGGTCGTCTCCCATGTAGTCCACTTTGGCTCAAACAACGACGGATGGTGCGATCTGACACTGATGTTCCTTGAGCATGAAGTTCACCTTGAATCTCTTTAGAAGTCTTTCTAGGCTCTTTTGTTTCCATTCGGATTATCCGTCTCTTAGATTTGTCATCAATTTTCCTCCTGCGGCCACGTCCAGGGAGGTTGGCTACAGTCCCATGGATCTTAAACTTATGAATAATATGTGCAACTGTACTCACAGGAACATCTAGTTGCTTGGAGATGGTCTTATAGCCTTTACCTTTAACATGCTTGTCTATAATTTTCTTTCTGATCTCTTGAGACAGCTCTTTCCTTTGCTTCCTCTGGTCCATGTCGAGTGTGGTACACACCATATCACCAAACAACACAGTGATTACCTGGAGCCATATATATAGGCCCAATGGCTGATTACAAGGTTGTAGACACCTGTGATGCTAATTAGTGGACACACCTTGAATTAACATGTCCCTTTGGTCACATTATGTTCTGTGTTTTCTAGGGGTACCATCATTTTTGTCCATGCCTGTTTCATGAGTTTATTTTTTTACATAATTCTGTTGAAGCATGGTTGAAAAACAATGTCTGACTTTCATTGGTTAACATTTATAGAATTTTAATTTATTATTACTTTTGTCAGATTAAAGTTATTTCTGTGACCATTGTGACTTTTTCTTTCATTGACCAAAGGGTACCAACAATTTTGTCCACGTCTGTATGTGAGCAAAATGTTTTAAAAGAGTATTGGAACCTAGAACAAGAAAAAAACCATAAAACAATAACAACAGTACTGTCACAATCTGGAACAGCAGATTCTGAAAAAAACAATACAGTAGGGCAGCAAGTTCCAAGGAAAAAAATCTATCTTTAGATTGGCGAAGCCACAACATGCCAACACTTCCACCAACCCACATTGTAATCCAATGATAAATGTCTTGAAGTATGATGTGGCTGGAAGTTCCTTATGGTAGGCTTCCTTCTTCAGGTGTCATTCTCCTTATAGTGTTTCTTGCTGTAGACACAAAATGATGACTTCTTATTTGAGTCCAATATCTGCAACTGAAGGGTGATCCATTCCTTACACATGTGCCAGCCGTGACAGCCTGAAGACGTTTCCTTTGCAAAAGATTGAGCAATGTGGATTAGACGAGCATTAGCTAGTACAAGAGATGACCATCTTTAGAAACACTGAAAGTGGTGTGTCTTGCCTTAATTTAGTAATCAATGTAGTATAGAGTGTAGAGTTTGTAGGTCTGATTTCTTGGTCAAGAAACTCAAGTTCAGTGGAGATATAATGCCACTATCCAGGAGTGGAGAAACTACTAGTGATGAAGAAAAATGATGAATGATTATGAGGTGAAGCTTTATTCCAATTATCAGGCACAGAAACAGCAAGTTTTTATAGCTCTTATGATGAATAACCCTACTTATACCCAGAATGATGTTACCTCAGTTCATTCACCTCAGTTCATGCCTCTGTTTATTCTCCTCAGTACATTCCCCCCAACTTCCTTCAGCCTTCCTTCTTATACAATTTTTACTCATTGACTAACATGTGGAGGACATCCAATTGGCTAATACAGATTTCAAACCTAAACCTAACAGGGGGTTCAGACCTGAGCGTTCTGAAACGAGCGCTCTGTATGCGCGATTGTACGGGCGTTTACAATCGCGCATACAGAGACAGACGTGCACACATTGTCGCGCGTTCCCGAATATCTATGTGCGGGAACGCGCGACAAACGCCCCAAAAAAAGCTCAAGCACTTGTTTGAGCGTCGGGCGTTTTACAGCGCGATCGTACGCGCTGTAAAACGCCCAGGTGAGAACCATTCCCATAGGGAATCATTGGTTCTTGCCTGTTGTGCGTTTTGCAGCGCGTAGGAACGCGCTGTAAAACGCTCAGGTCTGGACCCAGGGTAAGTCTATTGGCCGTTTTAAATCTAAACTGATATTCTGATAGGTTGATTGTCTAAGGCTACTTTCACACTGGCGTTTCTGGGTCCGCTTGTGAGATCCGTTTCAGGGCTCTCACAAGCGGCCCAAAACGGATCAGTTCAGCCCCAATGCATTCTGAATGGATAACTATCCGTTCAGAATGCATCAATTTGGCTGCGTTTGGTCTCCGTTGCGTTTTTTAGACGGTCACTAAAATGCAGCTTGCAGCGTTTTGGTAACCGTCTGACTATGCGGAGCCAAGCGGATCCATCCTGACTTACAATGTAAGTCAATGGGGACAGATCCGTTTTTCACTGACACAATATGATCTGTCCCCCATTGACTTTCAATATAAGTCAGGACGGATCCATTTTGACTTAGACTTTTTTTTTTATAAAAAAATGCAAACAGATCCGTTATTAACGGATACAAGCGTTTGCATTATTGGTGCGGATCCGTCTGTGCAGATACAAGACGGATCCGCACCAAACGCGAGTGTGCAAGTAGCCTTATCCTGTTTTAGTGGTGGCAGTCGTAAAACTTAAAATGCAGAGAGAAAATTCTTGTCCAGGCTCTTCTGTGAGAGTCTCCGTTATCCTAGAAAACCCTAAGCTCTACATTTTTGTATTTAATTTAAACAAAAGGATCCTTATCTTCATCTAGGAGTTGTAAATAGCTCCTGACTGTAACTATGATTAAATGTCCTCCAATGTTAGATCCATGTAATGGCCATGTGTCAATATTGTTAATAATACATATATAAAAATATGTAATATACCAATACCTTCTAGGATGCCCTCATTAATAATATTGCCCCCTACAGTGCCCCAAACAGTGAAAATGCTCCCCAAGAGTGCCTCTATTAGTAGAAGAGCCATCTAGTATTAATAATGCTCCCACACAGACCCCAGTAGAAATAAGGCCCTCCTATTGTGCCTCCAGTGGTAAGAAAGCTCTCTAGAGACCTCTCTGTAATAATAATGCTGATGTATTAGCACTCGTATAGAACCCCCTGTAGCAATCAGGACCCCTATAATGTCCGCTGTATTTATAATGCCCCCTGCAGTGCCCCCTATAGTTATAATCCTCCCTGTAATGCCCTCAGAAATTATAATGCCCCAGACATTCCAACATATAGGTCCATGTAAATAACATCATTTCCCTCACTTTACCATACAGTCCCATTTAAATAACATCACACCATCTCTCCTGCCCCTTCCAACATACAGTCCCTTGTACAAAACATAATTCCCTCCCTTCAGCCTCATCCAACACACAGTCCTATGTAAGAAACATTACTTACTTCCAAACCACCTCCATCATACAGTCCCATGTAAAGCTACATGCCCAAATGTAAAAAGATAGACGCCTATTCAGGCTATTTTACTCCCTGGAAAAAGACTCATGCATATTTTTACGCATGGTCTTTTTCTAGTCAGAAGCACTGTATCGGAAGCTGCCATGTCCAGCACACATGAAGCCCTGCACAAGACCTGTCCTAGATTGCTAGTATAGCTTGTGTGTTTATACAGCTAGACCTGCCAATAACCTTAATACAGTTCCTATGTTTGTGTGTTAAAGACAAAAGCAGAGTTATTTACAGTGACTTCATGTTTGGATGTCATATAACTGTTATATATATTGTGTTCACAGAAGCAGAAAAGATAATATGCCTTTAAGATCAATTATATGGATGTGAGGTAAGCTTAATGAAACAGCAGAAACAGAAAACATACAGTTAAACTGTTGTTGCTGGGCAGGAGTCTAGACCAATCACAGCCAGCCTCAAACACAGCAGGGGTCTTGGCCAATCACATCCAGCCTCACACACAGCCTGTGTGGGAAATTCCCTAGCAGGAGCTGCTAGAAATTATTATTCACCAGAGAGAGAAGCTGTTAATATAGTGATTAGAACGGTATACTGAACTAGATATATATGTGTTTACTTACAGTTCCACCAATTGCAAACTACAACGTTCACAATCCAAATTCAAAATCCATATTGCAATCCAAATAGCATACAACCATACCAGATCATACTCAACCAATCTGCAAATAGTTACTGCTAACTGCATACTGCAAATTGTAACCAAATTCAGCAAGTGAACTATTAGTTAGAGAGATCATAAATAGGGATGAGCGAACCCGAACTGTATAGTTCGGGTTCGTACCGAATTTTGGGGTGTCCGTGACACGGACCCGAACCCGAACATTTTCGTAAAAGTCCGGGTTTGGGTTCGGTGTTCGTCGTTTTCTTAGCGCTTTTTTAAAGGCTGCAAAAGCAGCCAATCAACAAGCGTCATACTACTTGCCCCAAGAGGCCGTCACAGCCATGCCTACTATTGGCATGACTGTGATTGGCCAGTGCAGCATGTGACCCAGCCTCTATTTAAGCTGGAGTCACGTAGCGCCGCACGTCACTCTGCTCTGATTAGTGTAGGGAGAGGTTGCAGCTGCGACTGTTAGGGCGAGATTAGGCAGTGATTAACTCTTCCAAAACACTTAAGTCAGTGATCGATCTACAGCTGTGGATCATTGAAATGCTGCTATTCAATTGCTCACTGTTTTTAGGCTGCCCAGAGCGTTTTTCAGTCACTTTTTTCTGGGGTGATCGGCGGCCATTTTGTGTCTTGTGGTGCGCCAGCACAAGCTGCCACCAAGTCCATTTAACCATCAATAGTGTGGTTATTTTTTGGCTATATCCTACATCAGGGGCAAGCTGCCACCAAGTCCATTTAACCATCAATAGTGTGGTTAATTTTTTGCTATATCCTACATCAGGGGCTTGGCTGTGCTTGCTATTTTATTGAGGGGTGAAATACAATTGCCAAAATAGCAGTACCCTAAATCTGGTGTTCCAGCTGTGGCCAGCCAATTGTAATACTGTCTGCTGTCTGGCAAAGGATATATTTTTGTTCTGGGTTGAAATACAATTCCCAACTTAGCAATTCCCTAAATTAGTGGTTTCTGCTGTATCAGGCCTACTTTAAATCTATCCATAAAAGGGTATATTAGATTCAAGGTGCTGATAGGGTCATCCACAATAACTTCACACGCTACTGTGCATTTCCAAGTCTAATTCTGTCCGTAAACGTATACCTGTCATCCAGCGCCTAAATAATAGGCCTTAAATTTATATTCAGCTAAATCTGTGTTTATTGCTGAGGCTGGTCAATTCATTTAGTGTCCGCCAAAGCACAGTTTTTGGTCTGGGTTGAAATACAATTCCCAACTTAGCAATTCCCTAAATTAGTGGTTTCTGTTGTATCAGGCCTACTTTAAATCTATCCATAAAAGGGTATATTAGATTCAAGGTGCTGATAGGGTCATTCTCAATAACTTTACACACAAGCTACCGTGCATTTCCAAGTTTAATTCTGTCCGTAAACTGTCACCCAGCGCCTAAATAATAGGCCTCAAATTTATATTCAGCTAAATCTGGGTTGAAATACAATTCCCAACTTAGCAATTCTCTAAATTAGTGGTTTCTGCTGTATCAGGCCTACTTTAAATCTATCCATAAAAGGGTATATTAGATTCAAGGTGCTGATAGGGTCATTCTCAATCACTTCACACACAAGCTACCGTGCATTTCCAAGTCTAATTCTGTCCGTAAACGTATACCTGTCACCCAGCGCTTAAATAATAGGCCTCAAATTTATATTCAGCTAAATCTGTGGTTATTGCTGTAGCTGGTCAAGTTATTTTGTGTCCGTCAAAGCACAGTTTTTGTTCTGGGTTGAAATACAATTCCCAACTTAGCAATTCTCTAAATTAGTGGTTTCTGCTGTATGATTCTGTGCCAGCATACATACATAATTCCTCTGAGTAGCCATCTTATATGCTTCTGGCATATGTAAAAAAAAAACAGTGAACTCTCATCTTCCTGAAGCCTGGGTCACCTATGATATAGATGGACACTTTTATTACCACTACTCTGTGAGGCCGGCTATAAAAGGTCATAAAGGCTATACCAGGCCCAGCTCATCCTGTCCTTTAAGATAAGATCAGCTCGCTGTCAAGCCTGGCTGGAGCGTGACGTCATTAATTTCCAGGTCTGGTTTGAGGAGAGCTAATAGCCCTTAATTAGCTCTGGGCATAAAACCAGTCCACTTTCATATTTCATTTATGAATCAACTTATGCCCTTTCTGACACCAGATCCAGGCTCTACAGAGTATTGTGGTTAATTGGGTATCAAATATGACTAGAGGATGTGATTCTGTAGCTGACCTATGGGTGGTAGAAGAACTACAGGTCCCAGCATTACCGTGTGTGGTCTCATTCTGTATGTAAATAAATAAGGATCGCAAATATGTATTCTGTATAAAAATATGCCGATGTATCAGGGAGATACGAGCTTAAGTATAATCCTCATTGTAGGAACTGAACTTTGATGGGGTCATAAAACACTTGGAGGCCAATCCCTAGGCTTCACAGTCACTCTGCTGCCATTGGCTGACAGGAGTAAGTCTCCTGCCCATGGGAGAGTTCATAAAAATCTGTGCACAAAGACAGAGGAGGGAGACCCATGGAACATCACCAGACACTTAATTGGACATTGACGGCATATCCCTGTATCAGAAGAACTTTGAGGGTCTCCCCTGATACATACTGAAAAGGGGTTTGCAAGGATTCAAAAAGGACATATGAACGACCATCTGAAACCCTCCAGAGAAACTAAGTATTATTTCATCTTTTTCCCTTTCATTTGAACTGTTGTGATTATTTATATTGTTATTATTATTCTGTAGATTTATAGTCATTTTCATTAGACTTGTATGCACTGCTTTTTACCGCTTATTAAAGATTATAAAATCTAAACGGCCAAGTCTTCCATATTCTAAGCTGCTGAACAACGTACCTTGCCTTTGAAGAGACGTTACCAGGTAGTTAGTTAGTTAAATTGCATTTAGGAATTGTAGCTGGGGGTGATTGACTGCGGTTGGTCAGTAAGTGATATCCGGTTCATCCACTGATCTGTGTGATAGTGAATGACCAGGATAGTCTGCTCGTGGACCGGGAACCCACGTGGTGGCAGTTACCAAAGTGTAGTGGGGGGGTGTTAGCCGGATGGTAATACCCCGGTCACGTGAGGTCTCTGTGTGTGCGCAGACTCCGTCACAGACCACTACGTCACAGCTGTGGGATCCGGAGCGATCGGATCCATAGTTCGTGACAAGGCCTACTTTAAATCTATCCATAAAAGGGTATATTAGATTCAAGGTGCTGTTAGGGTCATTCTCAATAACTTCACACACAAGCTACCGTGCATTTCCAAGTCTAATTCTGTCGGTAAACGTATACCTGTCACCCAGCGCCTAAATAATAGGCCTCTAATTTATATTCAGGTAAATCTGTGGTTATTGCTGTAGTTGGTCAAGTTATTTTGTGTCCGTCAAAGCACAGTTTTTGTTCTGGGTTGAAATACAGTTCCCAACTTAGCAATTCCCTAAATTAGTGGTTTCTGCTGTATCAGGCCTACTTTAAATCTATCCATTAAAGGGTATATTAGATTCAAGGTGCTGATAGGGTCATCCACAATAACTTCACACGCTACCGTGCATTTCCAAGTCTAATTCTGTCCGTAAAGGTATACCTGTCACCCAGCGCCTAAATACTAGGCCTACAATTTATATTCAGCTAAATCTGTCGTTACTGCTGTGCCTGTATTAGTGTAATACGGTACCTAAATAGATAGCCAGATTGTGTTAGGTGTCTGTAAAAAAAATGGCCTGAATTTGAATTCAATACATTGGGCCAAATAATATTTTTGTTATTGGGGTGAACGGTAACAACGAGGAAAACATCTAGTAAGGGACGCGGACGCGGACATGGTCGTGGTGGTGTTAGTGGACCCTCTGGTGCTGGGAGAGGACGTGGCCGTTCTGCCACAGCCACACATCCTAGTGTACCAACTACCTCAGGTCCCAGTAGCCGCCAGAATTTACAGCGATATTTGGTGGGGCCCAATGCTGTTCTAAGGATGGTAAGGCCTGAGCAGGTACAAGCATTAGTCAATTGGGTGGCCGACAGTGGATCCATCACGTTCACATTATCTCCCACCCAGTCTTCTGCAGAAAGCGCACAGATGGCGCCTGAAAACCAAGCCCATCAGTCTGTCACATCACCCCCATGCATATCAGGAAAACTGTCTGAGCCTCAACTTATGCAGCAGTCTCTTATGCTGTTTGAAGACTCTGCTGGCAGGGTTTCCCAAGGGCATCCACCTAGCCCTTCCCCAACGTTGGAAGACATAGAATGCACTGACGCACAACCACTTATGTTTCCTGATGATAAGGACATGGGAATACCACCTTAGCACATCTCTGATGATGACGAAATACAGGTGCCAACTGCTGCGTCTTTCTGCAGTGTGCAGACTGAACAGAAGGTCAGGGATCAAGACTGGGTGGAAGACGATGCAGGGGACGATGAGGTCCTAGACCCCACATGGAATGAAGGTCGTGCCACTGACTTTCACAGTTCGGAGGAAGAGGCAGTGGTGAGACCGAGCCAACAGCGTAGCAAAAGAGGGAGCAGTGGGCAAAAGCAGAACACCCGCCGCCAAGAGACTCCGCCTGCTACTGACCGCCGCCATCTGGGACCGAGCACCCCAAAGGCAGCTTCAAGGAGTTTCCTGGCATGGCACTTCTTCAAACAATGTGCTGACGACAAGACCCGAGTGGTTTGCACACTGTGCCATCAGAGCCTGAAGCGAGGCATTAACGTTCTGAACCAAAGCACAACCTGCATGATCAGGCACCTGCATGCAAAGCATGAACTGCAGTGGAGTAAACACCTTAAAAACAAGGAAGTCATTCAGGCTCCCCCTGCTACCTCTTCTGCTGCTGCCGCCTCGGCCTCTTCTGCTGCTGCCGCCTCGGTCTCTTCTGCTGCTGCCACCTCGACCTCTTCCTCCGCCTCTGGAGGAACGTTGGCACCTGCCGCCCAGCAAACAGGGGATGTACCACCAACACCACCACCAAGCATCTCAACCATGTCACACGGCAGCGTTCAGCTCTCCATCTCACAAACATTTGAGAGAAAGCGTAAATTCCCACCTAGCCACCCTCCATCCCTGGCCCTGAATGCCAGCATTTCTAAACTACTGGCCTATGAAATGCTGTCATTTAGGCTGGTGGACACAGACAGCTTCAAACAGCTCATGTCGCTTGCTGTCCCACAGTATGTTGTTCCCAGCCGGCACTACTTCTCCAAGAGAGCCGTGCCTTCCCTGCACAACCAAGTATCCGATAAAATCAAGTGTGCACTGCGCAACGCCATCTGTGGCAAGGTCCACCTAACCACAGATACGTGGACCAGTAAGCACGGCCAGGGACGCTATATCTCCCTAACTGCACACTGAGTAAATGTAGTGGCGGCTGGGCCCCAGGCAGAGAGCTGTTTGGCGCACGTCCTTCCACCGCCAAGGATCGCAGGGCAACATTCTTTGCCTCCTGTTGCCTCCTCCTCCTACTCGGCTTCCTCCTCCTCTTCTTCCACCTGCTCATCCAGTCAGCCACACACCTTCACCACCAACTTCAGCACAGCCCGGGGTAAACGTCAGCAGGCCATTCTGAAACTCATATGTTTGGGGGACAGGCCCCACACCGCACAGGAGTTGTGGCGGGGTATAGAACAACAGACCGACGAGTGGTTGCTACCGGTGAGCCTCAAGCCTGGCCTGGTGGTGTGCGATAATGGACGAAATCTCGTTGCAGCTCTGGGACTAGCCGGTTTGACGCACATCCCTTGCCTGGCGCATGTGCTTAATTTTGGTGGTGCAGAAGTTCATTCACAACTACCCCGACATGTCAGAGCTGCTGCATAAAGTGCTTCCGGCGTTCACATCCTGCCGCTGCTCGCCTGTCTGCGCTACAGCGTAACTTCGGCCTTCCTGCTCACCGCCTCATATGCGACGTGCCCACCAGGTGGAACTCCACCTTGCACATGCTGGACAGACTGTGCGAGCAGCAGCAGGCCATAGTGGAGTTTCAGCTGCAGCACGCACGGGTCAGTCGCACTGCGGAACAGCACCACTTCACCACCAATGACTGGGCCTCCATGCGAGACCTGTGTGCCCTGTTGCACTCGAGTACTCCACCAACATGGCCAGTGGCGATGACGCCGTTATCAGTGTTACAATACCACTTCTATGTCTCTTTGAGAACACTTAGGGCGATGATGGAAGAGGAGGTGGCCCAGGCGGAGGAGGAGGAGGAAGAGGGGTCATTTTTAGCACTTTCAGGCCAGTCTCTTCGAAGTGACTGAGAGGGAGGTTATTTGCAACAGCAGAGGTCAGGTACAAATGTGGCCAGACAGGGCCCACTACTGGAGGACGAGGAGTACGAGGAGGAGGAGGAGGTAGAGGAGGATGAGGATGAAGCATGGTCACAGCGGGGTGGCACCCAACGCAGCTCGGGCCCATCACTGGTGTGTGGCTGGGGGGAAATGCAGGACGATGACGAGACGCCTCCCACAGAGGACAGCTTGTCCTTACCTCTGGGCAGCCTGGCACACATGAGCGACTACATGCTGCAGTGCCTGCGCAACGTGTGCGGACTACTGGGTTGCTAAGGAAGATTCGCGAGTACAAGCGCACGTTGGCAGACGCGTTACTTTGAGCATTCCCAAATGTCACAGGGGAACAAGTGGAAGCCCAAGGCGAAGGCAGAGGAGTAGCAAGAGGTTGCCAATGCAGCTGTGTCACGGCCAGCTCCTCTGAGGGCAGGGTTAGCATGGCAGAGATGTGGAAAACTTTTGTCAACACGCCACAGCTAACTGCACCACCACCTGATACGGAACGTGTTAGCAGGAGGCAACATTTCACTAACATTGTGGAACAGTAGGTGTGCACACCCCTCCACGTACTGACTGATGGTTCGGCCCCATTCAACTTCTGGGTCTCCAAATTGTCCACCTGGCCAGAGCTAGCCTTTTATGCCTTGGAGGTGCTGGCCTGCCCGGCGGCCAGCGTTTTGTCTGAACGTGTATTCAGCACGGCAGGGGTCGTCATTACAGACAAACGCAGCCGCCTGTCTACAGCCAATGTGGACAAGCTGACGTTCATAAAAATGAACCAGGCATGGATCCCACAGGACCTGTCCATCCCTTGTGCAGATTAGACATTAACTACCTCCCCTTAAACATAGATTATTGTACTCCAGGGCACTTCCTCATTCAATCCTATTTTTATTTTCATTTTATCATTATATTGCGGGACAGCCCAAAGTTCAATGAACCTCTCCTCTGTCTGGGTGCCGGGGCCTAAAAATATCTGACAGTGGCCTGTTCCAGTGTTGGGTGACGTGAAGCATGATTCTCTGCTATGAAATGAAGACTGATTCTCTGCTGAGTCGCTGACATGAAGCCTGAATCTCTGTTATGGGACCTCTCTCCTCTGTCTGGGTGCCGGGGCCTAAATTATATGACAATGGACTGTTCCAATGTTGGGTGACGTGAAGCATGATTCTCTGCTATGACATGAAGACTGATTCTCTGCTGAGTCGCTGACATGAAGCCTGAATCTCTGTTATGGGACCTCTCTCCTCTGCCTGGGTGCCGGGGCCTAAATATCTGACAATGGACTGTTCCAGTGTTGGGTGACATGAAGCATGATTCTCTGCTATGACATGAAGACTGATTCTCTGCTGACATGAAGCCTGAATCTCTGTTATGGGACCTCTCTCCTCTGCCTGGGTGCCGGTGCCTAAATATCTGACAATGGACTGTTCCAGTGTTGGGTGACCTGAAGCATGATTCTCTGCTATGACATGAAGACTGATTCTCTGCTGACATGAAGCCTAAATCTCTGTTATGGGACCTCTCTCCTCTGCTTGGGTGCCGGGGCCTAAATATATGACAATGGACTGTTCCAGTTGTGGGTGACGTGAAGCCTGATTCTCTGCTATGACATGAAGACTGATTCTCTGCTGACATGAAGCCTGAATCTCTGTTATGGGACCTCTCTCCTCTGCCTGGGTGCCGGGGCCTAAATATCTGACAATGGACTGTTCCAGTGTTGGGTGACCTGAAGCATGATTCTCTGCTATGACATGAAGACTGATTCTCTGCTGACATGAAGCCTGAATCTCTGCTATGGGACCTCTCTCCTCTGCCTGGGTGCCGGGGCCTAAATATATGACAATGGACTGTTCCAGTGGTGGGTGACATGAAGCCTTATTCTCTGCTATGACATGAAGACTGATTCTCTGCTGACATGAAGCCTGAATCTCTATTATGGGACCTCTCTCCTCTGCCTGGGTGCCGGGGCCAAAATATCTGACAATGGACTGTTCCAGTGTTGGGTGACGTGAAGCCTGATTCTCTGCTATAAAAATTAAGACTGATTCTCTGCTGAGTCGCTGACATGAAGCCTGAATCTCTGTTATGGGACCTCTCTCCTCTGTCTGGGTGCCGGGGCCTAAATTATATGACAATGGACTGTTCCAATGTTGGGTGACTTGAAGCATGATTCTCTGCTATGACATGAAGACTGATTCTCTGCTGAGTCGCTGACATGAAGCCTGAATCTCTGTTATGGGACCTCTCTCCTCTGCCTGGGTGCTGGGGCCTAAATATATGACAATGGACTGTTCCAATGTTGGGTGACGTGAAGCCTGATTCTCTGCTATGACATGAAGACTGATTCTCTGCTGACATGAAGCCAGATTCTCTGCTATGGGACCTCTCTCCAATTGATATTGGTTAATTTTTATTTTTTTTATTTTTATTTTTATTCATTTCCCTATCCACATTTGTTTGCAGGGGATTTAACTACATTTTGCTGCCCTTTGCAGCCCTCTAGCCCTTTCCTGGGCTATTTTACAGCCTTTTTAGTGCCGAAAAGTTCGGGTCCCCATTGACTTCAATGGGGTTCGGGTTCGGGACGAAGTTCGGGTCGGGTTCGGATCCCGAACCCGAACATTTCCGGGAAGTTCGGCCGAACTTCTCGAACCCGAACATCCAGGTGTTCGCTCAGCTCTAATCATAAAGTGCTTAAATAACTTAAAGTGACAGTACAGATATTCAAGAGAGAAATACACTCACCTAAAGAATTATTTGGAACACCTGAGCATCCCTTCATGACCACCATGTACCCATCTTCTGATGGCTACTTTGTGACATGGTTCAGGATAATGCACCATGTCACAAAGCTTGAATCATTTCAAATTGGTTTCTTGAACATGACAATGAGTTCACTGTACTAAAATGGCCCCCACAGTCACCAGATCTTAACCCAATAGAGCATCTTCAGGATGTGGTGGAACGGGAGCTTCGTGCCCTGGATGTGCATCCCTCAAATCTCCATCAACTGCAAGATGCTATCCTATCAATATGGGCCAACATTTCTAAAGAATACTATCAGCACCTTGTTGAATCAATGCCACATAGAATTAAGGCAGTTCTGAAGGTAAAAGGGGGTCCAACACCGTATTAGTATGGTGTTCATAATAATTCTTTAGGTAAGTGTATATCCACCATTTTATGTTGAATGACAAGATTGAACAGTTGAACCACCATCTTATGCATACCGCCATTTTGTGATATCTATTCAACACGTGTTATGTACATGGACTATCTGCTGCGGAGGTGGCAGTGTTATATATGAAGAAAAGTTGAAGTTAATAAAGACATGCACCCTAAAGCAGCGGTCCCCAACCGCCGGGCCGTGGCCCAGGACCGGGCCCTGGAGGATGGCTTGCCGGGCCGCGGCGACCAGGGCAGTCTTTAATGCTGTACTAATGAAGCGCTTCCATTATGGAATCGCTTCATTAGTACAGGAGGACCAGGAAGCGGTGAAGGATCTGTACTCACCACTTCCTGGTCCTCGGCTCGGCTATCGGGTGTGCAGGGCTGCGCACAGCGTGAGGTCTCTCTGTGACCTCACACTGTGCGCCGCTATACACAGCCAGCCGACAGCAGAATGAAGAGGATCGCGATGGTGACCAGGAGCAGGAGAGGTAAGTGTTTTTTTGATTTTATTTTATTTGCACTGGGGGCTGATGGCTGACCTGGGGGACATGGGGCAGACATGAGGGGCTAATGGGGGCTTATGGCTGACATGAGGGGCTAATGGGGTGCTTATGGCTGACATGCGGGGCTAAAGGGGGCTTATGGCTGACATGAGGGGATAATGGGGGCTTATGGCTGACATGAGGGGCTAATGGGGGGCTTATGGCTGACATGCGGGGCTAAAGGGGGCTTATGGCTGACATGAGGGGCTAATGGGGGCTTATGGCTGATATGAGGGGCAAATGGGGGCTTATGGCTGACATGAGGGGCTAATGGCTGACATGAGGGGCTAATGGGGGCTTATGGCTGACATGAGGGGCTAATGGGGGCTTATGGCTGACATGGGGGCTTATAGCTGACATGAGGGGCTAATGGGGGCTTATGGCTGACATGAGGGGCTAATGGGGGGCTTATGGCTGACATGAGGGGCTAATGGGGGCTTATGGATGACATGAGGGGCTAATGGGGGGCTTATGGCTGACATGAGGAGCTAATGGGGGCTTATGGATGACATGAGGGGCTAATAGGGGGCTTATGGCTGACATGAGGGGCTAATGGGGTGCTTATGGCTGACATGAGGGGCTAATGGGGGGCTTATGGCTGACATGAGGGGCTAATGGGGGGCTTATGGCTGACATGAGGGGCTAATGGGGGGCTTATGGCTGACATGAGTGGCTAATGGGGGCTTATGGCTGACATGAGTGGCTAATGGGGGCTTATGGCTGACATAATGGGCTAATGGGGGCTTATGGCTGACATTGGGGGGTTTATGGCTGACATTGGGGGGCTGATAGATGGCTAAAGGTTTGGGGGTCTAATCTGAGGTCTGATTAACATTGGGGGTCTGATTGCTGGTCTGATCTGAGGTGTAATGAAAAATATTTTTTTCTTATTGTTCTCCTCTAAAACTAGGTGCATCATATAGGGCGAAAAATACGGTACAGTGAAGCAGGGACCAGTGCAGCAGAGACCAGTGCAGCAGAGACCATAGTCAGTTTATATAGTCGTTATATAGTGTTATATATTGTTATATATTTGAATATGCACCTTGTGTTTTGTTATGCTCATGAATCAGTCATCCCCGCCCACCCCCTAACTCCCCCCCCAGGCCCCCCATTTCGGATATCCTCCTTCCTATGGACATCTGATGAATGACCGACCTGCTGCACGTGACCACCTCCTGTACTAACCCACCATACGTGGTTAACAAGTGAGGCCTCTCTAAGAACTGGTAAGACCTTTCCATTTCTTATCAGTTTGATCCCAATACTCTATCTTGGGATCCAGATTTTAGGGATCTTACGGTCCTTCCACCATAGGCCATTGCGACACATTTCGCAGGCCTAGGGAGGATGATACCTGTATTGGTGCGCAACGCAACACTTGCAGCACACCAACCCAGGATTTAGGTCTGTCTTTTTGTGTTTTTTTGTTTGTAAGGGGTCTTTTATTTCCTACCCAGGGAGAATAGACACATTAAAAGCTAAGTTTTAATTGTTACTGCTCCCCTTCTCTACTCAAACTTTACATTGAAAGTCAATGGGGGACGGATCCGTTTGAAAATTGAGCCATATTGTGTCAAATTCAAACGGATCCGTCCCCATTGACTTACATTGTAAGTCTGGACGGATCCGTTTGCCTCCGCACGGCCAGGTGTCAGGTGTCCGCCTGCTGAGCGGAGCGGAGGCCAAACGCTGCCAGACTGATGCATTCTGAGCGGATCCGCATCCACTCAGAATGCATAAGGGCAGTACGGATAAGTTCGGGGCCGCTTGTGAGAGCCTTTAAACGGAACTCGCAAGCGGAGCCTCGAACGCTAATGTGAAAGTAGCCTTACGCGTTATATGCTAAATGTTCTGTTAACACCAGAGACCTGTTCTCATAAACAGTTGAGACAATACTGACTAAAAGAGGGAGGATCGCGCTGTCCGACCGGAAAGGGTGGACTTAGATGACTTAGAGGGGAGAGAGGAGGACAGGGTAGACGTCAGAGACACAAAGACAGCCCTTGTGCCCATCCCCTAGTTACAAGACACCCCCATGAAAGATGAGAAGTCCCGTGTTCCAGTCTATTAATATCCACATTAATAAAAGCCGGGTAATTCAGTAAACCACACTGCTAAAGGGTATTAAATGCAGAGTAACATCAAACAGCATTGGGTATCTTCAGAAGGGTAATGAATTGAGTTGAGCGAACACCTGGATGTTCGGGTTCGAGAAGTTCGGCCGAACTTTACGGCACTAAAAAGGCTGTAAAACAGGCCAGGAAAGGGCTAGAGGGCTGCAAAAGGCAGTCAAATGTAGGTAAATCCCCTGCAAACAAATGTGGCTAGGGAAATGAATAAAAATAAAATAAATAAAAATTAACCAATATAAATTAAAGAGAGGTCCCATAGCAGAGAATAAGGCTTCATGTCACCCACCACTGGAACAGGCCACTGTCAGATATTTAGGCCCCGGCACCCAGACAGAGGAGAGAGGTCCCATTGCAGAGAATCAGGCTTCATGTCATAGCAGAGAATCAGGCTTCACGTCACCCACCCACCACTGGAACAGGCCATTGTCAGATATTTAGGCCCCGGCACCCAGACAGAGGAGAGAGGTCCCATAGCAGAGAATCAGGCTTCATGTCATAGCAGAGAATCAGGCTTCATGTCATAGCAGAGAATCAGGCTTCACGTCACCCACCACTGGAACAGGCCATTGTCAGATATTTAGGCCCCGGCACCCAGACAGAGGAGAGAGGTCCCATTGCAGAGAATCAGGCTTCATGATCCCCACCAATGGAACAGGCCACTGTCAGATATTTAGGCCCCGGCACCCAGACAGAGGAGAGAGGTCCCATAGCAGAGAAACAGGCTTCATGTCATAGCAGAGAATCAGGCTTCACGTCACCCACCACTCCTGCTAACACGTTCCGTATCAGGTGGTGGTGCAGTTAGCTGTGGCGTGGTGACAAAACTTTTCCACATCTCTGCCATGCTAAACCTGCCTCAGAGGAGCTGGCCGTGACACAGCTGCGTTGGCGACCTCTTGCTCCTCCTCTGCCTTCGCCTTGGGCTTCCACTTGTTCCCCTGTGACATTTGGGAATGCTCTCAGTAGCGCGTCTACCAACGTGCGCTTGTACTTGAGCATCTTCCTATCACACTCCAGTGCAGGAAGTAAGGTGGGCACATTGTCTTTGTACCGGGGATGCAGCAGGGTAGCAACCCAGTAGTCCGCACACGTTAAAATGTGGGCGACTCTGCTGTCGTTGCGCAGGCACTGCAGCATGTAGTCGCTCATGTGTGCCAGGCTTCCCAGAGGTAAGGACAAGCTGTCCTCTGTGGGAGGCGTATCGTCATCGTCCTCCGTTTCCCCTCAGCCACACACCAGTGATGGGCCCGAGTTGGGTGCCACCCCGCTGTGAACATGCTTCATCCTCATCCTCCTCCACCTCCTCCTCATCCTCCAGTAGTGGGCCCTGTCTGGCCACATTTGTACCTGGCCTCTGCTGTTGCAAAAAAACTCCCTCTGAGTCACTTCTAAGAGACTGGCCTGAAAGTGCTAAAAATGACCCCTCTTCCTCCTCCTCCTCCTCCTCCTCCTCCTGGGCCACCTCCTCTTCCATCATCGCCCTAAGTGTTTTCTCAAGGAGACATAGAAGTGGTATTGTAACACTGATAACGGCATCATCGCCACTGGCCATGTTGGTGGAGTACTCGAAATAGCGCAACAGGGAACACAGGTCTCGCATGGAGGCCCAGTCATTGGTGGTGAAGTGGTGCTGTTCCGCAGTGCGACTGACCCGTGCGTGCTGCAGCTGAAACTCCACTATGGCCTGCTGCTGTTCGCACAGTCTGTCCAGCATGTGCAAGGTGGAGTTCCACCTGGTGGGCACGTCGCATATGAGGCGGTGAGCGGGAAGGCCGAAGTTACGCTGTAGCGCAGACAGACGAGCAGCGGCAGGATGTGAACGCCGGAAGTGCACACAGACGACCCGCACTTTATGCAGCAGCTCTGACATGTCGGGGTAGTTGTGAATGAACTTGTGCACCACCAAATTCAGCACATGCGCCAGGCAAGGGATGTGCGTCAAACCGGCTAGTCCCAGAGCTGCGATGAGATTTCGCCCATTATCACACACCACCAGGCCGGGCTTGAAGCTCACCGGCAGCAACCACTCGTTGGTCTGTTGTTCAATACCCCGCCAAAACTCCTGCGCGGTGTGGGGCCTGTCCCCCAAACATATGCGTTTCAGAATGGCCTGCTGAAGTTTGTGGTGAAGGTATGTGGCTGACTGGATGAGCAGGTGGAAGACGAGGAGGAGGAAGCCGAGTAGGAGGAGGAGGCTACATGAGGCAAAGAATGTTGCCCTGCGATCCTTGGCGGCGGAAGGACGTGCGCCAAACAGCTCTCCGCCTGGGGCCCAGCCGCCACTACATTTACCCAGTGTGCAGTCAGGGAGATATAGCGTCCGTGGTCTTGCTTACTGGTCCACACATCTGTGGTTAGGTGGACATTGCCACAGATGGCGTTGCGCAGTGCACACTTGATTTTATCGGATACTTGGTTGTGCAGGGAAGGCATGGCTCTCTTGGAGAAGTAGTGGCGGCTGGGAACAACATACTGTGGGACAGCAAGCGACATGAGCTGTTTGAAGCTGTCTGTGTCCACCAGCCTGAATGACAGCATTTCATAGGCTAGTAGTTTAGAAATGCTGGCATTCAGGGCCAGGGATCGAGAGTGGCTAGGTGGGAATTTACGCTTTCTCTCAAATGTTTGTGAGATGGAGAGCTAAACGCTGCCATGTGACATGGTGGAGATGCTTGGTGACGGAGGTGGTGGTGTTGGTGGTACATCCTCTGTTTGCTGGGCGGAAGGTGCCAACGTTCCTCCAGAGGCGGAGGAAGAGGTCGAGGCAGCAGCAGAAGAGGGAGCAGGGAGAGCCTGAGTGAGTTCCTTGTTTTTAAGGTGTTTACTCCACTGCAGTTCATGCTTTGCATGCAGGTGCCTGGTCATGCAGGTTGTGCTAAGGTTCAGAAAGTTAATGCCTCGCTCCAGGCTCTGATGGCACAGCGTGCAAACCACTCGGGTCTTGTCGTCAGCACATTGTTTGAAGAACTGCCACGCCAGGGAACTCCTTGAAGCTGCCTTTGGGGTGCTCGGTCCCAGATGGCGGTGGCCAGTAGCAGGCGGACTCTCTTGGCGGTGGGTGTTCTGCTTTTGCCCACTGCTCCCTCTTTTGCTACGCTTTTGGCTCAGTCTCACCACTGCCTCTTCCTCTGAACTCTGAAGGTCAGTGGCACAACCTTCATTTCATGTGGGGTCTAGGACCTTATCAGTCCCCTGTTGCAGTCTGCACACTGCAGAAAGACACAGCAGTTGGCACCTGTGTTTCGTCATCATCAGAGACGTGCTGAGTTGGTATTCCCATGTCCTCATCATCAGGAAACATAAGTGGTTGTGCGTCAGTGCATTTTATGTCTTCCACCGCTGGGGAAGGGCTAGGTGGATGCCCTTGGGAAACCCTGCCAGCAGAGTCTTCAAACAGCATAAGAGACTGCTGCATAAGTTGAGGCTCAGACAGTTTCCCTGATATGCATGGGGGTGATGTGACAGACTGATGGGCTTGTTTTTCAGGCGCCATCTGTGCGCTTTCTGCAGAAGACTGGGTGGGAGATAATGTGAACGTGCTGGATCCACTGTCGGCCACCCAATTGACTAATGCCTGTACCTTCTCAGGCCTTACCATCCTTAGAACGTCATTGGGCCCAAATATCGCTGTAAATTCTGGCGTCTACTAGGACCTGAGGTAGTTGGTACACTAGGACGTGTGGCTGTGGCAGAACGGCCACGTCCTCTCCCAGCACCAGAGGGTCCACCAACACCACCACGACCATGTCCGCGTCCCTTACTAGATGTTTTCCTCATTGTTACCGTTCATCACAATAAGAAAAAAATGATTTGGCCCAATATATTGAATTCAAATTCAGGCCTTTTTTTACAGGCACCTAACACTATCTGGCTATCTATTTAGGTACCGTATTACACTAATACAGGCACAGCAGTAACCACAGATTTAGCTGAATATAAATTGTAGGCCTAGTATTTAGGCCCTGGATGACAGGTATCCCTTTTACGGACAGAATTAGACTTGATAATGCACAGTAGCGTGTGAAGTTATTGAGGATGACCCTATCAGCACCTTCAATCTAATATACCCTTTTATGGATAGATTTAAACTTGGCCTGATACAGCAGAAACCACTGATTTAGGGAAATGCTAAGTTGGGAATTGTATTTCAACCCAGAACAAAAACTGTGCTTTGACGGACACTAAATAACTTGACCAGCCACAGCAGTAAACACAGATTTAGCTGAATATAAATTGTAGGCCTATTATTTAGGCCCTGGATTACAGGTATCCCTTTTACGGACAGAATTAGACTTGGAAATGCACGGTAGCGTGTGAAGTTATTGAGAATGACCCTATCAGCACCGTCAATGTAATATACCCTTTTATGGATAGATTTAAACTTTGCCTGCTACAGCAGAAACCACTGATTTAGGGAATTGCTAATTTGGGAATTGTATTTCAACCCAGAAAAAAATATATCCTTTGCCAGATAGCAGACAGTATTACAATTGGCTAGCCACAGCTGAAACACCAGATTTAGGGTACTGCTATTTTGGCAATTGTATTTCACCCCTCAATAAAATAGCAAGCACAGCCAAGCCCCTGATGTAGGATATAGCAAAAAAACAACAACACAGTATTGATGGTTAAATGTACTTGGTGGCAGCTTGTGCTGGCGCACCACAAGACACCAAATGGCTGCTGATCAACCCAGAAAAAAGTAACAGAAAAACGCTCTGGGCAGCCTAAAATAAGTGAGCAATTAAATAGCAGAAGATGAATGATTCACAGCTGTAGATCGATCACTTCATTAAGTGTTTTTGAAGAGTAAATCACTGCCTAATCTGGCCCTAACAGCAGCAGCTGCATCCTATCCCTACACTGGAGGTAGCTACATCAGAGCAGAGTGACGTGCGGCACTACGTGACTCCAGCTTAAATAGAGGCTGGGTCACATGCTGCACTGGCCAATCACAGCCATGCCAATAGTAGGCATGGCTGTAATGGCCTCTTGGGGCAAGTAGTATGACGCTTGTTGATTGGCTGCTTTGCAGCCTTTCAAAAAGCGCCAAGAAAGCACCGAACACAAAACCCGAACCCGGACTTTTACGAAAATGTTCGGGTTCGGGTCCGTGTCACAAACACCCCAAAATTCGGTACGAACCCGAACTATGCAGTTTGGGTTCGCTCATCCCTAGTAATGAATAACAGTGGTATTAAGATTGTAATTAGTTACAAGGTTTACCTTAACATGATATCTGTGCCTTGATATAGTTTGATGTGTTGCAGGATGAAGACAAAATCCAGTGGCGCCAAACACAGGTAGTCTTCCTCGGGCATTGCCTCAGTCATGACGCCGCCAAACACCTCACTGAAGAGAGGAAAAAAGCTATCTTGCAGATCCTGGCCCCCCATGAGGTTTCTGCAATCCTCCAACAAACTCAGCCAAAACACCTCTTAGCTGCTAGGCATCTCTGCATGCAATGTTCACTTCTCCTCCGGGACACTGTTACTATCTTTAGGTGTGAGGTGCTTAACCCCACTTCCCTCCTTCCTTTTCCTCAAGGGGGATTGGCATTAAAGGGGATGTTTATTCTGCTGACGACTTCTACTCTGGAGACTGCTATGACTGCATAGAATTGATTAAACAAGAGACTGAGCCTTTTCCAATAACTGAAACAATTTTGGGCAACCTTGATCTCAATCTGTTCAAAACATACACAGACTTTAATGGAACTCCCATATAAAATGCTGAAGCTGTGCAAACATTGATGGAAGCCTGCCACTCTCCATATCCGAGTCATGTCTCAAGGCTTATTTAAAAGGTTGAACATTGACTTATGATTGTCAAAGCATTTATAGGTATGAACACAAGAGTTTGGCAAATATTCCTGGTGTGCCACTCAATAATCCTCCTGCTGAGTATTTTGTAGATGGCTCAAGATCATGGGACAAGGACCAAGGAAGATTCGTCATCAGGTATGCCGTAGTCCAAAATGGTGAGGCAGCGACACAGAAACCACTCCCTTCTGGTTGTTTGACACAAGATGTGGAGCTGAAGGCAATCACCGCAATGTGTAATCTGCATGAGGGAAAAGAGGTCAACATCCATATGGACCCGAGGTATGTGCTTGGTGTAGCATATGATTTTGGAGCCAGTTGGCTGGGCTTTAGTTTCTTGAGCTCTGTAGGTAAGCCTATATAGAATTCTGAGGCTGTACAACAGCTATCGGACTAATATTACATAAAAGGGCAGTTGTGGTGAAGGTGTCAGCACACATCAAAGAGCAGACCTCCTGAAACTCTGACAAATACAGTGTCAGATCAGGCGTCCAGAAAGATAGCATTACTCCCCTTGATAGTGGCTGTCCCATCGGCCATGCCTGCAGTAGAAATAGAACTGCTATGGATCCTCCAGAACCAGACATCCCCTCATAAATAAGAGTTATGGATGGAGGGAGGTGCCATACAAGGAGAAAGAGGGTCCTAGTGTATACCCACTAAAGTTTGTCTGCCCTGTTGTTTGCTTTTCAGGTATAGAACTACTTTGCCCCAGGGTTTCAGAATGCAGCTGAGAAAAAGTTGTACAGGGATGCCTTACATATGCAAGGCATAACCCTGGAAAGCCTACCTAAGTACCCAGGAAGAGCACCACAAGAACAGATTACCTGTTTCAGAGCTTGCAGGTGGACTACATACAGCTAAGGCTACTTTCACACTGGCATTTCTGGGTCCGCTTGTGAGATCCGTTTCAGTGCTATCACAAGCGGCCCAAAATGGATCAGTTTAGCCCCAATGCATTCTGAATGGATAAGGATCCATTCAGAATGCATCAGTTTGCCTCCGTTCAGCCTCCATTCTGCTATGGAGACGGACACCAAACGGATCCGTCCTGACTTACAATCTAAGTCAATGGGGACGGGTCCATTTTCACTGACATAATATGTTGCAATTGAAAACGGATCCGCCTCCCATTGACTTTCAGTGTAAGTCAAAACGGATCCGTTTGCATTATCATGATTATCATTGTTCATGGTAATGAAAACGGATCCGTTCTGAACGGATACAAGCTTTTGCATTATAGGTGCGGATCGGTCTGTGCAGATACCAGACGGATCCGCACCTAATGCAGGTGTGAAAGTAGCCTTAGGTGGGTAATTACTGTTATGTCTTGGTCTGAGTAGGCGTGTTCTCTGGATGGCCTACCCCATGAAGAATCAGACTGCAAGGACAATGGTGAAGAAGTTGTTAAATTAAATTGTAACGGATCTCCTGGCACCCCGACCGTCTACCTCCGTTGATGAATGCTCCTAGCACTTCCTGAGGACTCCAAGCACTCCACTTGACACCATAAGCACTGCAGACCCCACGAACCACCGAAGCTTGGTTGAGGTCTTGCCGTCTCCTACACACCCTGGACCTACGACAAGGCTCCAGGCTCCAGTGGGTGAACCTCTCCTAAATCCAGAGAGCAGGAACAGCTCTTACAAGAGCTAGTAGTTATGGCCAGGGGAGTATAATCTTCAGCGTATAGCAATCCCCAGTGTCGATCAGTTACCCAAACACCAGCCTCAACATGATGAAGGGTAAAACAGGAATTCTCTTTATTGAAGACCAACTCAATATATATACAGTTCAAGAAGTCTAACAACATAACGCAATCAACCATGAACAACATGCAAACAGACATCTCCCCCCCCCCCTCCCATAATGAATGAATAGGGATAGAGGAGACACATGTGATGGGATTATCTCCTGAGTGTATCATAGGGTGATCTACTCATCTAGGAGTCGGCTGCTCCTACAGTCAGCTATCTTAATCCCATCATTAACACAATCAGTGGGAGTCTCAGTGCAGAGTTAACCCTTTTTGTGTTGCTGAATCCACACCCTGCAAATTAATGGGCAATATGAAATATGTGGCATATAAATTCCACACATAAATCAGGGTTCATAGTTCCTTGTAACCCCAAAAGGCCTGAGGGGGTCTCCTAAAGTTCTGGGTCCATAGTCCGTAGGCAGGAGGCTGTCCCTCAGGCTTCTCCAGCAGCCCCAGTGACGGTTCAGTCCGTCACAGAAATTGTCTGTAGTTTTGGGGTAAATCACTGAAAAAAAATGCACCACAATGATTTGCAACTGACAATACTAGCTAATTCGTTAAGCCGATGTTAAAAGCTGAGAACTTTGCCAATATCTTCCAGTCAGGAACATATCAGATCCCTTCATGCACCACGTCAGGTATCTCAGCAAGCATGGGGTCCTACCACTCCAAATACCCGTGGTGTGTGAACAGGGTCTGAACAGTGCTAGAAACCAACCCACAGCCAGACTCTCACATGCCTCCATAGTGGTATCACCAATGCACTGTGAGGTAGAATAAAGCTGTGAGCCGCACCCACAACAGACCATGTGACACAGAAGCTACCAGGTGCAAAAGAACGTACCCCATGCTTGCTGAGACACCGTGAAGTGGTACATGAGGGGCTCTGATATGTTCCTGACTGGAAGATATTGGCAAAGTTCTCACCTTTAACATCGGCCTGAGGAATTAGCTAGTATTGTCAGTTGTGTATCATTGTGGTGCATTATTTTCAGTGATTTGTGTATGTATATATTTTTTTCATTTGCACAATGTATAATTTTGTGTAAGATGTCCTTGTGGTGCATGCGGTCCGCCCCGGCATCCTCTATTGTACGCATTTTTTGCTGGGGATTGCCGTTATCTGCAGTCCGCATGCAGAGGAATTGCTCCCCCCAGTTATAGACACGCTACATTGTCTGGGTTTGGAGCATTTCCACCCGTTAGGCCACTTTTTTTCAGTGAGTTTTTGTAGGTTTGGGGTACCTGAAGTGATAGAGAGTGATCAAGGAACTGCCTTCATAGCAGACGTGTCCCAGGAAATATGGGCTGCACTAGGGACCCATCTTGCTTTCCATACCCCTTACAGACCACAAAGCAGTGGAAAAGTCGAAAGAATGAATGGCATATTGAAAAAAAAATGTTGAAAATGGCACAAGAGACTGGAAGATCATGGGCAGAGGCTTTTCCTATTGCCCTATTCAGTGTCAGACATACCACTTGAGGGTAGGAGAAGCTGTCCCCTTTTGAGATTTTGTTTGGTAGTGCCCCTAAGTTAGGACAGTATTGTCCCCACGAACTTGCTTTGCAAAATGATTGTTTGTCTGCTTATGTATCTGCTCTGTGTGAACATCAGACTGACCTACATTTTTGAGTATTTTCTTCACTTCCAGGTGCCAGCCAGATTCCTGGAACTCATACCCTTCAAGCAGGAGACTGGGTCCTAGTAAAGAGGCACGTCAGAAAAACTCTCAAACCCAGATTTGATGGTCCGTTCCAGGTCTTGCTGATAACAGCCCCAAGCGCTGCCTCTTGCCCCCCCCCCCGTCTCTCCCCCGCTCAGAGCGGGGGAGAGACAAGCCACACAAGAAAGGCAGTGGAGATTCAGTGAAACTTGAGGGCAAGAAGACCTGTATACATGCCTCACATTGCAAAAAGATCCCGGCTCCCCTTGCAGAAACCTGCTAATAAAATTATATCTTTTCTAATCCTTTTCATAATGGGAGGGAGTGTGGACCTTGTGGAAGCAAGCCTGTCTCCACACCCCTACTCTGCTTCTTGGTATGCCAAATGCTCGGACTGGAGTCCAAACCCCAACAGGGGTGCACTAGTATTCTGGGTGAATGTTTCAGAACCTATACAAGTGTTTGAAATTGACTTCTGTGATGTCGCTGATTGCAGATGTTATGACAATTGGATGTCCAATTTTGCTACATTGCAATATTATGTGTGTGTCATCAGGCCCAGTAATGAGTATTGTGCATCCTGTTCTGACGTGCTCACGAACACGGGGGGTAGATTGGGGATACAGGCCAGTAGAGGGGGTGCAGAAAACTGACTCTAAAAGAGAGAACTTACTAAAAAGGATGCATTTGACAAATAAAGATGCAGGGAAGACTCAGTCCAATATATGCCAAAGGTACCCCACTGGGGAGACAGGGCCCCAAACCTGTTACCCCCTTATACTGACTCTAGGAAAACTAAGAAATCCTAAATTAGAGTAGGATTACACTTCCCCGTCATCTAAAAATGAGGTAGCCTTGATTCCCACATATACATAAGTGCCATAGGGGTGCCAAGGGGGTCACTGATGAATTTAAAGCTAGAAACCAAGTAGCAGCAGGGTTTGAATCCCTCATCCCTGTAATTTCTATAAACAAAAACATAGGCTGGATCAATTACATCTATTATAACTAGCAGAGGTTTGTGAACTATACCAGGGATGCATTGAAAGGAGTTGTGGATCAATTGGGACCCACTAGTGTTATAGTATTTCAGAAAGAATGGCCCTGGATATGCTACTTGCTGAGAAAGGAGGTGTATATAAAATGATTGGGGGTAACCTGTTGTACCATAATTTCTGACAATTTAGGACCAAATGGCCAGTAAGTTACTTACCTCCCTTTCAGAGGAACTAAAAGGAAACTCTGTAATACGTAGATAATCCGTGGGGGGAGTGATTTGACAGCTGGCTTAAAAACTGGAAACAGACCCTATTACAAATTTGTATAATAACAATTGTTGTATTGCTAATGTTTGCATTAATTGTCTGTTGTTTTATCCCCTGCATTAGAAAACTTCTAGCTAAAGCTGTAGCTGATGTTACCTGGGAGATGCTTATGGGAGAATTTTATGATAAAATTGAAGATGAAAACCAAGATCCACTACACTCTGTTGGTCTCCCCCTTTTTAACACCGTTTGGAAGGACAATTAAAGATAGGGACAGATCATCTGACTTCCCCGTGTTCAAATCCAGTGTCATGGGAGTCTATTCATTAGGAATACGTTGTCATGGAAGCTGGTGAAGAGGAGTCGGAGCATTGAGACAGATGTTTAGGATTAGGGAAAGAATGATATCCACATCTGATAGAGATGTGCATATCTGATAGAGATGTGCATATCTGATAGAGATGTGCATATATGTATATCATTCTTCAGAAATCAAGAGGGCTCCCATATCATGTTGCTTTAAACAAAAAACAAAGAACAGCACAAGGGTTTCAGCCTATCCTGGAAGACCCCCCTTCTGGAGGGGTCATCTGTGATAAACGTAGTACCACTACTGACCAATAAGGGCATTACACAATGTACTCCTCCCCCTCCCCCTTCCTCACTATGTATAGGAATGTGCTGTGTAATAAAGCTGAGAACTGAATTGACCCTGCTGGCATCAAGTCTCTTCTTCTGTGCACATAAAATCCTAGGATTAAACTACTAATTTGGAGCATCAGAAGCAAACATTTTAGCTCTGATTAAGAGCATCTTTAACACCTTTTTGGCAAAGAAATGAAGGCTTAGGACTCTCCACCTCGGGTCTCCACAAGCCATCAGAAAAATGGTCTAGGAGGCTACCAAGAGGCCTACAGCAACATTAAAGGAGCTGCAAGAATATCTGGCAAGTACTTGCTGTGTAGTACATGTGACAACAATCTCCTGTATTCTTCATATGTCTGGGCTATGGGGTAGAGTGGCAAGACAAAATCCTTTTCTTATGAAGAAAAACATCCAAGCCAGACTACATTTTGCAAAAACACATCTGAAGTCTCCCAAAAGCATGTGGGAAAAGGTGTTATGGTCTGATGTAACCAAGATTTAACTTTTTGTCCATAATTCCAAAAGATATGTTTGGCGCCAAAAACAACACTTCACATCACCAAAAGAACACCATACCCACAGTGAAGCATGGTGGTGGCTGCATCATTCTTTGGGGCTTTTTTTCTTCAGCTGTAACTGGGGCCTTAGTTAAGCTAGAGGGAATTATGAACAGTTCCAAATACCAGTCAATATTGGCACAAAACCTTCAGGCTTCTGCTAGAAAGCTGAACATGAAGAGGAACTTCATCTTTCAGCATGACAACGACCCAAAGCATAAATCCAAATCAACAAAGGAATGGCTTCACCAGAAGAAGATTAAAGTTTTGGAATGGCCCAGCCAAAGCCCAGACCTGAATCCGATTGAAAATCTGTGGGGTGATCTGAAGAGGGCTGTGCACAGGAGATGCCCTCGCAATCTGACAAATTTGGAGTGTTTTTGCAAAGAAGAGTGGGCAAATCTTGCCAAGTCAAAATGTGCCATGCAGATAGACTCATACCCAAAAAGACTAAGTGCTGTAATAAAATCAAAAGGTGCTTCAACAAAGTATTAGTTTACAGGGTGTGCATGCTTATGCAACCATATTATTTTATTTTTATATTTTTTCTTCCTTCTACCTAAAAGATTTCAGTTTGTTTTTCAATTGAGTTGTACAGTTTATAGGTCACATTAATGGTGTAAAAAGTTCTGAAATTATTCATCTTTGTCTCATTTTTTTACATCACAGAAACCTGACATTTTAACAGGGGTGTTTAGACTTTTTATATCCACTGTAGGTTAGCCACTGTTATTTACCCTGGATCATACATGTTGGACCTACAGATTTGAATAAAAAGCAAAGATAATAGCTTTTGCAAAGGTCTGATTGGAACCCAAGTACATCTGCATGAGGTTTTCCCTACTGTAGGTCTTTGAATAAGTTGCAATTTTTTTCTCTATCAAAATGTATTTGTCAATGATTCAATGGCACTACAATTCTTTTCAGTATTTTCTTCACAGCAATTTTGAATTCCTTATTCCTTAGACTGTAAATAAAAGGATTCAATAATGGAGTAACTATTGTGTACATAATACCCACCAGCTTGTCCTCATCTTTACCATAACTCGACTTTGGTCTCAAATACATAAAAAAGACAGAACCATAAAAAAGTGTAACAACTATTAAGTGAGAAGTACAAGTGGAAAATGCTTTTTTCCTTCCAGAGGTTGAGTGAATCTTCAAGATGGTTGATATGATCTTCACGTAAGAGAGAATTGTGAATATAAGTGACCCCACAGTCATTCCACCACCAAAAATGAAGACAATAAGCTCATTTAGCCAAGTGTCCTTACAGGCCAGCTTCAGTAATACAGGGACATCACAAAAAAAGCTATTAAGTTTATGAGATCCACAGAAAGGCAGAGTGAATGTAAATGTCGTGTGGATTAAAGCATTGGTTGCCCCAATGGTCCACGAACCAGCAACAAGCTGAATACAGGCCATTTTGTTCATAATGACAGTATATAGCAATGGATGACATATAGCATTATATCGGTCATAAGCCATGGCTGCTAAAATGTAGAACTCAGTCCCAGCCAACAATAAGACACAGTACAACTGAGCAGCACAACCATAGAATGATATGGTTTTATTTTTAGATAAGAAGTCGGCCAACATTCTTGGAGCCGTAGTTGAAATGTAAAAAATCTCCAGAAAGGAAAAGTTGGTAAGAAAGAAATACATCGGATTCTGAAGATTGGGGCTAAAAATATATGCAAGAATTATGGATGCATTTCCAATCAAGGTGATTATATACAAGTGAAAAAACAAAATGAAAAGAAAAAGTTCCCACTTAGCAGAAAGTCCCACTAGTGTAAAGTCTGAGATTATAGTCTCCGTTGTGTTCGACATTGTAAATAATTTGTTCTGTAGAGAAGAGCATCACAGTATATTACTAGTGGTAGAAGTCTGTGTTATAGTCTTTTAGATTAAAATTATTGTTCATAACTTTTCGAAAATTCACTTTCTCACTAATTATCAAGGTGGTAATTTATTCTGATCGTCAACATTTCAGTAAAACCTGATGAATCATCTCCCATGCCTAACAGTTTATTAAAGGAGAATACCAATTTGGCCAAAGCTCTATTCACAAAGAGGCCCTCAGAAGAGAAAATGATCTTGTAGACCCCCATGTTAAGTGTAACAGTGCCTGCTGGACAGTAGATGTTTTAGCTGGTCTTCATCTATAGCAATCACCTTTTCTGGGTGCTAAGAGTACAGCCACATGGAAATGTTTCTGCATGCAGTTTTGGAAGCCAAAATCAGGAGTGGTTTATAAATGGAAAGAAAGTATAAAGGACAGATACACATTCTCTTTTTTTGAATTCACTCTTGGTTTGAGCTTTCAAAAGCTCACGCATAAAGTTGATCATTTAGCTATACACTAACAGTCTCTCCCAGTAATCAGATACCCTCAGGACTTACAGTTGGGATAAATTTGTCTAAGACAGTTAGACAGGATAATAACATGAAGCATGCATGAGAATTAGAGATGAGCAAATCAAAGTTAACGAAGTGGAATTTGAATCAGAATTTCAGGAAAAATTCGATTTGCACTGAATCTGACTTTCCTCACGCTTGGGGGTAATAAATCAATTTTTTTCCTAAAATGGTTGCTGCAGATGTTAGGACATGGAGCAAAGAACTCTGGGAACGAGGGATCACCCACAATGCCATGCATCAGCAGCTAGCCAGCCCTGTGTCACAGCCCTATAAATAGCCTCAGCCATCTTGGATTCAGCCATTTTCCAGTGTACTTAGTGCAGAAAGAGATGTCAGCAGGCGCTAGGGACAGTGCTAGGAAAGACTTTAAAACTTTTATTTTGCTGAAAAGAAGTTCAGGGAAAGATCATTAGAAGTGTAGGGAAAGGATAGGGAGGAATTATTCCACACTATAAAAGGAGAACAGGGTCCAATAGGAGAGTGTACAGCCTGGGTAATAGGAACAATCCTATTACACCTTGCTGCACTGACTGGAAATCCAAATTGCTATTATACTGCTGCTCTCAGGTTTGCAATAGATGATCACCTCTGTAATTCCAGCAAACCGTTCTTTTTACCTGGGGGGCAAGTGCTCTGTGATACAGACATTAACAGGGTGTGTTATTAGGAAATATTTCTATGTTTGTTAGCCCTTGTGCGGTGCAATTATATGTTCTAAAGCCTTTTTTGGCGTTTATAAGTGGGTAAAAAAGGGCTTATTAGCCGATTTGTTGTGAATTGAGAAAATTACACCCCTTTTTGGTGTGTATTAATGGCAAAAAAAAGTATTATTAGCTATTGTGTTGTAAAGTGAGAAAATTGCAGCCCTTTTTGGCGTGTATTAGTGGCAAAAAGGGCTTATTAGCGGTTGTGTGGTGAAGTGATAAAATTACAGCCCTTTTTGGCGTGTATTAGTGGCAAAAAAAAAGCATTATTTGCCATTCAGCGGTAGCAGTTATATGTAGAGATGGCCTTGTGGTTCACCTGGCGGTCATGTTGACGCAAATTTGCGTGTTCGCGATTCGCTGAACATGCGAACATATGGCGATGTCCGCCGGCGCCATATTTTTTTTGCATTAGGCTGAACTTTGACCCATGACACATCTATCAGGTGGGACAGGACAGCCATTTGAGATTTTTCAGCACATGGACACATCCCCACCCTATAAAATAACCCAATCTGGCAGCCATTTTACATTCTGTGTTTTGCCATTGTAGGGAGAGGCTGCTTTGTGGAGCAGGGGCAGGCTGTTAGGGACACCAAACACTAGCTAATAGGGCCACAAAAGTCCTTTTAAGGACTGGTATAGGTGTGCTATCGATAGGTGTGATATACTGAGGGGTGTGATATAATATACTTTCTAACATAGAAAGGATATTATAGTGCATTTGTATTGTGCAGCAGTTGTGTGCGGTTCTACTGCAATACCGCAGCTATATAGAAGGACAAACGCTATTGGAACAACTAATTGCAATGGCTGCGATATACCTGTTGCCCCCCAAAAAACTGATTGAGAGGTGTGATATACCTGCTTCCATAAAATACTTATTAAGGGGTTCGATATCCCTGCTCCCACTAAATATTGATTGAGGGGTGATATATACCTGCTTCCACAAAATAGTGATTAAAGGGTATGATATACCTGCTTCCACATAATATTGATTGAGGCCTGCGATATTCCTGCTTCCACAAAATACTGTTTAAGGGGTTCGATATACCTCTTTCCACCAAATATTGATTTAGGGGTGCGATATACCTACTTCCACAAAATACTGATTAAAGGGTTTGATATACCTATTTCCATCAAATATTGATTGAGGCCTACGATATACCTGCTTTTACAAAATACTGATTAAGGGGTTTGATATATCTGCTTCCACAAAATGCGGATTAAGGGGTTTGATATACCCGCTTTCACCAAATATTGATTTAGGCCTGCAATATACCTGCTTCCACAAAATATTTATTAAGGGGTTCGATATACCTGTTTCCACCAAATATTGATTGAGGGGTGCGATATATACCTGCTTCCACAAAATACTGATTAAGGGGTTTGATATACCTGCTGCCACAAAATACTGATTGAGGGCTACAATATACCTGCTTTCACAAAATACTGATTAAGGGGTTCGATATACCTGCTTCCACAAAATATTGATTGAGGGCTGCGATATACCTGCTTCTACAAAATGGTCTGGTTGACATCATCATTTATTTGACCCTTCTTCTGATCTGTCAGAAGGAAGGAAAAATGAGACGCACAACGGATCCTGTCTGTGTACAGCTATAAGGCCTGTATGGTCCCATCAGAATTGGCTTATGATTTGGTAGCCAAAAGCAGGAGTGGGTAGAAAACACAGAAGACATGCAAATATTCCATTCACGTGTCATCTCTGTTTTGGATCCACTACTGTTTTTTTTTTTTGGCTATAGCAATACTGATGGATTACTGACCACATGCTAACCGAGTAAAGGTAGATGCTCAACAGACAGGATCCGTTTTTTAGGGGTTATTGTTCTGATGGATCAGAGGAAGGTCAAAATAATCAGTGACGTCAACACAAACTTACTGCTGGCACCCTCTCCAGGGGGCGTCTACTTGTATAAGCGTTTAATAGAACAGGTTCTGTAGACATCTTTGTGGAATCAGGTGATGACGGTGTAAAAGGAGCGTGCTCTTTTTCACTTCAGTAGGATCTTGGGCCTCTGCTTGGTTCTTTATACCTGGCGCTAACATCGACCTATAAGGCTGAGTTGACACTTGAGTTATTTGTTCAGTTTTGGCCTGTAACTGCCCTAATAAATTAAGTGTGCAGTGATTCTAAGAGCGACGCCTGTCATGTGCGTGCCATACTGACTCACAGTATTGTTTCACTACCAGAGCAGACTCCCTATGTGTGTTACTGCAAGGCACAGTGTTCTACACCACTATACAGGCTATCTGCAGCCAGGAAATAGCAGTTTTTTAACGTGATTCGCCGAGAATAAATTTGATTGGAATCTAATCTTTTCGGAAAATTTGGCTGAATAACATTTTTGAGAAATTCGCTCATCTTTAATGAGAACACTAGCGGGTAACCAGAAAGCAAAGAAATAATAACTGCTGCTTGCCATCCTGGTAGCAGTGATCACTGCTTCTTACTGCTGAATATCTCTTATTATACACCATTATACTCCATTTTCCAAGGAATCCTTATTTGAAAAAGGTCCATACTTCTGGACCGAAGCATTATATACTTATACTCTCTTGGATTGCCATGACATAAAATATGCTATTGCCTTTGAGTGCCAGGTTTTATTTTCTACCATACAAAATCATTGTTTCATAAAAAATACTATGAGTTACAGTAAATCTGTTTTAAGGTTGAAGTTTTTAGCATGGTATCTATCAAAAAGTATGATCTGTCTACCTTTTGATTAAAGCTCTGCCCCAATCTTCCCCACACTTGATTTTATTAACCCTTTTCAAACATTTTACAAGTGATTCATGTTTCGGTGATACATTTGTAAAAAGTGTTGAGACGCTCCTGAAAGGTTTTTGCCTTCAGGGTTACTGATACCTAGCAAATGTTTGTTGACCTTATTTCTTAGTTGGTGAGTTGTACAGCCAATACATTGCAGTCTTCATTCTGAACGTTCAATTATGTTGACTACATGAGTCGTACAAATTTTTTTTAGTTGTCTGGTTTTCTCATATTGATGATGTTTTCTCAGAAAAAGGTCATCAATATCAGAAAGGTGCTGCGTTCTCTTCACTGTTTACTTGCTCTCCAACATTTCTGCAGCAGAGCACTGTAATTACAGCTTGCTCTGCAGTACAGTTTACTGCATTTTTTGTGAGGATTTTTTTACCATTTTTTGCGAACAGTGTGCCTCACCAATAGAATTTTCTTCATGGCATTTTTTTCTATAGAGAAGTTCTAATCAAAATACCAAGATCTCCAGCGTGCTGAGTTTAAAAAAAAAAAGCCACCTAATGAACTTAACACAAGTAGTAGAAAAAAGTACTTGTGTGTGTTCCGTGTTTCATATTTTCCATAGACCTTCAGCTAACATCTGGAGCTGACATTTCTGCCAAAAATTATGTAAAAAAACTGGGGAAAAAAAGCCAGAAAAAATGCCAAAGTGCAGAATAACACCATCAAAAACCACCTTTGTGTGAAAGTACTATCAAGAATAAGGTTGGATCTTAACAATAGTTTGTAAAGCTGAAAAAAGACATACGTCTATCCACTTCAGCCGGTTACCCTGCAAGTTGATCAAGGCAAAGGTAAGGCAAAAAACCCTGTGAGGTAGAAGCCAATTTTCCTCATTTTAGGGGAAAAAATCCTTCCCAAATTCAATCCGTGGATCAACAACCATTTTCTAGAAATCAAGTAACTATAACCTGTAAAATTATTACCCTCCAGAAATACATTCACGCCCCTCTTGGATTCTTTTAGTGAGTTCCTCATTACACCTCCTAAGGCAGAGGGTTCCATAGTCTCACTGCCCTTCCAATAAAGAATCCCCTTCTATGTTCGTATAGAAACCTAATTTCCTCCAGACGCAGAGGATTTCCCCTCATCACTGTAACAGTCCTTGGTATAAATAGACAATAGGAGGGATCTCTGTACTGACTCCTGATGTATTTGTACATGACTATTAGATCTTCCCTCAGTTTTCTTTTTTGTAAACCAAATAACCCTAATTTTAATAATCTTTCTGTGTCCTATAGTCCACTCATTCCAGTTATTACTTTAGTTGCCCCCCTCTGAACCCTCTCCAGCTCAGCTATATCTGTCTTGCTCACAAGAGCCCAGAACTGTACACAATACGCAATGCACGGTCTGGCTAGTGATTTGTAAAGTGGCAGGACTATGTTCCTGTCATGTGCATGTGTTGGAGTGGGCATGGGTTTTTATAAGAAGGTTTTTTCAATGTGGGGATCAGGTTATAATTCAGACACTAAGCCGAAACCCGTAACCCTGTTAGGCCGCTCTGTAACATATTTTTAATGAAATGAATAAGCATGCATTTTAAAAAAAAAAAATTTTTGGGGGGGGGGGGGGTATCATTAAATACCATTAAATACCTTACACAAGCAATACCTACGTAGTGTTCAGATAGGGTGAGCCAAGATGTGAATCTGTGACAAATACAGAGAATATGGAGCAAAATTTACATGTGTCTACATGAAATATCTCATCATAATAACCTGAATAACTCCATAATTTGAAAATGAACAACATGCCTAGGCATATGCAATAACAAATCTACTAACTACACATGTAGTATTGAACCTCCCGTTCACATGTACAATAACTGAATTTCTAAAAAAGTTACCATATATTATGCCATACCTACCTGCAATAAAAATATTGTGGTTTATAAATGTTATGGAGTCAGGCATCACATACTTTGCAGCACATATAATTATAATACACTAGATATCTGATATTTTATATTGTTTATCAGTCTCTAAGGAAGCCAGATGTCTCCCTGGGCCTAATTCACACAAAGTTGACACTGTCTGAAAAACACACAAATATCCCTGTGTAGTCATTTAATTTCCCTACAGACAAGACAATTATATTTAGAATTTACAGTATGTATAGTACAGCCACAGTCACAAGGAAATATAACAAGTTAACAAATATAATAAGTTAATCAGCCTGTTAATTGGGGCGGCGAGACATACCAATTTTTTTGTGTGCTAAACACCTCTTTTGTATCTGTGACACGGATATACAATTGTTCGTCTGTCAGCCAATTTTGTGTGTGACCGTAACAAAAGGAGGAGAGAATAAACTAGGGAACGTGGTTGTGGTGCTGCTGCTGGTGTTGGTAGTGGTGGAGCTCCTTCTGCAGGGAGAGGGAAAATTGTCGATCTGTGCCAGCTATGCTCCCAAATGAAACACCTTCCACTGGTACACGCACGCAACAGGACATTTTGTGTAATTTTGTAGGCCTGAATACCGCTCTAAGAAAGGTGAGGCCAGAACAAGTAGAGGCGGTAGTAGACTGGATGACTGAGAGTGCCTCCAGTTACTTCACATTGTCTTCCACCCGGTCCACAGCTGAAAGCGCAGAGTTGGCACCAGCGGCCCACAGGCATCCGTCTTCCACCTCAACCCCTTGCACATCAGCAAAGCAATCTGAGCCCCAAGTCATGCAGCAGTCACTTATGCTTTTTGATGACTCTGCTAGCAGGGTTTTCGTGAGCCATCCACCTAGCCCTGCCCCAGAAGTGAAAGTGATTGAGTGCCCTGATGCCCAACCACTTATGTTTGAGGTTCAGGACGTGGGAGAACCACCGCAGCACGTCTCTGAGGATGATGACGAAACACAGGTATCAACTGCTGCGGCTCTCTGCAGTGTGCAAACTGGTCAGGAGAGCAAGGGTGTGTGGAAGATAATGGGGAGGATAATGAGGTCTTAGACCTGACATGGCATCCAGGTCATGCCAGTGACGTGTGCAGTTCGGAGGAAGAGGTTGGGGTCACAAAGCACCAGCCGCACAACAAAAGAGGGAGCAGGGTCCAAAAGCAGAGCGGCTGTCTCCCAGGCAGTACGCCTGATACTGCCCAACCTGCTAAGAGACATAGCACACCAAAGCCAGTGCAAAGGAATTCCCTGGCATGGCATTTCTGGCAGAGTGCTGATGACAGGACATGTTTGTACGCTGGGCAGTCAGAGCCTGAAGCGAGGCATAAATGTTCTAGACCTGAGCACCTCCTGCATGGTCTGGCATTTAACCCCAAAGCACGAGCTGCAGTGGAGTAGACACCTCAAGAACCACGAAAGATCAAAGGCTCCTCCTGCTCCCTCTTCTGTGGTCTCAGCCTCTTCCTCCCCCTCTGGAGCGACAGTGGCACCTGCCACCCCGCAAACAGAGGATGTGGCAGCAACACCACCACCTCCACCACAGTCGCCAAGCATTTCCACACTGTCTCATGGAAGCGTTCAGCTGTCCATCCTCCAGACACTGGAGAGAAAAATGAAGTACCCACCTACCCACCTGTGAGCCCTAGCTCTGAATGCCAGCATTTAAAAATTGCTGGCCTTTGAAATGCTGCCATTCCGTCTGGTGGAGACGGAGAGTTTTAAAAACGTCATGTGTCAGGGATATATGGAATATAATGGACACTTGCTTGTCACTTACAAAATTGTGTCTGTCTGAGAGACAACCCCCAGTATGCATTCTATGATTGAAACTATTTGCAGGAAAAAACTTGAAACTGTCAGGAATTCCTCTAAGTCTATCATATGTATGCCTTAAACTTATTTCCTGTTTACATTCCTTCTTGCTAAAAGACCAATCATGTTAGCCCACTCCTCCCACTAATATGGAGGGTATATAATGTTAAGCCCCCACCTAATAAATTAGAGTTATGCTTTGAGTTATGTAAATCGTTTGATGCATGTGTCTTTACAGAGGAAGATGTTCTAAGTTTGCTGTCTAAAGTGAAGACAAATAAGTCACAGGGGCCTGATGAGATACACCCAAAATTATTAAAAGAGCTTAGTGGTGAGCTGGCAAAACCGTTAACAGATTTATTTAACCAATCATTAGTAACAGGAGTCGTCCCGGAAGATTGGAAATTGGTAAATGTCGTGCCCATTCACAAGAAAGGTAGTAGGGAGGAATCGAGCAACTATAGACCAGTGAGTCTGACATCAATAGTAGGCAAATTAATGGAAACCCTACTAAAGGATAGGATTGTGGAACATCTAAAATCCCATGGATTGCAAGATGAAAAACAACATGGGTTTACTTCAGGGAGATCATGTCAAACAAATCTTATAGATTTTTTTGACTGGGTGACTAAAATAATAGACGGTGGAGGTGCAGTAGACATCGCATATCTAGATTTTAGTAAGGCTTTTGACACTGTCCCACATAGAAGACTTATCAATAAACTGCAGTCATTGAGCATGGACTCCTATATTGTTGAGTGGATTAGGCAGTGGCTGAGTGACAGACAACAGAGGGTTGTAGTCAATGGAGAACATTCAAAACAAGGTCATGCTACCAGTGGGATTCCACAGGGATCTGTACTGGGACCAATTTTGTTTAATATCTTCATAAGTGATATTGCAAAAGGCCTCGATGGTAAGGTTTGTCTTTTTGCTGATGACACAAAGATATGTAACAGGGTTGATGTTCCTGGAGGGAAACGCCAAATGGAAAAGGATTTAGGAAAACTAGAAGAATGGTCAGAACTCTGGCAACTGAAATTTAATGAGGATAAGTGCAAGATAATGCACCTGGGGCGTAAAAACCCAAGGGCAGAATATAGAATATTTGACACAGTCCTGACCTCAGTATCTGAGGAAAGGGATTTAGGAGTAATTATTTCAGAAGACTTAAAGGTGGGAAGACAATGTAATAAAGCAGCATGAAATGCCAGCAGAATGCTTGGATGTATAGGGAGAGGTATAAGCAGTAGAAAGAGTGAAGTGCTTATGCCGCTGTACAGAACACTGGTGAGACCCCACTTGGAGTATTGTGCGCAGTACTGGAGGCCATATCTCCAGAAGGATATAGATACTCTAGAGAGAGTTCAGAGAAGAGCTACTAAACTAGTACATGGATTGCAGGATAAAACTTACCAGGAAAGGTTAAAAGACCTTAATATGTATAGCTTGGAAGAAAGAAGAGACAGAGGGGATATGATAGAAACTTTTAAATACATAAAGGGAATCAACTCGGTAAAGGAGGAGAGCATATTTAAAAGAAGAAAAACTACCACAAGAGGACACAGTTTTAAATTAGAGGGGCAAAGGTTTAAAAGTAATATAAGGAAGTATTACTTTACTGAGAGAGTAGTGGATGCATGGAATAGCCTTCCTGCAGAAGTGGTAGCTGCAAATACAGTGAAGGAGTTTAAGCATGCATGGGATAGGCATAAGGCTATCCTTCATATAAGATAGAGCCAGGGACTATTCATAGGATTCAGATATATTGGGCAGACTAGATGGGCCAAATGGTTCTTATCTGCCGACACATTCTATGTTTCTATGTTTGACCTTATCTAGTGTCAGTGTTATTTCTCTCGCTGTGCATGCACGTATCTATCTATCTAATTTGGAGCAGTGTATCAACCTACCTGACCATTGATCAGAACATTTTTGGCGCCCAACGTGGGGCTCAAAGGTTGGACCCCCCTATTCCCATGCCCCCGGAGATCAGACATGGGAGGGGCACACCAATGGACACCGGGATCGCTTTATATAAGGTAAAAAAAACAGAGTAATCTTGCCTATACTGTGTCCCCTGGTGTAGCCTCTTGTCACCTGTCTGAGGAAGTGGTGCGGCAGCAGTTGGGGTTCTTTGAGGGCACGCAAGTAAGAAGTCCACAGTAATTGATGAGATTTTGATACACTGTGTTTTATGTGTTGTGTTGTTCTGACGTTGTTATGACCTTGAGCACCTGTGTATAAACTACAGAGTTGAATTACAAGGAAGCCTACCTCATTAGCCTACATCGCGGTACAGCCAGAGGCGTCTGTCCGGATAGTAGAAGGGGAGGAGGCGGTAAGAACCGGTCCAAAGGTGTACTATGTGTCTGACTCAAAGAAGAACTCAGGTAGTTCAGGAACACAGGGTGCAAGCACAGGTTACAGACTAGACTGCTCCAGGAGATATTACATTATGGGAAATGTTGAAAGTGTCCCGAAGGGATGCTGCTCACCGGAGCAGTGTGAGGCGGACAAGAGAGGGAAACGCTTCGTAAAGTGTTTACCCAGGTTGGAGAAACATTATGAGATGTGTAAAGTTGGCGCTCTTTGTGTTGATACATGGAGAGCACTATTAAATGAAAAAAAAGGCAAGCTTGCTGATGAAAAGATAGCAGATGCAGTGGAAGTGTGGCTTGACTGCAGCAAGGAGTTTGAACGGACAGGGGGAGAACAGAAATATAATGAAAAGACAGGAAGATATTACTGTATGCCCAGGCAGCCACCTTATAATTATGGTGTTATCAAGAAGAAGGGGGGTGGTGGACCTGTGCCGTATGTGGGCAACAGAATCCTCCCTCAGTGTTACGTGCCTCGTATGTGTTTCTTCACGCCCACATAGCCACATTCCTGTAGCTCCCCAGCACCTCCTATCCACAGCTATTCATGAGACACCGTCATATTCCCAGCTGACGCCCACGGCTGGACTGTTAACCCCCAGTAACCCAGAACATCCTGCCTGTAAGCCCACAAGTTCAAGCACTCTATCCCATTATAAATCCTGATGGCTGGGAAGAAGGAGGAGGAGGATGGTGGGGATGAGAACCTAGCAGAACCACCCCCCGTGCATACAACCTTCCCCTTTCCTGCAGATATTAGCACTCCAAAAACGGCGGTCAGACTTGACCGAGGAGGAGCGGCGGTTACAGTATGAGTTGCATGAGATAAAAGAACAGATGAAGAATGTGGCAGGAGAACAGTCAGAATTTTTTAGATATGCAAATGAGACAATTTTATCCAAAGCAATATCAAGGGGGCCACCTAGATATGTGTCATTCACACCCAATCAGCTGTATTCAATTGTCAGTCAGTTGCCGGACCCCGAGACCAACCCCATGCCATTTTACTGTAAATTAGATCAAATAGACAAAACATATGGGTGTACGTGGTCAGATCTACAAAGTATAGTAAAGAACAAAACTGGAGAATACTCAGCTCTCATTCTGGAGAAACTCAAAAAGCATTGTGTGCCCCGCACCGTACGTGTCTCTGTTGATCAGTGAATATAGAGTGAGAGACAGGGAGCCATCATAGCTGGAAGGGGGTAGTGATGTCATGACATTGGCATGTGTGATAAGAGAGAACACTGTCTGCAAGGCCAAAGAGAAAATTTGAAGAAGATTGTCGCATTCACACATGCAGGCAAGCAATACACTTGGACTATGATGCCTCAGGGAGCACAGAATAGCCCCTCATGCTTTAGCAAAGCCATGTCCTCCGTGCTCCAACCATGGCAGGCAGACAACCCGGAGGTTGAACTCCTACAACACATGGATGACCTCCTTCTTTGTGCTTCAAGCTTTTAGGAATGTCTGTCCTACTCAATCTATCTCCTACAGTTCCTGGCCGAATCGGGCTGCAAAGTATCTCAAACCAAACTCCAATTGTGTTTACCCAAGGTAGTCTTTCTATGACACTGTATTGCCCAAGGTAGTAAACACTTGATGGATTCCAGGAAAAAGGTGGTTTCAAACATACGGATACCAGACACTCCACACCAATTGCAGACCTTTTTAGGCCTCATTTCCTACTGCAGACCCTGGATCCCCGATGCCTCAGTACTGATGCAGCCGCTATACAGGTAGTGCAGAATTATTAGGCAAGTTGTATTTTTGAGGATTAATTTTATTATTGAACAACAACCATGTTCTCAATGAACCCAAAAAACTCATTAATATCAAAGCTGAATATTTTTGAAAGTAGTTTTTAGTTTGTTTTTAGTTTTAGCTATTTTAGGGGGATATCTGTGTGTGCAGGTGACTATTACTGTGCATAATTATTAGGCAACTTAACAAAAAACAAATATATACCCATTTCAATTATTTATTTTTACCAGTGAAACAAATATAACATCTCAACATTCACAAATATACATTTCTGACATTCAAAAACAAAACAAAAACAAATCAGTGACCAATATAGCCACCTTTCTTTGCAAGGACACTCAAAAGCCTGCCATCCATGGATTCTGTCAGTGTTTTGATCTGTTCACCATCAACATTGCGTGCAGCAGCAACCACAGCCTCCCAGACACTGTTCAGAGAGGTGTACTGTTTTCCCTCCTTGTAAATCTCACATTTGATGATGGACCACAGGTTCTCAATGGGGTTCAGATCAGGTGAACAAGGAGGCCATGTCATTAGATTTTCTTCTTTTATACCCTTTCTTGCCAGCCACGCTGTGGAGTACTTGGACGCGTGTGATGAAGCATTGTCCTGCATGAAAATCATGTTTTTCTTGAAGGATGCAGACTTCTTCCTGTACCACTGCTTGAAGAAGGTGTCTTCCAGAAACTGGCAGTAGGACTGGGAGTTGAGCTTGACTCCATCCTCAACCCGAAAAGGCCCCACAAGCTCATCTTTGATGATACCAGCCCAAACCAGTACTCCACCTCCACCTTGCTGGCGTCTGAGTCGGACTGGAGCTCTCTGCCCTTTACCAATCCAGCCACGGGCCCATCCATCTGGCCCATCAAGACTCACTCTCATTTCATCAGTCCATAAAACCTTAGAAAAATCAGTCTTGAGATATTTCTTGGCCCAGTCTTGATGTTTCAGCTTGTGTGTCTTGTTCAGTGGTGGTCGTCTTTCAGCCTTTCTTACCTTGGCCATGTCTCTGAGTATTGCACACCTTGTGCTTTTGGGCACTCCAGTGATGTTGCAGCTCTGAAATATGGCCAAACTGGTGGAAAGTGGCATCTTGGCAGCTGCACGCTTGACTTTTCTCAGTTCATGGGCAGTTATTTTGCGCCTTGGTTTTTCCACACGCTTCTTGCGACCCTGTTGACTAACTACAGCCTTCCCTTCAGGCTGTATGTCATGGAATGTTAAGGTCACACTACTGGAGTTCTTACCCAAACTCATGGTGGACGCAACAGACCGTTGGGCTACTACTCTATGCGCCTTGACCCTGTAGCCAGAGCTGCCCCTTCCTGTGTCAGAGCTGTCCATGCTGCCAGCTCTCTTTTGGACGTCACATCTGACGTTGTGCTTGGGCACCCCCTCACTATTTTGGCTCCGCATGACATCTCTGCCATCCTCTAGCAGACACAACCCAAACACCTCACTGCACAATGCCACCTCCGGCTGCAGTGTAGTCTGCTCCTGCCAGATAATGTCACCATTCAGAAATGTCACATCCTTAACCCTGCTGCACTCCTTCCTCTTCCAAGGGGGGAGTATACTAGAGATTCAGGAGATGCTTCTGAAAATGTTATTGATCTGCATGCTGAAGAAGATCTTCAGGAGGAAGAACTATGGACCTCACTCTCTTTACCAGGAACAGGATGATGATTGCATCACAATGATGGAAGCTGAAGTAGGGACACCACCATCAGTCCAAGACACTCCTCTGACAAACCCTCATTGGATTCTCTTTGTAGACGGCTCAAGGTACACCGATGACAAAGGGAAATTCCATACAGGCATAGCAGTCACTAGTGAGCATGAAGTGCTGTGTGCAAGACAATTGCGCCCAGACCAGTCAGCACAGGAGGCTGAACTCATTGTCCTCACTGAAGCCTGCCTCATGGCAAAATATTCCACCGCTAATATCTACACGGATTCCAGATATGCCTTTGGAGTGGTTCATGACTTTGGACTAATATGGAAGGCACGGGATTACATCACAGCCGCAGGAACCCCAATCAAAAATGCCTCAGCAGTAGCGGCCCTAATGGCAGCAGTACTCCTGCCCACTCAAGTGGCAGTGATCAAGGTAAAGGCCCATACACAAACAGACACTCCTGAGGCCAGAGGAAATGCCCTAGCTGATCAAACAGAGAAGAGAGCTGCAATGGAAGAGGAAGGAGCCCAGACAGAACAGATCCTGACAGTACAAGAAGATCTGGAGCAAGAGGGAGTCACATGGGACCTACTGAAATAAATGCAGAAACAGGCCACTCCCAGGGAAAAGGAAACCTGGTTGAAAGAGTCAGCCCTCGAAGAAGAATCGGGACTATGGACACAGGGAAAGAGAGTATGCCTACCCAGAACTCTCTATCCCCTAATAGCTGCAATAGCTCATGGGCCCACCCACCAATCCAAAACCATCATAAAAGAGCTAATTCATAAAATATGGGTGGCCCCAGGGATCACCCTTGTCCTGGTGAGACATACTCAAGCGTGCCTCATCTGCGCAGAGTGTAATCCAGGTAGAACCGAGCCCACACCCCTGAAATGTCTCCCAAAGGCCTTATATCCATTTCAGAGGATACAAATCGACCACATCCAGATGCCAATGTCACAAGGGTTTCAATATGTGCTGGTAGTGATAGAGTTGTTCTCTGGGTGGCCAGAAGCCTACCCCGTCAAAAATCAGACAGCAACTACTACTGCTAAAATACTGATGCAGGAGCTTGTCTGTAGGTTCGGAGTACCTGAGGTCATTGAGAGTGATCAGGGCCTATCATTCCCTGCCAGATTAACCCAAGAAGTCTAGGAAATGGTAGGGTCGCACCTTGCAAATCACACCCCCTACAGGCCCCAAAGCAGCGGTAAAGTTGAAAGATTGAACAGGGTGTTGATGTAAAAAATGTTGAGGATGACCAGAGAGACAGGGCTCAATTGGGTTCAGTGCTTTCCTATAGCACTCTTTTCAGTTAGGCCACACCAAGGCCTCCACAAAAATTGACACCATACGAGATCCTATTTGGGATAGGGCCAAGGATGGGACAGTATTTCCCGCAACAGTTGCAAAATGCATTATGAATCTGTTGCCAAATATGTGATAGCTCTGAGTAAACAATTATCTAACATACATGCACAAGTTTTCTCTTCCATTCCAGATCCTAACTCTCTAGAAGAAAGCCAAACTCTGAAACCTGGAGAGTGGGTGGTGGTCGAAAAGCATATCAGAAGCACCCTCGAGCCACGATACGAGGGACCTTACCAGGTGCTGCTGACCACCCCAACTTCTGTAAAACTCAAGGGGAGCCCTAACTGGATCCATGCATCACATTGCAAAAGAATACGGGTGCCAGCTCCAGATATCGAGGGAAACACCGCTGAATCTGCATGATGCCTGTTGCAACAGTTATAGCTCTGCTACTTTTTGTCTACACCTACACAGTCACATATAGACAGAATCTTACAAAGACATCACCAAACAAAAAGAGAAGAATGGCTACATATTGACCACTTTCTGGTTTAATTCCTCCAGCACTCACGTGGCTACCTTCAAATTCGATTACTGCAGTCTAGTATTGTGCCCAATACCAGCATGGCAATGTAGCATGTACCAAATGGGCAGCCATAGATCCACATACATCTGTGTCACTGATAACCAGTATGGGGAACAGTGTAACTCGTGGGGAGCAGTTGGGTGGAACAAGGGTGACCCATGGGGATACAGACATCAGAGTGCCCGAGACAAAAAAGACAAAATGGGTAAATCCTCGCTTACCCGCATGACACTGTTTAAGAGTGGAAGATGCCACCCAAGTGGACAGACAAGCTCCCTCCTCCCATCCGTAATCCTGCGCATGCGCCGATGAACGCGATACCGGCTCGTGCGCATTGAATAAGCACGCATGCGCAGGATTACGGATAGGAGGAGGGAGGTTAGAACAGAGACTAAGGGCGGGCAGACACGGCGGAGGGGGAGTGCCTTTGTATGAAAATGAGCCAGGGGCCTTTGTTTTTCTGCACAACGATGCTAGCAAGGAAAAAACGGTAAGCACCGTTTTAATAGAGGGGATGACATGGACATAACACTGTTATTAGGTTAATAGGGTGAATCTGCATGAAAGACTCCCTTTAAAGATTTCTTTGCAGAAAATGGCTGTATTTCAAACTCCTGAATCAAACCCCTGTATGTAGAGGATGTATCTCACATGGTCTGAACCATTGTAGGCCTGAATTAAATATTTATTTGCCCAAAATGGCTGTATTTCTAATGGCTGTATTTCAAATGCCTGAATCAAACCCCTGTATGTAAAGGGTGTATCTCACACGGCCTGAACCAATGTAGGCCTGAATTAAAGACTTCTTTCCCCAAAATGGCTGTATTTCAAATGCCTGAATCAAACCCCTGTATTTAGAGGGTGTATCTCACACGGTCTGAATCAGTGTAGGCCTGAATTAAATATTTCTTTGCCTAAAATGGCTGTATTTCAAATGCCTGAATCAAACCCCTGTATGTAGAGGGTGTATCTCACATAGCCTGAACCAGTGTAGGCCTGAATTAAAGATTTTTTTTCACAAAATGGCTGTATTTCAAATGGCTGAATCAAGCCCCTATATGTAGAGGGTGTATCTCAGAGGGCCTGAACCATTGTGGGCCTAAATTAAAGATTTATTTGCCCAAAATGGCTGTATTTCAAATGGCTGTATTTCAAATGCCTGATTCAAACCCCTGTATGTAGAGGATGTATCTAACACGGTTTGAATCAGTGTAGGCCTGAATTAAATATTTCTTTGCCCAAAAATGGCTATATTTCAAATGCCTGAATCAAACCCCTGTATGTAGAGGGTGTATCTCACACGGCCTGAACCAGTGTAGGCCTGAATTAAAGATTTACTTACACAAAATGGGTGTATTTCAAATGGCTGTATCAAACCCCTGTATGTAGAGGTTGTATCTCACACGGTCTGAACCAGTGTAGGCCTGAATTAAATATTTCTTTGCCCAAAATGGCTGTATTTCAAATGCCCGAATCAAACCCCTGTATGTAGAGGGCGTATCTCACAGGGCCTGAACCAGTGTAGGCCTAAATTAAAGATTTCTTCGCCCAAAATGGCTGTATTTCAAATGCCTGAATCAAAGCCCTGTATGTAGAGGGTGTATCTCACATGGTCTGAACCAGGGTAGGCCTGAATTAAAGATTTCTTTGACCAAAATGGCTGTATTTCAAATTCCTGAATCAAACCCCTGTATGTAGAGGGTGTATCTCACATAGCCTGAACCAGTGTAGGCCTGAATTAAAGATTTCTTTTCACAAAATGGCTGTATTTCAAATGGCTGAATCAAGCCCCTATATGTAGAGGGTGTATCTCAGAGGGCCTGAACCATTGTGGGCCTAAATTAAAGATTTATTTGCCCAAAATGGCTGTATTTCAAATGGCTGTATTTCAAATGCCTGATTCAAACCCCTGTATATAGAGGATGTATCTAACACGGTTTGAATCAGTGTAGGCCTGAATTAAATATTTCTTTGCCCAAAAATGGCTATATTTCAAATGCCTGAATCAAACCCCTGTATGTAGAGGGTGTATCTCACACGGCCTGAACCAGTGTAGGCCTGAATTAAAGATTTACTTACACAAAATGGGTGTATTTCAAATGGCTGTATCAAACCCCTGTATGTAGAGGTTGTATCTCACACGGTCTGAACCAGTGTAGGCCTGAATTAAATATTTCTTTGCCCAAAATGGCTGTATTTCAAATGCCCGAATCAAACCCCTGTATGTAGAGGGCGTATCTCACAGGGCCTGAACCAGTGTAGGCCTAAATTAAAGATTTCTTCGCCCAAAATGGCTGTATTTCAAATGCCTGAATCAAAGCCCTGTATGTAGAGGGTGTATCTCACATGGTCTGAACCAGGGTAGGCCTGAATTAAAGATTTCTTTGACCAAAATGGCTGTATTTCAAATTCCTGAATCAAACCCCTGTATGTAGAGGGTGTATCTCACAGGGACTGAACCAAATGGCGGTATTTAAAATCTCTGAATCTTACCCAAATGTATTAAGGGTGTATCTCACAATGACATCTGCATCAAAGTCTTGCAACAATTTTTTTTTTTGCCCAAACGAGTGTTTGTTTAACAACTGAATTTGACAGAAGTATATAAGCCTGTAATTTCACACATGCTGATTCTGCAAGGCCTGAAAATAGTGTTTTTTGTAAAAAAAAAAGTGTGTTTTTTAAACCCCAGAAAATGATGGGTGTATTTCTAGCTTAAATTGCACACTGACTAATCCAGATGTTGTAGATTGCCCAAAAAAATGGTGATTTGCACTGAGCTTGCATAAAATGGCCGCCGCCACCCACCTAACTAACAGAATTATAAAAGGTTTTGTTTTTTTTTTTGTCAATGGGCTCAGGGCAGGGTAAAACGATTGTGCCCTGCACTCACACAACTATTTCTAGGTAGATAGCTGAGTTAGAGTCTCTCCTATTCTCTCCCTGAAATCACAAGTCCAGCAGCATCCTCTCCCTACACTTGTAACAGCAGAGTGACGTTCAGCGCTACGTGACCCAAGCACAGCATGACCCAAGTGTCTCCTACCTCCTGTATCCGAGGACCTCTCCCACTACCTACAAAGGGTTTTGCGTCTCCCCGGACGGAACAGATTTTTTGTTCATACCAGCCTGGCACCATTCATTTGGTTGTCTATGTGTATGTATGTTTAATACGTGTTGTGAGTTTTCTTATTCTGATATCATTGATCTCATTAAAAGTTATATTTTAAATCAGTATACTCCCCCCTCCTGCTTCAGGGGCCCATTGTCTACAATCACAGCCTTGCCATTAGTAGGCATGGCTGTGATGGCTTCTAAGGTCAGACAGTTAACCGCTTGTTGATTCAAAAAGCGCCAAGAAAGCGATGAACACCGAACCCGAACCTTTAGTGAAATGTTTGGGTCCGGGGTCCAAAAATCCTAAAGTTCGGTACTCAAACCTACTACTGTATAACGTTTGCCCATCCTAAATATCAATGACATTCAGTCTAATTTCTTCACTGCTGGTGGTAGTGACATTAGCTGTGCTACATTATCTGTTCAACGTTTGCCCCTCCTAAAGATCAGTAACATTCACTCTGTTTTCGCTGCTGGTGGCAGCGACATTACCTGTGCTACATCTACTGTATGACGTTTGCGCATCCTAAATATCATTGACATTTAATCAAATTTTTTCGCTGCTGGTGGCAGCAACATTACCTGTGCTACATCTCCTGTATAACTTTTACCCATCCTAAATATCAGTGACATTCAGTATAATTTCATCACTGCTGGTGGTAGTGACATTACTTGTGCTACATTATCTGTTCAACGTTTTCCCCTCCTAAATATCAGTAACATTCACTCTAATGTATTCGCTGCTGGTGGCAGCGAAATTACCTGAGCTACTTCTCCTGTATAATGTTTTCCCATCCTAAATATCAGTGACATTCAGTCTCATTTTTTCGCTTCTGGTGGCAGCGATATTACCTATGCTACATCTCCTGTATAACGCTTGCCCATACTAAATTTCAGTGACATTCAGTCTAATTTTTTCACTGCTGGTGGCAGCAACATTACCTGTGCTACATCTGTATAACCAGAGTCTGGTCAACAGAATCCTCATCCTGATCCTCTTTCCTCCGACCATGAAGGGTCTTGGCAAACAAGTGATCCCACACTCGGATATTCCGAGGAGCTCTATCAATCGCCATTCCTTGATTTGGCCCTCTAACCAAGCCCGCTTGAAGAGGGACATAAGGAGATCTTGTGCGCTGATTCCCAAACTCTTGAGCATTCACAGTCAGAAAAAGATGACGGTGGGGAATGGAAATTAGTGTTTCATGAAGGGAATGATGATGATGAGACACAGTTGCCAATAAGTCAACTGCAATTAATGTCTCAAGAGGTTCATGATGAAGATGAGACACAGTTGTCAATAAGTGAGGTTCCTGTTAGGTCAATCAGTCAGGAGGATGACCAGAGTGAGGAAGTGGAAGAGGAGGTGGTGGATGATGAAATCACTGACCCAACCTGGGAAAGTCGCAAGTAGAGCGAGGACAGCAGTACAGAGGGGGAGGGATCCGCAGTACTGCAACAGGCTGGGATAGGCAGTGGGGTGTCAAAAGTGAGAAGGCGGGCCACACCAAACAGGCCCGCAACTGTTCCCCGACACACCCCTTTTCTGCAATCTCCGTTGCCAAGGGGCAGGTGTTTCGCAGGATGGCGGTTTTTTGAGGAAAGTGCGGACGATAAAAGAATTGTCATTTGCAACCTGTGCTGTACCAAAATAAGCAGGGTCGTGAACACTAGCAACCCCTCCACCACCAGCATGATCCGTCACATGGCATCAAAGCACCCTAATAGGTGGGCCGAACACCTGGGTCCACAATCAGTGTCTGCGGGTCACACCACTGCCTCCTCTTCCCCTGTGTGACATGCTGCTAGCCAATCCCCTGTCTAAGACGCAGGCCCGTTAACCTCCCACCATGCACCTGGACCTTCTCAAGCACCATCATCTACCACATCCACTTCTGTGTCCCAGCGCAGCGTACAGATGTCCATACCCCAGGCCTTTGAACGAAAGTGCAAATATCTAGCCACCCACCCATAGGCCATAGCTCTAAATGCACACCTTTCCAAATTGCTGGTGCTGGAAATGTTGCCATTTAGGCTTGTGGACACCGAGGCTTCCGCAGCCTAATGGCGGTGGCCATACCTCATTACTCAGTCTTCAGCCTCCACTATTTTTCCCGGTGGGCCACCCCCCCCTTACACCAGCATGTGTCCTGTAACATCGCCCATGCCCTGACCAACACAGTTATTGGGAACGTCCACTTAACGACTGACACATGGACAAGTGCTTGTGCTCAGGGACGCTACATTTTCCTGACGGCACACTGTGTGAACGTTGTGGAGGCCGAGAGCGAGTCGTACCCTGGGATGGCACAGGTGCTATGACGCCAAGTTTTGCGGGCCCTACTTCAATCAGGATTTCCGCCACCACCTACATTAGTTGCTGCAACCCCCCCTTTTCCTCCTTCACCTCCTCCTCCACTTCCACCTCTGAATTCTCATCTTGCAGCACCAGTCAGCCATCAGACAGTAGCTGGAAGCAGTGTAGCACTGCAGTGGGGAAGCGGCAACAGGCCGTGCTGAAACTTATTTGCTTAGGTGACAAACAGCACAATGCCGCAGAGCTGTGGCCGGGTATAAGGAAACAGACTGAGCTGTGGCTCTCGCCACTCAACCTAACTTGGTGGCCGTAACTTGGTGGCAGCTTTGGAGCTCGGCAAGCTCAGACACATCCCATGCCTAGTCCACGTCTTAAACTTAGGCTACTTTCACACTAGCGTTCGGGGCTCCGCTTGTTAGTTCCGTTTGAAGGCTCTCACAAGCGGCCCCGAACGCATCCGTATGGCCCCAATGCATTCTAAGTGGATGCGGATCCGCTCAGAATGCATCAGTCTGGCACCGTTTGGCCTCAGCTCCGCTCAGCAGGCGGACACCCGAACGCTGCTTGCTCCGTGCGGAGCCAAACGGATCCATTCAGACTTACAATGTAAGTCAATGGGGACGGATCCGTTTGAAGTTGACACAATATGGCTCAATTTCAAACGGATCCATCCCCCATTGACTTTCAATGTAAATTCTGGACGGATCCGTCTGACTAACTTTCACATTTTGTTCTGAAATATAATGCAGACGTATCCGTTCTGAACGGATCCCATCGTCTGCATTATAGGAGCGGATCCGTCTGTGCAGACACCAGACGGATCCACTCCGAACGCAAGTGTGAAAGTAGGCTCAGTTGTTCAGAAGTTTCTCAAAACCTACCCCAATTTGCCTGAGCTGTTGGTGAAGGTGCTCTGCATTTGTGCCCATTTCCGAAAGTCATCTACAGCTGCTGCCGGTCTGGCAACGCTGCAGCAGCACTTGCAATTGCCAGCTCCCCGACTGTTATGCGATGTGAGCAAGTGCTGGAACTCCACATACCACATGTTGGCCAGGCTCCGTGAGCAGCAGAAGGAAGTAGTGGAATACCAGCTTCTCTTAACAAGCGACGAGTGGGCAAGTATGACTGACCTCTGTGAGGTTTTACACAAATTTCAGAAATCAACACATATGGTGAGCAGCGATGCCGCTATTATCAGCATAACCATCCCACTTCTGTGTCTACTGAAACCCTCGCTGCTCACTATGAAGGCAGATGCTTTGCATGTGGAAGAAGTGGTAATGGGGGAACACAGTACACAATACCACCCTCCGTTCATCTTCTCAGTGCAAATTGGATGATGATGATGAGGAGGAGGAGCAGGAAACGATTGCCTCCGTTACAGAAGGTAGTACCCATAGCAGGTTTATTGAAGCTGTTCAGCATGGATGGGACGAAGAGGAGGAAGAGGATGAGGAGATTGAGAGTCATCCTCCTGATGAGAACAGCGAAGTCTTGTCCGTTGGGACTCTGGCACACATGGCTGACTTTATGTTATGCTGCCTTTCACGTGACCCTCGCGTTATACGCAAGTACTGGGCAGAATCACCTTTTCCTATTGATCAGACATCCTACCCTCTTCAGAGCAGGGGATGTCTGGTTTAATGCTCGGGTACTCCCATTGACTTCTATTGTGCTGGGGTGCTCTGTAGATCGATCAACAACAGTGGCCATCCATGCGGAAAGATATTCTATATTTTGCCTTGGCTTGTCCCTTGTGTGCACAGAATAAGGCTGCTGGTCTCCTGCTTTATTTTTCTGTTCCCGAGGCTCCCTGGCACCAAATAGCCATGGAATTTATCACAGATTTGCCTGTTTCTTCCGGATGTTCCGTAATTTGGGGAGTTGTGGACCGCTTTTTCAAAATGGCGCATTTTGTCCCTCTGCCAGGTCTTCCATCAGCTCCTCAACTGGCCTAAAGATTCATCCAGCACATTGTCCATATTTATGGTTTTCCTCACCGTATTGTCTCTGATAGAGGTGTCCAATTCACTTCTAGGTTTTAGATGGCTCTTTTCAAGCTGTTAAATGTGTATCTGGACTTCTCGTCGGCATATCATCCTCAGTCTAATGGCCAAGTGGAGTGGGTCAACCAGATCCTTACAAATTTTCTGCGCCATTTTGTTAATCTCCACCATGACGACCGTGTGACCATATACAGCAGGTAACAGACAATTGACAGAAGCTGTGAATATTGGAGTAGTTGCGGGTACAAGCTGAAGTTGCCTGTCTCTCTGTGGATACCGAATTTGTTCCATGTCTCTCTGCTGAAGCCAGTCGTTCTCAATGGTTTCTTCAAAAAATCTGTCTCTATTCCTACTCCGTTCAGTGAGGAGAATGTCTACAAGGTCAAAAGTATTCTGAGCACAAAGAAGAGCAGAGATATGAACTTGTTTCTCGTGGTCTGGAAAGGATTTGGTCCTGAGGTAAGGCCTTGGGAACCAAGAGAGAACATCAATGCCCCTCTTCTTCAGATTTTTTTTTGTCTAGGGTCAGGCCTGAGAAGAGGGGGCATAAGGGGGGTGTACTGTTAGCTCAGGTCCCCATACCTGCGATTCTGTCCCCACATGCAGGTACAGGCATCGGGCTTATTCACTCCTCCCGCTGCTGCACGCCATGCTGACAGGCATGGTTAGTAGGGTTCTTAGCTGTGGTCTGCACTCCTGCCAGCAGCCTCTTCCCCTAGGCTCTGAGCAGAGCTTGCCTATGGCTGGTCTGCAGGAGGTATTTAAAGGCACCCCCTTCTACAGGAAGGCGTTTAAGCAACTTAGGTTCCTACCTGGTCTAGTTTTCTGTTTGAGCTAAGGTGTTCTGCTGGTTCTTGTCATTCTGTGTACCGGAGTTTGGATTACATACTACGGACTTTGCCTGATTGGAACCTAACCTGACCCTGGTTCTACGTTTGCGGACTTTGTCTGGCTGCTGCATGACCTGACTTCTGCCTTCATACCCTGACTATGCCTCTGTATGATCATAGGGGCAATCTACACAGGCATAGCTGATCAGAGTCTGCTAAGAGCCTGCAGTTGTTCTATGCCTGAGAAAAACCAGCAATCACATAATCGCCAGGTAGTGTTCACCTAAGAAAAGAGAAGGCAGATGTGGTAATAAACTTCTTCTGTCTTCTCTGGGATCCCCGACTGTCACTGACAGCTGGGATCCAACCTGCTCCTGCTAGATTGCAGGAGGTTTAATCCGGTGCCCTACATGTACATCATTTCGCATGACAGCCCAGCACCAAGCACCATACATATACAGCACAGTACAAATTGTGTTAATATATTTTAATTCCTCAACATTTCCAAGATCTCTGCTTGTTGTCAGTAAATATCAAAAATTATTTTTTGCATCCATGGGTAGTGGAGGAATAGTATCCTGTCTAGACCATTCTGAGTGACCTAAACAGACTGATGTCACAAGCTGATGCTGTAGTATTTATCTCCCAGAGCATGGGCTAGAGTGCATACAATCGCATCCACTTCTCAGCTGAGAGGAGGACCTGTACTACGTACAGATTTGCAGCCTGTGAACAAAAAGGTTCTCATTCACTGGCAGCAAACTGATATCTTGAACATGATATGCAGGAAACACAAAGTGAGAATTTATCTGCTGCGATATATACAAAAACTGGTGTATAAAAGATTAAATTTGAGAGCAAAAGAAATAACAATTTTCGACCATTTTCTAATGCCTTGGTCACTTATCTGAGTGCAATCATGGCTTACCAGGAGGGGGCATGGTCTTCCACAGCCAGACAGATTTATTGAAATGTATGTAAATGCGAAAATCCTAGATGATCACAGCACTCTGTCAAATCTGGCTAGTGTGGTTGCTCGTCAGGGGTTTGTTCCTGGCTCCACCTCCTGGAACTCAATTCGTGTCAAACAATTTCAGACAGCACTCCAATTTTTTTAATGCTTAATTGGTTTTTATTGGCCGGACATGGTGGTACACAAAGCAACGTTTCGGGCACATAGGATGCCCTTCTTCAGGCTTATGTACAAAAACAAAAATGTAGGTACATGTAAATATACGACAATTGAAGAAACATGATTAACAACAGTTTACATGATTGGTAGAAAACATATCGACGTGACGGATCATATCATGGATCCACGGAATACATTGAAGGATATTATCAATAGATTTCACCGGTAGGTATTTATCCGCATTTCATCGGTGAGTATTGTGGCAATGTGAACATTAACGCTGGGTTCACACCTGAGCGTTTTACAGTGCGTTCCTACGCGCTGTAAAACGCACAACAGGCAAGAACCAATGATTCCCTATGGGAATGGTTCTCACCTGGGCGTTTTACAGCGCGTACGATCGCGCTGTAAAACGCCCGACGCTCAAACAAGTGCTTGAGCTTTTTTTTGGGCGTTTGTCGCGCGTTCCCGCACATAGAAATTCGGGAACGCGCGACAATGTGTGAACGCCAGTCTCTGTATGCGTGATTGTAAACGCCCGTACAATCGCGCATACAGAGCGCTCGTTTCAGAACGCTCAGGTCTGAACCCAGCGTTAGGTGTTGTTTCCCCAGGTTCAGGTCCGGGACTTGAGGCATGCTCATGTCCAGGGATTCTATTTAATCCTGCTACTGGATCTTGGGTGTGTCTCACTCTGGAGTGTCTTGTGAAGCAGAGTCCTGGTGAGGCTCTGTGTGAGTGGTCTCAGCCGGGTGGGCTGAGGGGCCACGAGGCTAGGCGATTGCCTGAACTTTGGGGGATGCGGTGACGCCTGTGAAACAAGGATCACGAGGCCAGAGTAGGGAGGACTACTGGGCAACAATACCCCAAAAGGTATTGAAGTGTCACAGCCTGGAGGTTGCTGGACTGAATGGCTGAGGAAAACCCCATTTGTGTTCCATGTGTGAACAGGGCTCTCTAGGTGAGTCAGGGATACACTTATGTGTTTAATTAGAGCCTAGCCGGGCAAGCGTTTGTTATTTTGTGTGGATGTCACACGTGATAAGTTGAAGCTGCGACTTCTTAACCTGTGCTTTGCTAAAGTGTCTGAAATAAAGCAAGAGTTTTGACATTATAATCGTGTCTGCGAAGATATCTGTGAGTGTGACCCCCCGAAAAGAGAAAATCCCTTACAGTATTTATCCGTAGATATTCATCAATAAATTTCATCAATATTTTTTTTTTATCACTGATTCCATCAATAATTCCATCAATGGATATTCGGCGGAATTTTATAAAGCATAGAATGCAGAGGTGACCCCAACCTAAACCACCCTTTTTAATTCATGCTTACAAGGAAAAGACATAATGGCCTCGGGCAACATGGCTCACATAAAACTCATTCCTAAACCAGGGAAAGACTTAACTTCACCCAGCTCACATAGGCCAATCTCATTAATCAATCAAGATTTAAAAATACTGACCAAGTTGATGGCAAATAGGTTAGCATTGTATATGCCGAATCTTATAGTTTCGCCAGATTGCTCTACCCCATACAGACCATACCAATGCTGATAAAGCATTAAGGATACCGTGATGGCTTGGAGAATAGTGAGGAAGTTATAAAAATTGCCTATGTATATTACTCCGTATATGCCGTTGTGGACCTTGCAGGCCTTTTCCCAGGGTAGACAATCCAAGATGTTTGTACATTGGAGAGAAAAGGGTATTCACACGGTAAAGCAGATTTTGTCCACTTCAGGAACTGAGATACTGTCGTGGCGAGATCTCCAGTCTAAATTTGATCTGCCGGCCTTCCACTTCTTGCCATATGAACAGATTTTGTCATACTGTAGGGCACAATCGGTAAATATGGGAGAGTCTGAAAGAATGAGATGGTTTGAACACTTGGTGGGATCCCAGGAGACATCCTTGTCAGATATATACAAAAAAATCTAAAATGTTTCCTTGTCCCCTACTGGGGAAAAGGTGTTCAAAAAGTGGGAGGAGGAACTGGGAGAAACTTCTCTGTCAGATAAAATATGGGAAGGACTGGAAAGGGTGAGGGAGGCCATTTGCAGTGAACCTTGGAGGAAAATGCACTTTAGAATACTGCACAAGGCGACGTACGCATATGACCTATCATATAGAGATGCCCCAGAACATTATCTAAGGTGGTGCCCGAAATGTCACCTGCCAAAAGCAGGTTTATTACATGGCTTATGGGAGTGCCCGGTGCTGAAGCCGCTGTGGCAAGAAACTACTAAATATATAAAATTGGTCTAGGGGATAGAACCTCAGCTCTCCCTGCTTAATTGTATCTTCCACTATGTGTCTTTGGATCAGAAGGGCGAAATTACACATTCTACGCATGTAAAGGGGGTTCATCAATTTTTACTGGCAGTTAAGAAAACTATTCTCAGGCACTGAATAAAATCATCCATACCCACATTAGATGAAGCTATAGGCACGATAAAACATGTCCTACATATGGATAGGTTAGACACGGAGAATAATAAAGAGAAATCGACCAAGCCGTTTTTCCATAAGTGGAGACAGTTTATAGTAAATTCTTTGGAATTGGTCGAAAGAAAAGAAGCCATAACCCCTTTTCTTATTTCAAAAATGTTTTTATTGTTTCATAGACATATGAGAATACACCGATAGGCGTGAAAAAGTTAACATTGACCAAAGCATAAAGACATCGGCAAGCTTATACATCAGTCAATACAGTAGAAATACAGATACTGATATAATCCGTACATTGCAATAACTGGTAGAACATGGGTTTGGAGAACATCTCCAAAAAAAGGGGGGGGGAGAATAGAGGAGGGGGGGGGGAGTCTGAGGCAATGAGGGTAAAGGGTATTTTAATTCCATACTCTTATAATCTATCTGACCCTGAACTGGTCGCAATCCTTTCAAAGGGACTACTGGATCATTCGGCGGACCCCATATATCAAAGAAACGTTGGGGCGTCCTAGAATCCCAGTGTGCAATTTGTTCCAATCTATAAATCTGGTCACTTTTCATAAACCAGTGTTGTAATGAAGGGGGATCTGTCTTCCGCCAGTATGCCGCCACAAGAAGGCGGGCAGCCGCTAATAGTGTTTTACACAAAGCAGGGACTTCTTTCGATTTCACACCTGCTAGCTCTCCCAATAACCCAAATAAACACAATTTAGGTGAAGTGCGTATTGTTATCCTACAAACTTTAGATAAAATTTCACATATCTCTTGCCAATAAGTTTGATAACCCATTTTCTTAATACCAAGTGGTACCTGGAGGAACAACTGAAGGGAACACTGGGAAAACTGGTATTGGATTAATGTTTGCAGTTCAAAGGATAGATGACGAGAAACTTGGAGGAGACCGAATGGATGGGAGGCAGGGAGGTACTGAAACAGAGTCCAAATCTCATCAATACCTCTATCACATAATACATCTAGTTGACAGAGTAAAGAGCGTCCACCAGGGGGCACTGTGACGCTGAAACATAATTTACAAAACAATAGTGGAAGGACAGAGCTTTATAAAAGGTAAAGCAAATCTTAACACAGGTTCAAGACACAAAGGAAGTAAGATGCTACAAGGGAAGAGCCTGTAGTGGTGGGGATAGAAAAACTGGCTTACCAGAAACGTGTCCACTGGACCAAGGGATCAGCCGGAACTAGTGGGGCATACAGGGCGCCATGTTAAATAGGCAGGGGGCGATCTTTATTGGCGCAGCAGTGGCGCAGGCGCACAGAGCCAACAATGGCGGCATGCACTTGTAGAAGCCCTATGATTCCCGCCCGCAGTACGTGCATCTCGCAGGTAAGGAGGTTGGTGGGCTCAGCAGACCGGCAGGCAGAAGGAAGGAGTAGGCGGGTGCGGCCGGGAGTATAAAGCCTGCAATGCGCGCAGGCGCACTGAAGCGCTGGACATGCGTGGGGGCCATTTTGGATAAGGGCAGGAAAGCCCACAAAAAGAAATACACTGCGCACAACTTACTCGGGCTAGGGAGACTAGAATAAAGAGTCATATCAAACCAGGGCTGGACAAAGGACTAAGCCATCTCAAACCAGGGCAGAGGCATACAAGTGATGGACCCTGATAAATGAAATTGGCCATATCTTCACTGGTTGGTGACCTCAGGGTGACTTGGGATGCTGATTATATATATCAGGCTGGGTTAGTGTTAGTGCGGTATAATTCACAATTCTTTTAAAGCAACATACGTGGACCGTGGGGCATGCTTTACGGGTGTCACCACCCGTTATTAGACAGCTCAGGCCGCCATCTAAGTATTTCGTTGTGTATGACTATCATCTAATACACTTTTTTCAGTTTTTTCCCACAGGACCTGAGCCGTTTAAAAACAGGTGGCGACACCCGTGAAGCACGCTCCATGGTCCATGAATTTTGAATTTTTATCCAACACTAATCAAAGAGTTTCTATTGACTCACTGGAAAAAGTTCATAAGAAATCCACATCACTGGAACTGCATATGGTCACGCTGGCAGAATATTATAAGAAGAAAATTATTCCAAGGGGTCTTCGCTCCAATTTACGGCCCACTCTGTTCTCAGAAAATTCAGAATTCTGTCTCCGATTCGAGAGGATTCTTAACAAGGCATCCTTTGACATCATCCTACTCAATTTAGAACGTGCCAGTACAGAGCTCAGGAAAACTAAAGAAGAGAGTAACTCCCTGGAACAGAACCTGCTACAAGAACTATCTGCAGAAAAAGCAGTGACAATCAGGAATAACATCACACAAAAAGATAACTTCTTTAGGTGTCACGGTAGGTAGGTAAGCAGGGAAATAACCAAACACATGGAAAACAACCAGAACAATTTGCTAGGCCCAAAAGCTAGGGAGAAAAGGGTTACCTCCTAGCGATCCCTAAGGTTTTCCCTATACTGCTGTGCACATGTGCATACCCTTATGGTGGATATGCACATGCCCTTGTGCCTAAGTCTATTGTCACGAGGGTATCGAGAACCACGCCTGACTCCGTTATACCCGGGGTCAGGAAGTCGCAGCGGTTGGCTGCACGCTCTATTTAATATAGGGCTGTTTTCCTTATGGTAGCTTTCTGGGTTTGCTTTGCAAACCCTTTTGGCTCACTCAGGGATCCGTAGCTCCTTCTCCTCAGCTGTTCCTTGTCCAGCACTCCCAAACCTCCTTATATTCCTCTCTCACACTTCTCTGGTTGCCAGAGATAGAGCTTCCTGCCTGGACATCTATCCTGACCCACTGGAGCTGTGTTGCTGCGTTCTCGGGTGGTTGTTTCAGAACGCTACCCTCCGAATCCCTGTTGGACCTTTGTGGACTGCTGTGGTCGCCCACCTGGGTGTTTGTGTTTGTTTGTATTTGTCTGTCCTCTCCCTGGTGTTTCCCTCTTAGTGCAGTGGTGCGGACTAGTGATCCCACCGGCCCGTTCACTATCTAGGGCTCATTTCAGGGAAAGCCAGGGTTTAGGCACGTGACCGTCTAGGGACGTCAGGGCAGTCAGGTGCCAGCCGCAAGGTGAGTTAGGGGTCACCACCTTTCCCTCTCCCTTGGGCAGGGCTTTCCCTGTTTTCCTCCCTGTGTGTGACGCCAGTCATTACATTATCTCTGGCCCTTATTTTGTGTAGGTAAAAAAAAAAAAATTTTTTTTACCTACTTAGAATCCAGTATGGATCAAATTGCTGCTCTGTCCGAACAATTTCATGGCCTGTCTTTGGAGGTGGTAGGATTGAAGGCGTCGGTCCTCCAGCAACAGCAGCAATTACAACTGACCGCAAGCCCAGCGGTTGCTACTGGTAACCAGGTTGTTGCGGAACCCAAGGTCCCTCTCCCTGACAGATTTTCTGGGGGAAGGGACAAGTTTTTGACGTTCCGTGAGGCCTGTAAGTTATACTTTAAACTGCGCCCTTACTCCTCTGGTAATGAAGATCAGCGGGTGGGGGTTGTTATTTCCCTGCTGCAGGGGGACCCGCAGTCCTGGGCGTTCTCTTTACCTACTGATTCCCAGGCTCTTCGGTCAGTGGATGAGTTTTTCGGGGCCTTGGGTCTCATATATGACGACCCTGACCGAGTAGCACTGGCTGAATCAAGATTACGGAGACTCTTACAAGGAGAACGGCCGGTAGAGGATTATTGCTCTGAATTCCGTAGGTGGACTACGGATACCCAATGGAACGACCCGGCTCTCAGGAGTCAGTTCTGCTCTGGGTTATCCGAAAGGGTTAAGGATGCGCTTGCATTGTATGAGACCCCCGTTTCCCTTGATGCGGTTATGTCCCTTTCTATCCGTATAGAGAGACGCCTTAGGGACAGGTTGAAAGAACCGGAGAAATTGGTAACCCCTCCCAAGCAGCAGTTAGTCTGTACGGACTTAGACGAGCCTATGCAGCTAGGAGGAACTACTCGTCAGGTCCGTCCTCCTGAGGCTCGCCGTAGGTGTGGGGTTTGTTTTTTTTGTGGGGAGAGGGGTCATTTCATTAATGTCTGTCCTTCTTTCCTCAGAAACAAAAGACCGTCGGAAAAACTACTAACCCCAGGCTGTGTGGAGGATGTCAGCCGGGGGGTATACGTCTCCTCCATACGTACATCGCAATTTGTGTTGCCAGCGGTTATTATTTTTGGTGATAAGACTGAGACTATTTCTTTCTTTCTAGACAGTGGAGCAGGGGTAAATTTGATAGATGCCAATTTTGCCGCTCTTTGGGTTTGTCTCTCTGTACGTTACAGAGACCCATTCCCATATTCGCTATTGATTCTGCTCCCCTGTCTCAGAGAAACCTCACCCACATCGTTCATAATTTACACCTTCGGGTAGGGGACCACCATAACGAGATGCTTTCAGGTTATGTTCTGGAGGGGCTTCCCACTCCGGTGGTGTCACTACCAGAGCTTTGAGAAGTTCTCACAGCTCTGTATCTCCACCCCTGCGATGATGTCACTTAGAGCTTGGAGGTGTTCTCACTGTTCTGTTTCTCCACCCCTGTGATGAGGTCTTTACTCTCAGCTGTTTCTCCTGCAGTTGATTTTCCTGCCTTTAAATCACCCCTCCTCCTGTTGCAGGGCGTGATTATATTTCTCATTTCAGTTGTAGCTCTGGCTTGAGTAACTTCACTTGTAAGCTATCAGTTCACTGGACCTGGTTTCTGCTGCAGCAAGCACTCCGGATATTGCCAGCTGTCCTTGGATCCGTCTTCTCTGCGGCTGCATCTCCTTCAGCTAAGTGTGCAGATATTGTTGTTTACCTGATTATTTTCTGACTGGATCTGAAGTGGCCACGGTTCCCTCCATATACTGAGTAGGGCACCGGTGGCCGTGCCCCTTCCACTATTGTAGGGGTTACAGTGGCCATCAGTCTGAGGTACGCGGGCATGCCTCCTTCCACCATTTGGATCCAGGCATGTGCTTTAGCAGCATAGGGAGAGCTTTGAGGGTCTGACAGGGGTCACCCCTTATCTTCCCTAGTTTGGGTCCGGTCAGTAGCTCTTTTCACTGTGTTTGCTCTTGTTACCCTCAAACAGCCGTGACATTATAATCCACCAAAACCGTCCTTTTTTGACATGGATCCGCTTTCTGGCCTGGTTGACCGCATGCAGGGTCTTTCTTTGGAAGTAGCGGATCTCCGTCAATCTATGACTCAGTTACAAGCATTAGGCTCTGCTCCGGCTCATGGAGTCTGTTGCGAGCCAAAGGTCTCACTTCCGGAGACGTTCTCCGGGGGCAGTGAGAATTTTGTTCGCTTCAGAGAGGCATGCAAACTCCATTTTTGCTTGTGTCCCCTTTCCTCTGGTAATGAGGAACAGAGGGTGAGGATTGTCATCTCCCTGCTCAGGGGCAATGCTCAGACTTGGGCTTTTTCGCTGCCATCAGGGGATCCCTCCCTTCGATCCGTGGAAAGATTTTTTGTGGCCCTGGGGCAAATATATGATGACCCGGATCGTGTTGCTCTGGCCGAATCGAACTTACGTGCCTTATGCCAGAACAAACTGTCTGCGGAGCTTTATTGTTCTGAATTTCGGAGATGGGCAGCTGATTCAGGTTGGAATGATGCTGCACTCCGGAGTCAGTTCTGTCATGGTCTCTCAGAGAGATTGAAAGATGCGTTTGCTTTCCATGAGAGACCAACGTCCTTAGAGTCTGCCATGTCATTGGCGGTACGCCTTGACAGACGTCTAAGAGAAAGAAACAAGACCTCTCTGTCCAGCCATTGTCAGTCTTGGGGCAATGGTGCGGACTCATTCAGTGTGCAGGGGCCTCATCCTGTCTCGCTCCCCTCTGAGGAGGAGCCCATGCAGCTAGGCCGACTTGCCCCTGATAAAAGAGGATTTAGTCCTCAGAATATGGTGTGTTTTTGTTGTGGGGGCATAGGTCATTTGGCAAATGTTTGTCCGTCTAGGAGATTCCTGAACTGTACTAAGAGCGATAATAAGAGAAAAACCTCAAGAGGTGGATCATCAAGTTCTACTTCATCTGCTACTTTGGGCAAACTTGATGTGGGAATTGATGCTTTTCCTCTGACCTGCAGTTCCCGTTTTCTCCTGTCTGCCAGGGTGGCGCTAGAGAGCAAAGTCATTTCTTGTGAGATTTTTGTCGATAGTGGAGCGGCCGTCAATCTTATTGACACTCAATTTGTAGCCATGCATGGTTTTCAGGTTTGCACATTGGAAAAGGATATACCTGTTTTTGCCATTGACTCTGCTCCACTCTCGCAGAGATCTCTGAAAGGCATTGTTCACAATATCCGGCTAGCTATAGGTGACACTCATGTGGAGGAGATATCTTGTTTTGTCCTTAACGGATTGCCTTCTCCTCTAGTTTTGGGGTTACCCTGGCTCACTAGACATAACCCCACCATTGATTGGCAAGGAAGGCAAATAAATGAGTGGAGTGACTTTTGTAGAGAGAATTGTCTCACAGCGACTTTTGCAGAGGTGTCTACTAAAACTGTGCCATCATTTCTCTCTGATGCTCAGTAGCTCTTTTCACTGTGTTTGCTCTTGTTAAACAGCCGTGACAGGTGGTGCTGGGCCTTCCCTGGTTGGTAGCGCACAATCCAGTGGTGGATTGGCAGGCCAGGGAGATATTGGAGTGGAGTGAGCAGTGCAGAGAAAATTGCTTAAATAGCAATTGCTTAGTCGCCTCCATAACTACCCTACCTACATTTATTTCGGATTTTGAGGATGTTTTTTCTGAAAAAGGTTGTCAGAAGTTACCACCTCATCGTCCTTATGATTGCCCGGTTAACCTTATTCCCGGCGCAAAATTACCTAAGACCAGGTTATATAATCTTTCGGGTCCAGAGAGACAAGCCATGAAAGATTATATCTCCGAGAGCTTGGCTAAGGGACACATCAGACCCTCTTCTTCACCCGTAGCTGCAGGGTTTTTCTTCGTTAAAAAGAAAGATGGGGGCCTGCGTCCTTGCTTAGATTTTCGCGAATTAAATCTTCTCTCTTTTCCTGACCTGTTTAATCAGATTGCGGGTGCTAGGTGGTTCTCCAAACTTGATCTTAGGGGGGCCTACAATCTGATTCGTATTAAGGAGGGGGATGAGTGGAAGACAGCGTTTAACACCCCTGAGGGGCATTATGAAAATCTAGTTATGCCTTTCGGTCTGACCAATGCTCCTGCCGTCTTTCAACATTTCGTTAATGAAATTTTTAGTCATCTAATCGGCAGGTTTGTGGTGATATACCTAGATGATATTTTAATTTATTCGTCTGATCTGAAAACACATGAGGTGCATGTCAGACAAGTACTGCAGGTCCTACGGATGAATGAATTATATGCTAAGATTGAAAAATGTGTCTTCGCCGTTCAGGAGATACAATTCCTGGGTTATTTTTTATCTGCGTCAGGTTTCCGTTTGGATCCTAGGAAGGTCCAGGCAATTTTAGATTGGGATCTTCCTGAGAACCTCAAAGCACTACAACGGTTCTTGGGCTTCGCGAATTTCTATAGGAAATTCATTAAAGATTATTCACTTATTGTAAAACCGCTTACTGATATGACTAGGAAGGGGACTGATTTTTCTAAATGGTCTGACGCCGCTAAAGTTGCTTTTTCCTCTCTAAAAGAGAGGTTTACCTCAGCACCTGTACTAGTCCAACCTGATGTCTCTCAGCCTTTTATTGTTGAAATAGATGCGTCAGAGGTGGGAGTGGGGGCTGTACTGTCTCAGGGTCCGTCTCCTGGCAAATGGCGTCCTTGTGCTTTCTTTTCTAAAAAACTATCTGCAGCAGAAAAGAACTACGATATTGGCAATAGGGAACTATTAGCTATTAAACTTGCGTTTGAGGAGTGGCGTCACTTCTTAGAGGGGGCAGTCCACCCCGTCACTGTGATTACGGACCACAAAAATCTCCAGTACCTCGAATCAGCTAAGCGTCTCACCCCTAGACAGGCTAGGTGGTCGCTATTTTTTACCAGGTTTAACTTTGTGATTACCTATCGTCCTGGGGCAAAGAACACCAAGGCTGATGCACTATCTCGTTGTTTCCCTGGAGGGGGTACTGTGAGTGATCCGGTGCCCATTCTACAAAGAGGAGTGGTTGTCTCTGCGGTACACTCTGTTTTGGAGGGAAAGGTGCCAGAGGCCCAGGGGGACGCCCTGGTCTCTTGCCCCTCAGAGAAATTGTTTGTACCGTTGAACCTACGTTTCGAATTATTAAAGGAACATCATAATTCGGCACTTGCTGGGCACCCGGGTAGTAAAGCAACCTTGGAGCTATTGTCTCGTCGTTTTTGGTGGCCAAGGTTGCGTCAGGATGTATTAGATTTTGTGTCTTCTTGTTCTACCTGTGCGCGCGCAAAAGTTTCACATACACGTCCTGCAGGGTCTCTATTACCACTCGTCATTCCCAATAGACCGTGGACACATCTGTCAATGGATTTTATCACTGACTTACCTTTGTCTGCGGGTAAAACAGTTATTTTGGTAGTAGTGGACAGGTTTAGCAAAATGGTACACTTCATTGCGTTACCCGCACTACCTAATGCTAAGACTCTTGCTCAGGTATTCGTCAGTGAAATCGTGAAGCTTCACGGGGTCCCCTCCGATGTTGTTTCGGATCGGGGTACCCAGTTTATTTCTAAATTTTGGAAAGCTTTTTGTTCCCGTTTGGGGGTACACTTGTCCTTTTCCTCAGCTTTCCATCCTCAGTCGAATGGACAGACTGAGCGTACCAACCAAAACCTTGAGACATATCTAAGATGTTTTGTGTCTGAAAACCAAGAGTTGTGGTCATCATATTTACCGTTAGCTGAGTTTGCCATAAATAATCGTCGTCAGGAATCCACTGGCAAGTCACCATTTCTTGGTGCATATGGTTTTCATCCCCAATTCTGTACTTTCAAAGAGGGGGGGTCTTCTGGGGTTCCCGAAGAGGAACGTTTTTCGTCATCTCTTTCATCGGTATGGCAGAAGGTGCAAGCTAACTTGAAAAATATGGGAGGTAAATACAAATGCATGGCTGATAAGAGACGGTCGCCAGGTCCGGACCTAGGAGTGAATGACTATGTGTGGTTGTCTACTAGGAATATTAAATTGAAGGTTCCCTCTTGGAAACTGGGTCCTAGGTTTATTGGCCCTTACAAAATTGTAGCCATCATCAACCCCGTGGCTTTTCGCCTGGAGTTACCTCAGACTTTTAAAATTCATAATGTTTTTCATAAGTCGTTACTCAAAAAATATGTTCCACCTCTAGAACCATCACCGCTGCCACCCCCTCCTGTTGTCGTGGATGGTAATCTAGAATTTCAGATATCCAAAATTGTTAATTCTCGTCGGGTCCGCCGCTCTCTTCAATATCTGGTGCATTGGAGAGGTTACGGTCCCGAGGAAAGAATGTGGGTTCCTGCGTCTGAGGTAAACGCCGACAGGTTAGTTCGGGTTTTTCATGCCTCTCATCCTGAGAGACCTGGTCCTGAGTGTCCGGAGGCCCCTCGTAGAGAGGGGGGTACTGTCACGAGGGTATCGAGGACCACGCCTGACTCCGTTATACCCGGGGTCAGGAAGTCGCAGCGGTTGGCTGCACGCTCTATTTAAGATAGGGCTGTTTTCCTTATGGTAGCTTTCTGGGTTTGCTTTGCAAACCCTTTTGGCTCACTCAGGGATCCGTAGCTCCTTCTCCTCAGCTGTTCCTTGTCCAGCACTCCCAAACCTCCTTATATTCCTCTCTCACACTTCTCTGGTTGCCAGAGATAGAGCTTCCTGCCTGGACATCTATCCTGACCCACTGGAGCTGTGTTGCTGCGTTCTCGGATGGTTGTTTCAGAACGCTACCCTCGGGATCCCTGTTGGACCTTTGTGGACTGCTGTGGTCGCCCACCTGGGTGTTTGTGTTTGTTTGTATTTGTCTGTCCTCTCCCTGGTGTTTCCCTCTTAGTGCAGTGGTGCGGACTAGTGATCCCACCGGCCCGTTCACTATCTAGGGCTCATTTCAGGGAAAGCCAGGGTTTAGGCGCGTGATCGCCGCACGGGTGAGGAACCCGTCTAGGGACGTCAGGGCAGTCAGGTGCCAGCCGCAAGGTGAGTTAGGGGTCACCACCTTTCCCTCTCCCTTGGGCAGGGCTTTCCCTGTTTTCCTCCCTGTGTGTGACGCCGGTCATTACATCTATATACCCTGAGAAAACCCTGAGCAGTAGGGAAAGGGGAAGAGGCGACCTGCTTCTTCAAACAGGAAGAAACAAGCGTCTCACTAGAGGCCTAGATAAGACACCAGGGGAAGAAACAAAGAGGACTTATATTGAGCTGAGCTGAAGCAGACGATCCACAACACATCCAAAGCCCACAGGAATAAACTATAGCCCGCACAGGCCAGTAGGAGGAATAAATAGCCTCGCTAACAATCAACCCAGTACACCTGAGGGAAGGTGGATCCAGCTCAAACTCAAACCAAAACAAAGAGAAGAGTCAGACATGTGCAGCCAGCCTGGCAGATCTCCGCACATTCACAGAGCAAGGCGTGACATAAGGCAAAACTTGGAGGATCGCAAGAGATCAACATTCTTGAGAGACATCCAGGATTACGCCACAAATCAAATATATCGTACAGTGACCAAAAACTATCCACCATCTAGACCTACTACCATACAAACATCAGGATCATCCAGCCCTAGTGGTTAAATTGATTTTTATAAAAGAAGCCCTTCAAGAACCAGACGAGGAGGACGCCAAGGAGGGCGGTAAAGAAACATAAGAGGAAGGGGACAAGGCTACTTTTAACAATCAAGAGAACCAATCGGAACCAGATCCACCCACAGAAACTAAACATGAACACCAGCACAAGCCAGGTTAGTTCCAACAACTTGGTAATTAACTTATCAAATAAAATATTGACGAATGACAAAAAATCCACATTGAATCTGGGCCTGGGATTTGTCTCAACCATTTTCACTAACGCTTTTCTCCTGGAGAAAGAAATGTCGGGTTCTACAGAGCAATCAGACTGCAGCCATACATCGAAATCGAGAGACCCACCTGGACCATGGACAACCAAGACACAATTTCACCTTTCCAGGACCAAACGAAGAACTGCAAACCACCCAGCCACTTCGCACCTCCAAAAATATACAAGGCAGTAGAGGGCTACATTTATCATGTACTACAGGACCTTAAAACACTAGAAAAGAAGGCATCGTCTATGAAGGTAAGACACAATATGTCTAAAGGGCAATCATAGGCGTTACAGCATTTATGTAATGATAAAGACACAATCATCAAGCCGGATGACAAAGGCTCAGGGATTGTTCTCATGAACAAAACGGACTTTAGACAGGAGATCCTTCGACAACTTGCGGATCAAAGGGTCTACTTACCTATAGACTATGACCCCACCAGGGATTGTTCAAAAGAACTATCTGACATTGTGGAGACAGCTCTAACAAAGAACGTCATTAATAAAAAGGTGGCCGATTACCTCATTCCCAGACATCCCCGTATTCCTGTCATCTATACACTACCTAAGGTTCATAAAAATAGGGAACACCCCCCAGGCAGACCCATTGTCTCAGTGTGCGATTCCATTTTTCAGCCAGCCGCCAAGATGCTTGATAACCTCCTTCGCCCCATGTGCTCAAAAAGGTGGATCCTACATCCAGGATACCACCGATTTCCTGAATGAAATTCAGGAAATACATTTTGACAGTAAGGATTGCCTTCTTGTCACTATGAATGTCACCAGCCTTTACATGAATGTCCCTACAGAGGAAGGTATTAAATGTGGAATCTATGCACCAAGGGAATTTATGCACCAACAGAACTGAATTCTCCTCTAATGAACAAGAGCTAATATTGTCCTTGTTATCCTTTGTACTGAAACTGAACTATTTCATTTTTGAAGACCAATTTTATCTACAAACCTCTGGGACAGCCATTGGTTGTAATGTGGCGCCTACATTCCCTGACCTGTACATGAATCATTTTCAAGAACAGATAGTGTATGACCCAATCAGATGTTTCGCCAACATGTCCAATGCTGGTTTAGATATATTGATGACATTTTTTGTATTTGGCAGGGCACAAAAAAGGACTTGATCATCTTTCACCAAACCATCAACTTGGGCACGGACTCCATCTCTCTCTCCCTGGACTGCAGTGACACCAAAATCTCTTTTCTGGATGTCCTTGTCAAGGTAAGGGACAATACCCTGGTAACAGATTTATACACCAAACCCACAGACAAAAATAGCCTTTTGAGATTCAACTCCTTCCACCCTTCAGGTTTAATACTTTCCAGCTCACAACTTATGAGGGTGAAGCGTATAGTGTCCGACACGAGTGTTATAGACTCTCGACTGTCAACCATGTCCGACAAATTCCTCATGAGAGGGTTTCCTAATCATGTTCTTCATGAACATCTTAATAGAACAAAGGACCTCTCTAGATCCGACTTATTGACGCCCAGATTCCGCAAACATGACCGCAAGAACATTCGCATTCTATGTGTCACTACATTCTCCCACTTGAGTCAGGAGATTTAGAAGACTGTAATAAACATTGGCGCATCCTGTCGAGTAATTTCCCCAATATATTTTCTGAGAAACCTCTCATGTCCTACAAAAGGGCAAGAAACATCAGGGACAAACTAGTCAGGTCTGACCTTGTCTCCAACAAAAGGAACACTGTACAAAGCACGATCACGGGTACCATCAACAAGGGCACATACCCATGCCTATCCTGTGCACAATGTGGCAATGTTACCAAAAGTCCCACCTTTTTGCATTCCACCCATACATGGGCACTTCTCATGTCTTACCACCTATGTTATTTACCTAATTAAATGTCCATGCGGATTGGGATATGTTGGTGAGACCACCCAAAAAAATCAAAGATCGCATCTCCCAACACAAATCCAACATACGGACCCATAAAATAGACGCCCTCCTGGTCAAACATGTTATGGAATACAAGCATGCTGGCATTTCCAGGCCATTGAATGGATACCCCCCTTGAGACGAGGTGGTAACTGTGAGCTGCACTTACAGGAGAGAGAGATGGCTTGGATCTGTCGTCTGAACACCTTGCAACCTAATGGACTTAACAAGGATTATTGTATTGATTAATGGGAGTTACAATTATGAATAAAAAATCCTTTCTTATATAACCGCCATCTATGTATTTAGTTGTGTTCTTGGTAAGGACCTCAGTGGACATGTGTGCAAGAACAGCATGTTGCATGCAGTGAGTGGCTTCAGCAGTCTCATAACCACAAATGATTCCCCATTACTTCCAGTCCAACAGTCCTGCCTACCCATGGAGTTTCATTTATACTGTCCCTTTAAGATTTACCCTTTTTGACAATTAGGGCTTTTGAAAAAGGGGTAGACATACCATATGTGCAAACTTTCAGCTGCGTAAACTGTTGGAGATTAAGGCACCCATGTATAATTCTTGCACCAGGGCATTCTGCTATCTATGTCCACCCTGGTCTAAAAGTTTCCATGCATATCTTTTACAGAATTTCCCTACAGTTTTGTTCTGCTGAACTGGCCCATCGCCCAGAAAGCTCCTCCTCATACAAAAATCTAATGATTTGCATGCAACTCCTGTAAACAACTCCCAGATATCCAAAGCAGAAGACGTTAACAGAAAAAAGGTCTGTCGTATTCCAAAAAGGTATTATTTAAGGACTTGTGTTTCTACCATGTGAGATGTAGTTATTGTATATTTGTGTTTGATTTGATGTGTGGAAAAAAATGAAACGTGGAAAAAAATCTAATGTTTGGAATCATCTATAAACTTAAGAAAGGAGGATGAAAGTACTTATGCTACACTGCACAGTTTTTATAAACAAATGCTTGTAGATGTAACTTGTATAAGAAGTCTTCTAAAAGATTTCTTTTAGAGGGTCTTTTACAGAAGATGCCTTGTCTTGTTGAGCATGTCTTTCAGAATCTGTACTTCAGAAGATGTCCTGTAGAAAGTGTTTAGAAGAACATATTCTTTAGAAAATGTCGTAAGGAATTTATCTTGTAGGTCATGCCTTGTATAACTTATCTTGTTGAAAATGTATTTGTAAAACTTGTCTTGTAGAACAGAACTGGCATCCACCAGTCGTTGGTGAGGCACAGCTGACAGTGATAAAGAAGCAATCATATGATGCTCAGGCCTTTCTGTGGATTCACTAATCTGTGGTTAAACAACACATCTGATACATTTTTTGCCTATTTTAGAATAAACTGAGTACATTTTTTTCAAAATGTTTGCATGTAAAAACAACCTGGTCCAGGCATCACCATGTTCAGCCTAGTGAAAAATCTGACAAGCCATGTTGAGGAATATTGCATTGCCTCTCTTAAAGAATCGCTGTACTTTCACACTATTTCATTTCATTTAATAGAGAATAAGGTAAATGGCACATTTCTAAATCAGTTCCTTTAAAAAATATGCCTGCATCCATATGAAAAAAAGCTGTAAAGCATGGCCACTAGGGGTCTCACTTCCTTCTAATTGCAGTCCACGCCTGTTGTCAGGCAATATCCTTCCCTAGTAACAGAGACACGGAAGATGATTCACAGGAAATAAGGGCGAGCTAGCTGAGATCCCGAGCCTGATAAAATAACTGCTTCTACACTGCTTTTGAAGATTATAGGAGCCTCCTGGGTGTCTGTAAGTGTGAATTCCCCTTTCTAATCTGTTCTGTTAGCTCCGAAAATAAAAACAAACATAGTAGGGAAGCAACGTCACAGCAATACAGTGCTGGCAGATTTCACAGAAGGGATACACCCCCTACTTCTGAGTGACATGCATCTTGCTGTGCAGCTGAAACAGGGAAAAATATGGTTAAAAGTGTCAATTGGGAAGCCCAAAAAAGACATGTTCCTTCACAGTTATGATTGTACAAAGAAGCACAGCCATTACGCAAACCCTTTTTTTAAACTTTGGTACGCTTTAAGTGGATTCTGTGTAGAAATCAAGAATGACCTACTTTGATATATAGTAAAAGATCAAGCACAGGAAAGTTATCAAAGAAGGATAAAGAAGAATGGAATGTATCTTATGTACATGTCTGAACTGTGTTTTTCGGTTGCAGAGCTATGTCTACCCCTACCACAGATGAAGGAAGCTTTGTTATTCTGTCACAAGCAAAGCCTCAAAATGATCAAGTGAATGCATCGGAAGACGAACAGTCCCATAAAGTCCAAGACAGCATTCCCAAACCAATAGTCACATTTTACCACGGAGAACCTGAAGTTCTTGGAGTAAGTTGCAGTCATCTTATATTAATATCTATTATACAGTATATGTATGCCTACAAACATTTGAATGCCCATTTATGAGACATTTTAGCAGTACCTACAATCCATCCAAGGGCGTCTAGAAAACAATACAGAAAAGTACTTTGGATTAGCCTTGCCTCTGTTGAGGTCTGATTAACAGGACCTGGTACTGTACCTACTGATTTAGGCTATATTCACACAACAGTAGAAAAAAACTATTATCAGAAGTTCTTTACTGATCCCTGGTAGTGTGAATAACCCCTCTCTAATTTTAAGACAGATAGTAATACCTCATAAAATAGTTATCAATCAACATTCCCCATATGTCTGCTTTATATTGGCATCATTTTGTAATTATAATTTTATTTTTTTAGGACATTATATGGCTTAGGGTCCATTCACACGTCCGCAATTTCGTTCCGCATTTTGCGGTCCGCAATTCCGCAATTCCGCAGGTCCGCAATTCCGTTCCCGAAAAAAATTGAACATGTCCTATTCTATTAGTGCCGGCATTGTGCGGTCCACAAAATGCGGAACGCACATTTCCGCTGTCCGTGTTTTGTGGAGCCGAAAAACATGTTGCGGACGTGTGAATGGACCCTTAGAAGTTTAGAAGCTATTTTTCTAATTTTCAACAAAATTTCCCAAACCAATTTTTAAGCACCAATTCAGTTATAAAGTGATTTTGAGGGGCTTGTGTAATGGAAACCACCCATAAATTACCCCATTTTAGAAACTACACCCCTCAAATTATTCAAAACCGATGTTACAAACTTTGTTAACCCTTGAGGTGTTCCAAAAGAAGAATTTAAAATGTTCACTTTTTTGGAAAAATTATTATGTTAATTAATATTTTCTTGCAACACAGCAAGGGTTAACAGCAAAATAAATGTCAATATATATTACTCTTATTTTTCAGTTTACAGAAATATCCCATATGTGTGCTCTATGGGCACGTGGCAGTGGTCAGAAGGAAAGGAGCGCCATATGGATTTTGGAGGCAGATTTCACTAGAATGGTTTTTAGGGACCATTTTGTATTTGAAGAGACTCGGATGTACACAGTGGAAACCCTCAGAAAGTGACCCCATTTTGTAAACTACACCCCTTAAAGAATATATTAAGGGGGTTAGTGAGCACTTTGACCCCCTAAGGGGTTAATGGAATTTGGAAACACTTGGCTGTAAAAATGAAAAGTTTTGTCTCTTCCCAAAAATGTTTGCTTTAGCCACAATTTTTTTATTTTCAAAAGCGGTAACAGGAGAAAAAGCACCCCATAATTTGTTAACCATTTCCTCGACATATGTGGTGGTAAACTGCTGTGGGGGCACATGCAGTACTCAGAAGGGAAGGAGCCCCATATGGCTTTTGCAGTGCAGATTTTTATGGATTAGTTTATGGGTGCCTTTGGTTTTTATTTTTTAAGTGATTGTTTTGTGTGGGGGCTCATTTTTTGTGGAATGTACCCCCATTTTTGATCGCTTCGTATTAAACTTTTTTGAGGCAAGGTAAAAAAAATGGCTGTTTTGGTATTTTTTTTTTTTCATTTTGATTTACAGCATTCATCTGAGGGGGCATATAATGTTATATTTTTATAGAACAGGTTGTTACGGACGCTGCGATACCTAATATATTTATCATTTTTATTTGTGTTAAAGGGAACCTGTCACCTAAAAACCCCTCCCAAACCACCAGCATTACAAGTAGCCAGCAGTATGTTACTAAAGATCCTTTTCTTCCTCCAGCCAGATGCACCAAAATCTTGAAAAACTAACTTTGATCCCCTGCACGCGCTATGTAACAGCAGAGTTTGAAGTCAAGGGGGCAACGGCCTCCTCGATTCAAGTCAGGATAACCACGCCCCCTTTCCCTGCCCCTTCACACCAATTGAAATGAATGGGTCCACATCCTATCCGCAAAAAAAAAACGGACACAGAAACAAATAACGTTCGTGTGCATGCAGCCTTACACAGTGAAATCATTTTTGAACAGAATAAAATCTTGTTTTTGTGTTGCCACATTTTTGTGTTTTCTGAGAGCCCTATTTTTTTATTTTTTGGGCGATTATCTTAGATGGGGGCTTATTTCTTGCGGGATGAGATGACGGTTTCATTGGTGCCATTTTGGGGTACATAAGACTTTTTGATCACTTGGTATTACACTTTTTGTGAGGCAAGGTGACCAGAAAATGGCTTTTTTGACACTGTTTATATATTTTTTTAGGCATTCACCTGACAGGGTGGATCATGTGATATTTTTTAGAGCCGGTCGATACGGATGCGGCAATATCTAATATGTCTACTTTTCTTTTTTTCCCTATTTTTTACAATTTCTTTTCGCTTATTTTGGTATTTTGGGAAAAGGACGCTTTTTTTTTTTACTTGAAACTTTTAATTTTTTGTAAAAATATTTAATTTTTTATTTTTTTTCGCTTAATTTTTTTGTCCCACTCTGGGACTTCAACTTTTGGGACTCTGATCCCCTTTACAATGCATTACAATACTTCTGTAATGCATTGGCTGTAAGTGTATTACTCACTGTAATACACTTCCAGCTTCCAGCCTGTGAGATCCAGGGGGCTGGACCTCACAGGCTCTCACGGAAGGCAGTCACAATGCCTAAGGAAGGCATCGGGCTGACTTCCCTGCCACCGGGTCCCTGTCACAGCAGCGTGGAGATCAGATGGCCACCCCGCATCGGCATTATACCACACATGCCGCCGAAGTGCAAGGGTTAATGCGCATTGGTGTTTTCACCGATGCCGGTGCATACAGCAAGGGTCCGGCTATCTGTGACTGCCGAACCTCTGCAGCTGATCAGAGCGCCGTAGCTGTACTGCGCTGGGATTTGTGACCCTGATACCAGTGCCGTACATGTATGGCGCTGGTATCCTACGGGTCAAAACTGTCCACTGTTCCTTCTGTGACCACGTCCTGAGGAAGTCTATTCCACAGATTCACAGTTCTTACAGTAAAGTAGTTTTGACGCTTCTAGAGACTGAATTTTTTTTTCTCCAGTCGGAGGCAGTGGCCCCTTGTCTTTTGAGGGCATTTTACATGGAACAGTTTTTCTCCGTATTTTTTGTATGGCCCATTTATATATTTGTATAGGTTAATCATGTCCCCCTTAGACATCTCTTCTCAAGACTAAATAAATGTAATTATTTTAATCTTTCTTCATAACTAAGACCCTCCATGCCCCTTATCAGTATAGTCGGTCTCCTCTGTACTTTTTCCAGCTGCAGTGTGTCCTGTCTATGGACTGGTGCCCAGAACTGATCTGCATATTCCAGATGAGTCCACACCAACGCTTTGTAAAGTGGTAGTATTACATCCTTGCCCCGCGAGTCCATGCCTCGTTTAATGCATGACAATATCCTGGTGGCCTTGGAAGCAGCTGATTGACATTGTATGCTGTAATTCAATCTATGATCTACAAGGACACCCAAATCCTTCTCTACAAGTGACTCTCCCAGTGTTATATCCCCTAGGACATATGAAGCACAGAGATTATTACTACCAAGATGCATAACTTTACATTTATCCACATTTGAACCTCATTTGCCAAGTTGATACCCAATCACTCAGAGTGTTCAAGTCAGCTTATATTTTATGGACATCTTTCATGGACTGCACAGTAGTGATGTCCCGAATAGTTCGCCGGCGAATAGTTCCCGGCGAACATTGCTTGTTTGCGTTCGTCGCTGCGGGCGAACATATGCGATGTTCGGTCCGCCCCTATACATCATCATTGAGTAAACTTTGACCCTGTACCTCACAGTCAGCAGACACATTCCAGCCAATCAGCAGCAGACCCTCCCTCCCAGACCCTCCCACCTCCAGAACAGCATCCATTTTAGATTCATTCGGAAGCTGCATTCACAGTGAGAGGAGAGACAGTGCTGCTGCTGCTGATTCAATAGGGAAAGCGTTAGCTAGGGCATTGTTCTGCGTCCTGACAGCACCCCAAAAAGCCCTTTTCAGGGCTGGTACATCAGTGTGCTTTTTTATATATATATATATATATATATATATATTCAGGGGCGTAGCTAGAAATGCATGGGCCCCATAGAATAAAAAATTTATGGGCCCCCCCAGACCCCACATATCTATCGGGCCTCCCACCACCCCTTCCAGAGCTCCTACGCAAACACGCAATGCACCTACCGCACCCACCTCCTGTGCATACGGTAGATGTTTTTTTACCTTATTTTTCTTTTCATGGGAATGGGGCCAGGCTGCCAGGAAGGGTCGGCTGGGGGGGAGGGAGAAATGTGACACACAATAGACAATTTCTCCCCCCCCCCCCCCCGCCCGGACGGCTCTGGCCCCATCCATGATCACATCATTACCCCCTATTGTGTCACATTTTACACCCCCCCATCCCCATGGCACATCGATCCCCCCCCCCGGCCGGCCCTTCCTGGCGGCCTGGCCCCATTCCCATGTCACATACAGTGACATTCTCAGAGTACAGACATTTACATTGTCCCCCCAGGCCCTCCCTCCAGGCTCCATCATGTCAGTGTCACGGTCACACAAACTAGCGCCAGAGCACAGGCGCTCAGGATTAGCACGGCATCACCCCCCCATAAAATTTTTTTAACACATCATTGATGCTGTGCTAATTCTGAGCGCCTCTGCTCTGGCGCTAGTCAGTGTGTGCGCAAGCTAGCCTAGAGCTTTGCGCTCACATGGCCCTGGCGCTCATCTCATTATTTTGAATTCATTTTAAATCAAATGATCATATTAATTATTATAAAATAACATTCAAAATTCAATTGGAACCTACCCTAACAATCCTGACCCCTGTCCTGTCCTGAAAGCCTGCCGAGTGCCGTCTCCTGTGCTGCTGCTGGCTGCCGCATGCCAGAGTGCCAGTGTGCGTCTGTCCGAAGGTCTGACTGACTCTGCTGAAGCCTGAATATATATGACAGACTGAAGAATCATGATCTGATCTAATCTGATGATAATTCTGATTCTGATTCAATTTCTTGGCGGGCGCGGGCCGCGGCTGCCGTCTGACTCTGCTGAATATATTATGTCTGAGTGACTGAATGAATTCTGATCTAAATTAGATCAGAATTCATTCAGTCACTCAGACATAATATATTCAGCAGACAGCAGAGTCAGACCTCAGACGGCAGCCGCGGCCCGCGCCCGTCAAGAAATTGAATCAGAATTATCAGATTAATCTGATTAGAGCTGCCTGTGTGACTGTCTACTCAGGCCCCCCTGTGCAGGTCAGGTGACTTGAGTTTTTCACTAGTAGTGGCAGCCAGAGCGGCGCGCTGCTGAGCCAATGAATGAATATCTGTCATTTATCTGTGATCATCTAGCTCTGCCTGCCTAGCTGCTGCTGCTATGTTGCCCTGACTATGAGTCCGGCCGGGCGGCTCAGCCAGCACACAGCCGCACTCGCACACACAGGCTGGGGTGATATCTGTTGCCCTGACGATCGCATAGCGCCGAATCTGACTGGCGCCAGTGCGGCCGGCAGGACCACTCCCTCCCTAGTTCCTCCGCAACAGGTACCCCCCCAACCAACCCGGCCCGGCCCCGCCCCCTCCACCACCTGAGTCCGCCTCCTGAGTCCTCCCTCTAGTTACTAGGAGCCGGAGGAAATCTTTCCTGCACTGCGGCGCTGGTGCCAGCCTGGCTCCGCCTCCGCTTCGCCCCCGTTCCGGCCCCCTCCACCGCCTACCTCATGTTCTCCTTGTGCGGCAGTGCGCCCCGGGCCCGCCTGCTCCAGGCCTACAGTACTCCTCCTTCCTTGGCTTCCCCCCATCCAGGCCCGAGCCGCGTACCGCCCGCTCCCCGCCCACTACACTGGGGGGGGGGGGGCGGTCGGGCCTGGCTGCTTGTGTGTATTAATAAAAAAATATTATAATAAATTATGCGGTCCGGACGGGCCTCCAGTGGCGTAGGGCCCCATAGCCAATGCTATGGGTGCTATGGCGATCCCTACGCCACTGTATATATTGCAGTTGCCTGGCTGCCCGTGTGTGAGAGGCTGCAGGCTCAGTCACAGACAGCACTGTGTGCACAGTGCACACCATTCATACAGGGTGTGACAGAAAATACCTTGCAGATAAAAAAAAATTCTATTTAATATTTTTCTGTGACAAAATCACATTTGCAAGCCCGTGTGTGTCAGGCCCACACAGACTGTATTGTGGCCACTGGCTAGTGGCTAGGCCTCCACTCATACCGTTACAGGGTGTCATTCACTCAAATACCTTGCAAATAAAAAAAATTATATTTAAAATTTTTCTGTAATATAATCACATTTTCAAGCCTGTGTGTGTCAGGCCCACACAGACTGTATACTGGCTAGTGGCTAGGCCTCCACTCATACCGTTACAGGGTGTCATTAACTCAAATACCTTGCAGATAAAAATAATTCAATTTAAAATGTTTCTGTGATATAATCACATTTGCAAGCCCGTGTGTGTGTCAGGCCCACACATACTGTATTGTGGCTACTGGCTAGGCCTCCACTCATACCGTTACAGGGTGTCATTCACTCAAATACCTTGCAGATAAAAAAAATTCTATAAAACATTTTCTGTGATATTATCACTTTTGCAAATTGCAAGCCCGTGTGTGTCAGGCCCACCCAGACTGTACTGTGCCCACTGCCCACAACTTATATAGGGTGGCATAGTAGAAAATTGTTGACTGGCTTACACAGGACACCCAATCTTCAACAGCTTCCGCTAAGAACCTTGACGCACCATACTCCTCCAGCTCAGCTTTGGTCACCACTCTCCCGCCCGCCGCCGCCACCACCACTACCACCACAGCCACCACAGCCGCTTCACTTGATCCCTCAGAGGAGTTATTTACACATCAGTTGTATGAAATTAGTGATGCGCAACCATTATTGCCAGGGGATGTAGATAACAGGGATATGTCTGAGTCAGGCAGCATTACACACATGGACGTACAGTGTGATGATGATGATGATGTTGTACCTGCTGCTGCTTCCTTTTCTGAGGTGTCAGATACAAGTGAAGCGGTTGATGATGACGATGTGTCCGTGGATGCCACGTGGGTGCCTGCTCGAAGAGAAGAAGAAGAGGGGGAAAGTTCAGAAGGGGAGACAGAGAGAAGGAGGAGACGAGTTGGAAGCAGGGGGAGGTCGTCGCAAGGAGCTAGTGGCACAGTCAGACAGCATGTATCGGCATCCGGGGTCAGCCAGACAGCACGCCAATCAACGCATGCTGTTGCCACCACCAGAATGCCATCATTGCAAAGCTCAGCAGTGTGGCATTTTTTTTGTGTGTCTGCCTCTGACAACAGCGATGCCATTTGCAACCTGTGCCAAAAGAAACTGAGTCGTGGGAAATCCAACACCCACCTAGGTACAACTGCTTTGTGAAGGCACATGATCGCACATAACAAACGCCTGTGGGATCAACACATGATGACGAGTAGAAGCAGCACACAAGCTCAAAGCCACCATCCTCCTCCTGGTCCAGCATCTTCAGCCACGTCAACCACTGCTGTCCTCCTTGCCCCCTCTCAACCACCCGCCACTCCGCTCTCACCTTTAGCAGTTCCATCTTATCTGCCCACAGTCAGGTGTCTGTAAAGGAAATGTTTGAGCATAAGAATGTCACAGAGTCACCCCCCTTGCCCGGCGTCTGACAGCTGGCTTGACGGAACTCTTAGCCCACCAGCTTTTACCATACCAGCTGGTGGAGTCTGAGGCCTTAAAAAAAATTGTCGCTATTGGGACACCACAGTGGAAGGTACCCGGACGAATTTTTTTTTCAAATAAGGCAATCCCAAACCTCTACTCAGTGATTGAAAAGGAAGTCATGGCATCTCTGGCATACAGTGTTGGGGCAAGGGTACATCTGACCACTGATACCTGGTCTGCAAAGCACGGTCAGGGCAGGTATATCACCTACACTGCGCAATGGGTCAACCTGCTGACGGCTGCCAAGCATGGAATGCGTGGCTCTGCAGCGGAGTTGGTGACACCGCCTTGACTTGTAGGCAGGCCTACTGCCACCTCCTCTACTCCTCCTACTCCATCTTCCTCCATAACCTCCTCGGCTGAGTCCTCTTCTGCTGCTCCCCAGGGGCTATTCCACATCCCGGATACGACAGTGTCACGCTGTCTTGGGGTTGACTTGCCTGAGAGCAGAGAGCCACACCGGACCAGCACTCCTGTCCGCCCTGAACGCACAGGTGGATCAGTGGCTGACCCTGCACCAACTGGAGATCGGCAAAGTGGTGTGTGACAATGGAAGCAATTTGTTGGCGGCATTAAATTTGGGCAAGTTGTCACATGTGCCGTGCATGGCACATGTGTTGAATCTCATCGTACAACGCTTTGTGTCTAAGTACCCAGGCTTACAGGACGTCCTCAAGCAAGCCAGGAAGGTGTGTGGCCATTTCAGGCGTTCCTACACGGCCATGGCGCACTTTTCAGACATTCAGCGGCGAAACAACATGCCAGTGAGGCGCTTGATTTGCGACAGCCCGACACGTTGGAATTCAACACTCCTAATGTTCGACTGCCTGCTCCATGCTCCAACAAGAAAAAGCCGGCAACGAGGAGCTGGGAATTTTTTTGCCACGTTACTGGATGCTCATGCGCAATGCCTGTAGGCTCATGCGTCCTTTTAGTTTAGTTTGTAAAATATTTTATTGGAAAAAGAATGAAAGCTGTCATCATCCTAGACATATAAAGTACATCAGGTCTTATCCAAACATTGCACGTCAAGATTCAGACATTTACATGTCATGCGTCCTTTTGAGGAGGTGACAAACCTAGTCAGTCGCACCGAAGGCACCATCAGCGAGCTCATCCCATTTGTTTTCTTCCTGGAGCGTGCCCTGCGAAGAGTGCTGGATCAGGCTGTAGATGAGCGTGAAGAGGAAGAGTTGTGGTCACCATCACCACCAGAAACAGCCTTGTCATCATCGTTTGCCGGACCTGCGGCAACGCTGGAAGAGGAGTATGAGGAAGAGGAGTCAGAGGAGGAATGTGGCTTTGAGGAGGAGGAAGACCAACCACAGCAGGCATCCCAGGGTGCTCGTTAACGGAAGTCAGAAAAGATGGCCTGCCCCGCTTCAAGTGTCCTGTCAGAAAAGACCTTCAGTGCAGCAGGAGGCATTGTCACTGACAAAAGAAGTCGCCTTGGTCAAAAAGTGTTGATTACTAGGGATGAGCGAACTCGAACTGTATAGTTCGGGTTCGTACCGAATTTTGGGGTGTCCGTGACACGGACCCGAACCCGGACATTTTCGTAAAAGTCCGGGTTCGGGTTCGGTGTTCGTCGCTTTCTTCGCGCTTTTGTGACGCTTTCTTGGCGCTTTTTGAAAGGCTGCAAAGCAGCCAATCAACAAGCGTCATACTACTTGCCCCAAGAGGCCGTCACAGCCATGCCTACTATTGGCATGGCTGTGATTGGCCAGAGCACCATGTGACCCAGCCTCTATTTAAGCTGGAGTCACATAGCGCCGCCCGTCACTCTGCTCTGATTAGCGTAGGGAGAGGTTGCGGATGCGACAGTAGGGCGAGATTAGGCAGATTAACTCCTCCAAAGGACTTCACTTCATTAATCGATCGATCTGCAGCTGTGCATCATTGAGCTGCTGATACTCAAATGCTCACTCACTGTTTTTAGGCTGCCCAGACCGTTTGTCAGTCACTTTTTTATGGTGTGATCGGCGGCCATTTTGTGTCTTGTGCGGTGCTGCGACCAAGTGCATCCAAGCTGCGACCAAGTGCATTTAACCCTCAATGGTGTGGTTGTTTTTTGGCTGAAGCCTACATCAGGGTGAAGCTGTCACACCAAGTGCATTTAACCAGCAATAGTCTGTTCATTTTTTGGCCATATACTAAATCAGGGGCAAGCTGCGCCTGTCACCAAGTGCATTTAACCCTCAATGGTGTGGTTGTTTTTTGGCTAAAGCCTACATCAGGGTGAAGCTGTCACACCAAGTGCATTTAACCAGCAATAGTCTGTTCATTTTTTGGCCATATCCCAGTCTAATTCTGTCACTAAATCCATACCGGTCACCCAGCGCCTAAATACTAGGCCTCAAATTTATATCCCGCTAAATCTGTCCCTAGTGCTGTAGCTGGGCGAGTTATTTAGTGTCCGTTCAAGCACATTTCTTGTTCTGGGTTGAAATACAATTCCCAATTTAGCAATTTCATAATTTAGTGGTTTCTGCTATATCAGAGCTATTTGAAATCTATCCCTAAAAGGGTATATAATATTCAAGGTGCACATTGGGTCATTCAGAATAACTTCACACACACCCGCTACTGTGTATTTCCAAGTCTAATTCTGTCACTAAACCCATACCTGTCACCCAGCACCTAAATACTAGGCCTCAAATTTATATCCCGCTAAATCTGTCCCTAGTGCTGTAGCTGGGCGAGTTATTTAGTGTCCGTTCAAGCACATTTCTTGTTCTGGGTTGAAATACAATTCCCAATTTAGCAATTTCATAATTTAGTGGTTTCTGCTATATCAGAGCTATTTGAAATCTATCCCTAAAAGGGTATATAATATTCAAGGTGCACATTGGGTCATTCAGAATAACTTCACACACACCCGCTACTGTGTATTTCCAAGTCTAATTCTGTCACTAAACCCATACCTGTCACCCAGCGCCTAAATACTAGGCCTCAAATTTATATCCCGCTAAATCTGTCCCTAGTGCTGTAGCTGGGCGAGTTATTTAGTGTCCGTTCAAGCACATTTCTTGTTCTGGGTTGAAATACAATTCCCAATTTAGCAATTTCATAATTTAGTGGTTTCTGCTATATCAGAGCTATTTGAAATCTATCCCTAAAAGGGTATATAATATTCAAGGTGCACATTGGGTCATTCAGAATAACTTCACACACACCCGCTACTGTGTATTTCCAAGTCTAATTCTGTCACTAAACCCATACCTGTCACCCAGCGCCTAAATACTAGGCCTCAAATTTATATCCCGCTAAATCTGTCCCTAGTGCTGTAGCTGGGCGAGTTATTTAGTGTCCGTTCAAGCACATTTCTTGTTCTGGGTTGAAATACAATTCCCAATTTAGCAATTTCATAATTTAGTGGTTTCTGCTATATCAGAGCTATTTGAAATCTATCCCTAAAAGGGTATATAATATTCAAGGTGCACATTGGGTCATTCAGAATAACTTCACACACACCCGCTACTGTGTATTTCCAAGTCTAATTCTGTCACTAAACCCATACCTGTCACCCAGCGCCTAAATACTAGGCCTCAAATTTATATCCCGCTAAATCTGTCCCTAGTGCTGTAGCTGGGCGAGTTATTTAGTGTCCGTTCAAGCACATTTCTTGTTCTGGGTTGAAATACAATTCCCAATTTAGCAATTTCATAATTTAGTGGTTTCTGCTATATCAGAGCTATTTGAAATCTATCCCTAAAAGGGTATATAATATTCAAGGTGCACATTGGGTCATTCAGAATAACTTCACACACACCCGCTACTGTGTATTTCCAAGTCTAATTCTGTCACTAAACCCATACCTGTCACCCAGCGCCTAAATACTAGGCCTCAAATTTATATCCCGCTAAATCTGTCCTTAGTGCTGTAGCTGGGCGAGTTATTTAGTGTCCGTTCAAGCACATTTCTTGTTCTGGGTTGAAATACAATTCCCAATTTAGCAATTTCATAATTTAGTGGTTTCTGCTATATCAGAGCTATTTGAAATCTATCCCTAAAAGGGTATATAATATTCAAGGTGCACATTGGGTCATTCAGAATAACTTCACACACACCCGCTACTGTGTATTTCCAAGTCTAATTCTGTCACTAAACCCATACCTGTCACCCAGCGCCTAAATACTAGGCCTCAAATTTATATCCCGCTAAATCTGTCCTAGTGCTGTAGCTGGGCGAGTTATTTAGTGTCCGTTCAAGCACATTTCTTGTTCTGGGTTGAAATACAATTCCCAATTTAGCAATTTCATAATTTAGTGGTTTCTGCTATATCAGAGCTATTTGAAATCTATCCCTAAAAGGGTATATAATATTCAAGGTGCACATTGGGTCATTCAGAATAACTTCACACACACCCGCTACTGTGTATTTCCAAGTCTAATTCTGTCACTAAACCCATACCTGTCACCCAGCGCCTAAATACTAGGCCTCAAATTTATATCCCGCTAAATCTGTCCTTAGTGCTGTAGCTGGGCGAGTTATTTAGTGTCCGTTCAAGCACATTTCTTGTTCTGGGTTGAAATACAATTCCCAATTTAGCAATTTCATAATTTAGTGGTTTCTGCTATATCAGAGCTATTTGAAATCTATCCCTAAAAGGGTATATAATATTCAAGGTGCACATTGGGTCATTCAGAATAACTTCACACACACCCGCTACTGTGTATTTCCAAGTCTAATTCTGGCACTAAACCCATACCTGTCACCCAGCGCCTAAATACTAGGCCTCAAATTTATATCCCGCTAAATCTGTCCCTAGTGCTGTAGCTGGGCGAGTTATTTAGTGTCCGTTCAAGCACATTTCTTGTTCTGGGTTGAAATACAATTCCCAATTTAGCAATTTCATAATTTAGGCTACTTTCACACTAGCGTTCGGGTTTCCGTTCGTGAGCTCCGTTTGAAGGAGCTCACGAGCGGACCCGAACGCAGCCGTCCAGCCCTGATGCAGTCTGAATGGAGGCGGATCCGCTCAGACTGCATCAGTCTGGCGGCGTTCAGCCTCCGCTCCGCTCGCCTCCGCACGGACAGGCGGACAGCTGAACGCTGCTTGCAGCGTTCGGGTGTCCGCCTGGCCGTTCGGAGGCGTGCGGATCCGTGCGGATCCGTCCAGACTTTCACTGTAAGTCAATGGGGACGGATCCGATTGAAGATGCCACAATGTGGCTCAATCTTCAAGCGGATCCGTCCCCCATTGACTTTACATTGAAAGTCTGGACGGATCCGTACTAGGCTATTTTCACACTTAGCTGTTCTATGCTAAAAATAATGCAGACGGATCCGTACTGAACGGAGCCTCCGTCTGCATTATTATGGGCGGATCCGTTCAGAACGGATCCGCCCGAACGCTAGTGTGAAAGTAGCCTTAGTGGTTTCTGCTATATCAGAGCTATTTGAAATCTATCCCTAAAAGGGTATATAATATTCAAGGTGCACATTGGGTCATTCAGAATAACTTCACACACACCCGCTACTGTGTATTTCCAAGTCTAATTCTGGCACTAAACCCATACCTGTCACCCAGCGCCTAAATACTAGGCCTCAAATTTATATCCCGCTAAATCTGTCCCTAGTGCTGTAGCTGGGCGAGTTATTTAGTGTCCGTTCAAGCACATTTCTTGTTCTGGGTTGAAATACAATTCCCAATTTAGCAATTTCATAATTTAGTGGTTTCTGCTATATCAGAGCTATTTGAAATCTATCCCTAAAAGGGTATATAATATTCAAGGTGCACATTGGGTCATTCAGAATAACTTCACACACACCCGCTACTGTGTATTTCCAAGTCTAATTCTGGCACTAAACCCATACCTGTCACCCAGCGCCTAAATACTAGGCCTCAAATTTATATCCCGCTAAATCTGTCCCTAGTGCTGTAGCTGGGCGAGTTATTTAGTGTCCGTTCAAGCACATTTCTTGTTCTGGGTTGAAATACAATTCCCAATTTAGCAATTTCATAATTTAGTGGTTTCTGCTATATCAGAGCTATTTGAAATCTATCCCTAAAAGGGTATATAATATTCAAGGTGCACATTGGGTCATTCAGAATAACTTCACACACACCCGCTACTGTGTATTTCCAAGTCTAATTCTGGCACTAAACCCATACCTGTCACCCAGCGCCTAAATACTAGGCCTCAAATTTATATCCCGCTAAATCTGTCCTAGTGCTGTAGCTGGGCGAGTTATTTAGTGTCCGTTCAAGCACATTTCTTGTTCTGGGTTGAAATACAATTCCCAATTTAGCAATTTCATAATTTAGTGGTTTCTGCTATATCAGAGCTATTTGAAATCTATCCCTAAAAGGGTATATAATATTCAAGGTGCACATTGGGTCATTCAGAATAACTTCACACACACCCGCTACTGTGTATTTCCAAGTCTAATTCTGGCACTAAACCCATACCTGTCACCCAGCGCCTAAATACTAGGCCTCAAATTTATATCCCGCTAAATCTGTCCTAGTGCTGTAGCTGGGCGAGTTATTTAGTGTCCGTTCAAGCACATTTCTTGTTCTGGGTTGAAATACAATTCCCAATTTAGCAATTTCATAATTTAGTGGTTTCTGCTATATCAGAGCTATTTGAAATCTATCCCTAAAAGGGTATATAATATTCAAGGTGCACATTGGGTCATTCAGAATAACTTCACACACACCCGCTACTGTGTATTTCCAAGTCTAATTCTGTCACTAAACCCATACCTGTCACCCAGCGCCTAAATACTAGGCCTCAAATTTATATCCCGCTAAATCTGTCCTAGTGCTGTAGCTGGGCGAGTTATTTAGTGTCCGTTCAAGCACATTTCTTGTTCTGGGTTGAAATACAATTCCCAATTTAGCAATTTCATAATTTAGTGGTTTCTGCTATATCAGAGCTATTTGAAATCTATCCCTAAAAGGGTATATAATATTCAAGGTGCACATTGGGTCATTCAGAATAACTTCACACACACCCGCTACTGTGTATTTCCAAGTCTAATTCTGTCACTAAACCCATACCTGTCACCCAGCGCCTAAATACTAGGCCTCAAATTTATATCCCGCTAAATCTGTCCTAGTGCTGTAGCTGGGCGAGTTATTTAGTGTCCGTTCAAGCACATTTCTTGTTCTGGGTTGAAATACAATTCCCAATTTAGCAATTTCATAATTTAGTGGTTTCTGCTATATCAGAGCTATTTGAAATCTATCCCTAAAAGGGTATATAATATTCAAGGTGCACATTGGGTCATTCAGAATAACTTCACACACACCCGCTACTGTGTATTTCCAAGTCTAATTCTGTCACTAAACCCATACCTGTCACCCAGCGCCTAAATACTAGGCCTCAAATTTATATCCCGCTAAATCTGTCCTAGTGCTGTAGCTGGGCGAGTTATTTAGTGTCCGTTCAAGCACATTTCTTGTTCTGGGTTGAAATACAATTCCCAATTTAGCAATTTCATAATTTAGTGGTTTCTGCTATATCAGAGCTATTTGAAATCTATCCCTAAAAGGGTATATAATATTCAAGGTGCACATTGGGTCATTCAGAATAACTTCACACACACACGCTTCTGTGAATTTCCAAGTCTAATTCTGTCACTAAATCCATACCGGTCACCCAGCGCCTAAATACTAGGCCTCAAATTTATATCCCGCTGAATTTGAATACAATACATTGGGCCAAATAATATTTTTGTTGTTGTGGTGAACCATAACAATGAGAAAAACATCTAGTAAGGGACGCGGACGTGGACATGGTCGTGGTGGTGTTAGTGGACCCTCTGGTGCTGGGAGAGGACGTGGCCGTTCTGCCACATCCACACGTCCTAGTGTACCAACTACCTCAGGTCCCAGTAGCCGCCAGAATTTACAGCGATATATGGTGGGGCCCAATGCCGTTCTAAGGATGGTAAGGCCTGAGCAGGTACAGGCATTAGTCAATTGGGTGGCCGACAGTGGATCCAGCACGTTCACATTATCTCCCACCCAGTCTTCTGCAGAAAGCGCACAGATGGCGCCTGAAAACCAACCCCATCAGTCTGTCACATCACCCCCATGCATACCAGGGAAACTGTCTCAGCCTCAAGTTATGCAGCAGTCTCTTATGCTGTTTGAAGACTCCGCTGGCAGGGTTTCCCAAGGGCATCCACTGAGCCCTTCCCCAGCGGTGAAAGATATAGAATGCACTGACGCACAACCACTTATGTTTCCTGATGATGAGGACATGGGAATACCACCTCAGCATGTCTCTGATGATGACGAAACACAGGTGCCAACTGCTGCGTCTTTCTGCAGTGTGCAGACTGAACAGGAGGTCAGGGATCAAGACTGGGTGGAAGACGATGCAGGGGATGATGAGGTCCTAGACCCCACATGGAATGAAGGTCGTGCCACTGACTTTCACAGTTCGGAGGAAGAGGCAGTGGTGAGACCGAGCCAACAGCGTAGCAAAAGAGGGAGCAGTGGGCAAAAGCAGAACACCCGCCGCCAAGAGACTCCGCCTGCTACTGCCCGCCGCCATCTGGGACCGAGCACCCCAAAGGCAGCTTCAAGGAGTTCCCTGGCATGGCACTTCTTCAAACAATGTGCTGACGACAAGACCCGAGTGGTTTGCACGCTGTGCCATCAGAGCCTTAAGCGAGGCATTAACGTTCTGAACCTGAGCACAACCTGCATGACCAGGCACCTGCATGCAAAGCATGAACTGCAGTGGAGTAAACACCTTAAAACCAAGGAAGTCACTCAGGCTCCCCCTGCTACCTCTTCTGCTGCTGCCGCCTCGGTCTCTTCTGCTGCTGCCGCCTCGGCCTCTTCCTCCGCCTCTGGAGGAACGTTGGCACCTGCCGCCCAGCAAACAGGGGATGTACCACCAACACCACCACCACCACCTCCGTCACCAAGCGTCTCAACCATGTCACACGGCAGCGTTCAGCTCTCCATCTCACAAACATTTGAGAGAAAGCGTAAATTCCCACCTAGCCACCCTCGATCCCTGGCCCTGAATGCCAGCATTTCTAAACTACTGGCCTATGAAATGCTGTCATTTAGGCTGGTGGACACAGACAGCTTCAAACAGCTCATGTCGCTTGCTGTCCCACAGTATGTTGTTCCCAGCCGCCACTACTTCTCCAAGAGAGCCGTGCCTTCCCTGCACAACCAAGTATCCGATAAAATCAAGTGTGCACTGCGCAACGCCATCTGTGGCAAGGTCCACCTAACCACAGATACGTGGACCAGTAAGCACGGCCAGGGACGCTATATCTCCCTAACTGCACACTGGGTAAATGTAGTGGCAGCTGGGCCCCAGGCGGAGAGCTGTTTGGCGCACGTCCTTCCGCCGCCAAGGATCGCAGGGCAACATTCTTTGCCTCCTGTTGCCACCTCCTCCTTCTCGGCTTCCTCCTCCTCTTCTTCCACCTGCTCATCCAGTCAGCCACACACCTTCACCACCAACTTCAGCACAGCCCGGGGTAAACGTCAGCAGGCCATTCTGAAACTCATATGTTTGGGGGACAGGCCCCACACCGCACAGGAGTTGTGGCGGGGTATAGAACAACAGACCGACGAGTGGTTGCTGCCGGTGAGCCTCAAGCCCGGCCTGGTGGTGTGCGATAATGGGCGAAATCTCGTTGCAGCTCTGGGACTAGCCAATTTGACGCACATCCCTTGCTTGGCGCATGTGCTGAATTTGGTGGTGCAGAAGTTCATTCACAACTACCCCGACATGTCAGAGCTGCTGCATAAAGTGCGGGCCGTCTGTTCGCGCTTCCGGCGTTCACATCCTGCTGCTGCTCGCCTGTCTGCGCTACAGCGTAACTTCGGCCTTCCCGCTCACCGCCTCATATGCGACGTGCCCACCAGGTGGAACTCCACCTTGCACATGCTGGACAGACTGTGCGAGCAGCAGCAGGCCATAGTGGAGTTTCAGCTGCAGCACGCACGGGTCAGTCGCACTACAGAACAGCACCACTTCACCACCAATGACTGGGCCTCCATGCGAGACCTGTGTGCCCTGTTGCGCTGTTTCGAGTACTCCACCAACATGGCCAGTGGCGATGACACCGTTATCAGCGTTACAATACCACTTCTATGTCTCCTTGAGAAAACACTTAGGGCGATGATGGAAGAGGAGGTGGCCCAGGAGGAGGAGGAGGAGGAGGAAGAGGGGTCATTTTTAGCACTTTCAGGCCAGTCTCTTCGAAGTGACTCAGAGGGAGGTTTTTGGCAACAGCAGAGGCCAGGTACAAATGTGGCCAGACAGGGCCCACTACTGGAGGACGAGGAGGACGAGGATGAGGAGGAGGTGGAGGAGGATGAGGATGAAGCATGGTCACAGCGGGGTGGCACCCAACGCAGCTCGGGTCCATCACTGGTGCGTGGCTGGGGGGAAAGGCAGGACGATGACGATACGCCTCCCACAGAGGACAGCTTGTCCTTACCCCTGGGCAGCCTGGCACACATGAGCGACTACATGCTGCAGTGCCTGCGCAACGACAGCAGAGTTGCCCACATTTTAACCTGTGCGGACTACTGGGTTGCCACCCTGCTGGATCCACGCTACAAAGACAATGTGCCCACCTTACTTCCTGCACTGGAGCGTGATAGGAAGATGCGCGAGTACAAGCGCACGTTGGTAGACGCGCTACTGAGAGCATTCCCAAATGTCACAGGGGAACAAGTGGAAGCCCAAGGCCAAGGCAGAGGAGGAGCAAGAGGTCGCCAAGGCAGCTGTGTCAATGCCAGCTCCTTTGAGGGCAGGGTTAGCATGGCAGAGATGTGGAAAACTTTTGTCAACACGCCACAGCTAACTGCACCACCACCTGATACGCAACGTGTTAGCAGGAGGCAACATTTCACTAACATGGTGGAACAGTACGTGTGCACACCCCTCCACGTACTGACTGATGGTTCGGCCCCATTTAACTTCTGGGTCTCTAAATTGTCCACGTGGCCAGAGCTAGCCTTTTATGCCTTGGAGGTGCTGGCCTGCCCGGCGGCCAGCGTTTTGTCTGAACGTGTATTCAGCACGGCAGGGGGCGTCATTACAGACAAACGCAGCCGCCTGTCTACAGCCAATGTGGACAAGCTGACGTTCATAAAAATGAACCAGGCATGGATCCCACAGGATCTGTCCGTCCCTTGTCCAGATTAGACATTAACTACCTCCCCTTAACCATATATTATTGGACTCCAGGGCACTTCCTCATTCAATCCTATTTTTATTTTCATTTTACCATTATATTGCGAGGCTACCCAAAGTTGAATGAACCTCTCCTGTGTCTGGGTGCCGGGGCCTAAATATATGCCAATGGACTGTTCCAATGTTGGGTGACGTGAAGCCTGATTCTCTGCTATGACATGCAGAATGATTCTCTGCTGACATGAAGCCAGATTGTCTGTTACGGGACCTCTCTCCTCTGCCTGTGTGTGTGCTGGGCCTAAATATATGCCAATGGACTGTTGCAGTGGTGGCTGACGTGAAGCCTCATTCTCTGCTATGACATGCAGACTGATTCTCTGCTGACATGAAGCCAGATTGTCTGTTACGGGACCTCTCTCCTCTGCCTGTGTGTGTGCTGGGCCTAAATATATGCCAATGGACTGTTGCAGTGGTGGCTGACGTGAAGCCTCATTCTCTGCTATGACATGCAGACTAATTCTCTGCTGACATGAAGACAGATTCTCTGTTACGGGACCTCTCTCCTCTGCCTGTGTGTGTGCTGGGCCTAAATATATGCCAATGGACTGTTGCAGTGGTGGCTGACGTGAAGCCTCATTCTCTGCTATGACATGCAGACTGATTCTCTGCTGACATGAAGCCAGATTCTCTGTTACGGGACCTCTCTCCTCTGCCTGTGTGTGTGCTGGGCCTAAATATATGCCAATGGACTGTTGCAGTGGTGGCTGACGTGAAGCCTCATTCTCTGCTATGACATGCAGACTGATTCTCTGCTGACATGAAGACAGATTCTCTGTTACGGGACCTCCCTCCTCTGCCTGGGTGCTGGGCCTAAATATATGCCAATGGACTGTTGCAGTGGTGGCTGACGTGAAGCCTCATTCTCTGCTATGACATGCAGACTAATTCTCTGCTGACATGAAGACAGATTCTCTGTTACGGGACCTCTCTCCTCTGCCTGTGTGTGTGCTGGGCCTAAATATATGCCAATGGACTGTTGCAGTGGTGGCTGACGTGAAGCCTCATTCTCTGCTATGACATGCAGACTAATTCTCTGCTGACATGAAGACAGATTCTCTGTTACGGGACCTCTCTCCTCTGCCTGTGTGTGTGCTGGGCCTAAATATATGCCAATGGACTGTTGCAGTGGTGGCTGACGTGAAGCCTCATTCTCTGCTATGACATGCAGACTAATTCTCTGCTGACATGAAGACAGATTCTCTGTTACGGGACCTCTCTCCTCTGCCTGTGTGTGTGCTGGGCCTAAATATATGCCAATGGACTGTTGCACTGGTGGCTGACGTGAAGCCTCATTCTCTGCTATGACATGCAGACTAATTCTCTGCTGACATGAAGCCAGATTGTCTGTTACGGGACCTCTCTCCTCTGCCTGGGTGCTGGGCCTAAATTTATGAAAATGGACTCTTACAGTGGTGGGTGACATGAAGCCAGATTCTCTGCTATGGGACCTCTCTCCAATTGATTTTGGTTAATTTTTATTTATTTAATTTTTATTTTAATTCATTTCCCTATCCACATTTGTTTGCATGGGATTTACCTACATGTTGCTGCCTTTTGCAGCCCTCTAGCTCTTTCCTGGGCTGTTTTACAGCCTTTTTAGTGCCGAAAAGTTCGGGTCCCCATTGACTTCAATGGGGTTCGGGTTCGGGACGAAGTTCGGATCGGGTTCGGATCCCGAACCCGAACATTTCCGGGATGTTCGGCCGAACTTCTCGAACCCGAACATCCAGGTGTTCGCTCAACTCTACTCGTAATGATAAACACATGGCTTAAAGTGAGTTGTGCAACCATTTTTGAGCACATAAGTTTTGAAGAAGTTCACTTGAGATGGTTTGTGGCTCTATACATACATCGCCCACAATCACCCAGCCTAAGTCAAGTTTCTGTACATATGGGACATTGTTAGGACCTTTACATTGTTGCCGCACCTTGTGGACCCTCAAAATGTCTCTCCCAAGCAAGAGTAGGACGTCAGCATTCATGTCCATAGGAGGAATTTCACTAGCTAGATGTTTCAAGTGGGAATTATGGTATGCAGCTTTTATAGTAGGAATTTCATCTCTTTAATCAGGTATCTGGTCCCATTCAATTAACGTTAGCAAGGGTATATGAACATTCGCGTTAATGGAGGAGATAAGGTGTCCAGTGGCTCTTCTGCCATAAGTCTCTACAGGACCAGAACAAGTGTTTAGGGTGTATGGTGTTGCTTCTCCCGTTGTGCCAAAGATCTCAAAGAATTTAGTTTTCACAAGAGAACTATTGCTTTGTTCATCTATAATGGCATACATTCTGGTGGCCTTTTCAGATTGCCCTTCTGGGTAGATGTTGACCAAACACACTTTTGCAAAGCACTTGGAACCAGTATATATCTGTATAGAATAAATCAAGGCAACTGGACGTACTGTAGATTTCTTGAAAACGTTTCACTCGTTCTTCCAACGAGCTTTCTCATTTCTGAGTGATTGTACAAAAATTCTGGGAATAAATATGTAACTGAATCCACATCTGGTAATTATACCCAGCATTGGGTATAATTGCCAGATGTGGATTCAGTTACATATTTATTCCCAGAATTTTTGTACAGTCACTCAGAATTGAGAAAGCTTGTTGGAAGAACGAGTGAAACGTTTTCAAGAAATCTACAGTACGTCCAGTTGCCTTGATTTATTCTTTACAGATATATACCATGACCTGGATAAATGAGAACCTTCACAGACACTTGGAACCAGTCTCCTTGTCACATATTTCCATACAGAGACAGAGGAGACAGTGCTGTAGCTAGTTTTTGAGCCGGTGGCTCCCCGCCATAAAGTGCGATGGCATTGGTTGCGGTTGAGGTAGTGCATTGTCTGGAGGCAAAGTAGGATGCATTGCTCTAACATGCTTGTCACTGCTGCATTCTGCACCCTTGTTGATAACGTTATAGTCTTTTGCCAAATGATTTGACAAAACACAACACTTGTAACACACTCCAAGCTCTTTGAGTGTCTCTCTCCATTCTTGCAAAGTCTTTGCCCTGAGCCCATTACATTCTTTTAAAGGATGAGGTCTTTTGTGGATAGGGCACATGCGATTATGGTCCCTTTCTTTAAGGACAGGGGTATCCTTCCTAGTAGTGGAGTTTGAAATAAGTGGGACGTTTGTTTTCCTAATGGATACTGTTCCCCTTAAGTCTTTACGCTTACTTGTTGTGTTGTCATACCTTGAGCATGAGGATGAAGCAGGTAGAGTGGATTCTGTGAAGTCAAAGCAGGGATCATTCTTCTTCCGAGCTTGGTCACTGATGAATCTGAAAAAATAAGAGAAAGAGGGAAAAGACACATTGTGTTCTCTTTTATATCTGGAGCCCTGGTCTGCCCATTTTTCTTGCATGTCGTGTGGTAGTTTCAATACAATTGGATTTACACCATGGGCAGTAATTCAGTCCTGGCAGACGTGGGTCCATTTTAGCCAATTCTATTTCCTTTAGTCGGTCGCTCAGATCCTGAAGTTTACGATTGTCATTGGCAGTTATGTTTGGGAAGGTTTGAATTCTCTTGAATAAGGCGCTTTCTATAGCTTCAGAACTGCCATAGGTTTGTTCAAGTCTATCCCGTGCTGTAGCGAGACCTTCCTCTGAGTGGCCTGCATGAACTGCTCTTAATGTCTTTACGCGTTCTGCAGATTCTGGGCCTAACCAGTTGTCAGGCAAGTCAAGTTCTTCCTTGGCAGTGAGGTTAAGATCGCTGATTACAGCTTTAAAGGTCGATTTTCAGGCTCTGTAGTTTTCAGCACGGTCATCATACTTCGAGAGACTAATGTTTATCAGCTCCCTGTGCATCATGTATCTGGAAAAGTCCGACATGTCTGATCTCCCATTCCTTGTTGCTGGATTGCATTGTGGTGTCTCTGGGGCATGTAGGGGCTCTGGCACATAAGGCTGAGATTGATCAGGACAAAATGATGTGGCATAAGGATTAAGCTGTGGTTTAGTCTCTGGAGGATCAGCTGGCTCAACGCTAGAAATTACCTTGTTATTGGTGGATGACGACATCTGGTGCTCTGTGGGTTCACCCAGTTGGTGATTTAGAAATGGCGGTGGTACATTTGATTTAGCAGGAGGAGCAGGCGATGATTGGCTTAGCACATATATGGTAGTGCGGTCAGCTGGGTCTTCCACTTCTCCTGGGATGAAACAGTCTAGGTGTCATGGCTGAGGATGGGGAAAACCCTCAGCCGTGCGATGCCAGAAGATGTTGGTCGCTGCAAGGCGAGGACAGGAATCAGGGAGCAGGTCACCTCCTATCACATCCCTAATTCTGACCCTGTCTCCTGGCTTTATGAGCCGACCCTGATGGTAGGAGGGCTCATACTCCGTAACCTAAGATTCCTATTAGCCCTCAGGGTGGACCTGGACTAGGAGCAGAGTAAGACGACCTGTTCCTCCTAGATACGGACGGACAGGAGTCTCACTGGCCAAGCTACAAAGAAAGGGGAACATAAACAGCTTATGGCAATGGCAGCAGGTAAATGAAACAATTACAACACCTACCTGCCACAGACACAAAGCCTGGACCCCATGTACAAGTGCTGCTGTCCACAAGAACACAAACAGACACAGCACACACCACACATCACACAGGAACCCAGGACCATAAGCTGCAATAAACAAAGAGACCAATGAAACATCTTCATAACATCATGCATAACTTACGACCACAAGGGTGGCCCTCACTGGCAGATTGTATATAACCAGGAGGATGACTCCAGCTAACCATGGCTGAAGTACCCCTCAGATACTGGCATCCAGCAGGAGCTAAATAGCCCCAAGTAGCCACACACACACACACACACACACACACACAGACACACCCAGTGTTCACACACAAAGAAGGGAATTAACCCTTCCAAAACCAGGCAAGGGATGGAAACGACTTAAAGGGGAAAAAGCGCAAAGAAGCACACACTTCACCTGTTACCGGGGGCAACGGCATGCGTGGCAACCATGTCCTGGGGATTAGCCATAGGGCCGAGACACTGCCACCACATGCACACAACACCAAACGTTGCCACGGGCAACCACAAGTGAAGGAAAGTGTCACAGTGCACACTTAACAAACCCTGTGCACACCAGACGTAGAAAGTGCATACATACACACAACACATAGCCAGAGGCAACCGCACGCAACAACAGTGAGACACCTAGCAAGCAGCTCAGGCTGCTACACTGCCAAATACACCTGTTGTCCGCGGCAACCGCACTTGAGGCAAACAACTAACAGCCCCCAGCTGCGGTTGACAAAACTCCCAGACCGCGGGCAACTGCATGCGGCTCCCAAGGAGTCACGACCATAAACATGGGCGTGACACTAGGTCAGTACCTTGCCCTAATGCTTGCTCAAAGACCTTCAGTTTAGCTAAGGTAGCTGCTTCTTTCCTTTGTGTTTGGAGATATTTTAGTTGGGCTTCTGCCTCTGCATCCTTCTTTGCGATCTCAGCCTCCATTTCTGCTCTCTTCTTTGCGATCTCAGCCTCCTTCTTAACAAAGGAACTTTTTACACTAGCTTCCTCTGATTCTGTTCAGTTTTTTGCCATAAATCATTTAAATTGTCACTGAACTGTTCTTTGGTTGCCTCAAAGTGATCTCTAATCTTTTGTGTTGGTTTGATAACACGTTTAGAGCGTACGGTTTGTTCTTCAGTGAACATGGACTCTGCTTCTTGAATATCTGAGTTTTTGGGAGCAGGGTGAGTTTCCGTATGTTCAGTGACCGAGAAATCCACAGAGCTTCTTGTGTACATGTTAGTGGTATTGTCTCTTTAAGAAAGGATTTCGGCTTACTCACTGTGCTTATGAAGCCACGTGCATATAAGATGGCGGACAGCTCTAAGCTTGATTGCTTGCAGACTCTGTGTAGACATGCAAAGCATGTAGATTTAGGCTTCGTTTTGACTATTCTGCCACAGATGTATGTTAGAGATGTCTCTGACTGGTTGTGAGTGGTAATCTCTGTACAAGCAATAGTAGATAGCAGAACTCACTAATATCCCTTAGGTCGTGGTACAAGTTGTATGTGAAGATCCAGTGAGGAGGATACAATGGAGATGCTTTGGAAATTTATTGAGTTTACCTTGAGCAAAGACATATAGAGGACATTAGAGGATATTAGAGGTCAAATCGAATGCTCTCACCGGCTCTGAGTCTGCTGCAGAAAAAGACACAGGACCAGAATAAACAGGATATGATGTCACCGAAAGGGAGGAGTAGACAGAGAGCAAAGGCAATGGGATTTACATAATACATTCAGGAAACCTATAACAAGAATGACCACAGTGTGGCAGCATTACATAACATGGTAATGATATGATAACCCAAATATAGCAATAAATCCTAAATGGAAGAAATAAATGCTGGGACAGCATATTACACAAAAGACAATACTTATACTTATCATTGTTTGAGAACAAGAGTAATTTTCTATCTTTATGATTGGCAATATTGAATGATCTATTTATTATCCATGAGGGAAAGTCTCTATCGAGAAGGCAAAGGTGGATATTATTATACTCATCATAAAATAAATAATCTGTCCTGCGATTTCTGCAAGCACATATGATACTGCGAGCACGTGACTTATGCAACACGCCAGACCTGCAGGGTATAGCGACAGTGAGGCCACGGTATGGGCAGTCGAGGGTTACTCCCTTTTTGGAGGACCCTGGGCAGGCATGTAGCAGTGAATGAGAGGCAGACAGAGTGGGGCACACTCTGGGTGTAGAGACCTGGCCTGATGTTGGGTGAGGTGCCCTGGTTGTTGCAGGTGTTTAGAGTGCCTGAGGCAAGGTCCCTTTTAAGGTTCGTGACGCCAGTGCCTGTAACGGTGGCACACCGGTTTTCAGTAGCAATAAGTGAGGTACACGGAAGATATGGTGAACCAAACGTTGCTTTACTTATAACAGTCCAACTTTGTACATCAAGATGGTAATACAGTCCTTTACAGTCCCAAATGCACAGCAGGTTTATATCACAGCAGGTTTCAATCTCGCAAGATACTTGGAGGGTATATAGTTAATGCTTGGCAGTGCTATGCTGCTCTATCCCCACAGCTATTCTAGCTGGCTGGATCCCAAGGCCCGGATGCCTATTCGCTGGCTTAAATCCTTGGTATGAATTCCTTCCTCCAGTATTGGCACTTGCTTAAGGTTACAGTACCTTTGTTTCCTAGCTGTCTCTCTCTGCTTCAGGTGACAGGTGACTGCAGGTTGCTCCCAGGAGGTGCTGTCCTACTACTGGGGTATCTCAACTGAGCTATCCTTAGCCTCAGGAGCTTCAGGCTGACGAGGTAACTCCTCTAGTCCCCTGGAATACACTACGGTCTCCAAGCAGGCTGTACTCCATCTAGCCCCTTGGTGCAGCTAGAAACCAGGACTATCCAGCTGCATGTCATAAGGAGGCTCTCAGCATATCTTGGGCTGGTGCCTACTCACTTCTGTCTCCACAGACTCCTGACTATGACCTAACCACTACCTGTCTGGGCCTGGACATTTATACTAGGGGCTCCCTATCTCCCTTTAGTGTCTGGAATGCTAAACTACACCCCACTAGGCCTGCAAAGCATTTAACAGGGAAAACCATTGCATGTAAAACACACAGTAAATTACATTAAATGCATAGATCAATACAATATCACTGTCCCTTGTGAGTAGAAGTACACGCTACCCAATTGACCCTTGTGTAGTGCCCACTGCTACCTAGTGGGACACTACATACCCCCACGCTATGATGTTGCCCATCCTCGGTGCAACATAAAAGGGGCCCTTCCCAGCTGGATACTGCACCTGTAATAGAAAAATAATGCAAAGCAGGAAAATACATCTACATTTGCGAAATACATTATACGTATATATCAGGCAGTTCCACTGGCTAAGAAGCAAGTTCGGTGAAAAGGGGCGTCGTTCTCTTCTCTCAGGATCATGTAAGGGAACAGGGGCTCTGACCTGGCGCAGCGTAACAATAAATACCAGGATAGTCCATAATAATACTTTAAGTGCAAAGTGTTCATAATAGAACAGTAGAAGAAAAATGTAAAACAATTTAAAAGTTCTTGGAGGCTCAAAGAACAAACATGAGTCCGTACCCAGGTTCCTTTCTTATCTGCAGCAAGTATTTCACCTCAAGCAGTGACAAAGGTACAAGATCACAGAGGCTCGCATACAGTGGAGTCCATCTCTGGGCACATTTCTTTAAAGTAGTAGCAAAATCTCAGAGGCTCTGGTGCATTAGAGTCTATCCCTGGGCGCATTCCTTTTAATATTTGAGTTGCATAATAAAAGTGACAGCACATAAAATAGTCCACATTATTTAAATGGCATACATAAAATAAGTGCTGCAATACCCTTAATCAACCTGAAAAGGGGGTGAAAGGGTTAAAGGTGCAACATACACAAAATAGGCACAACTGGGATTTTTCTTCACTCTGAGAAAGCAGGCAGGAGGTCCTGTAAACAATATGGCCTTGCTGCAATTGGTATTTCAGTGGCCGACTATTACCACTGAGCCGTGGGTAACTGGCAGCAGCAACAGAGGGCCAAAACAACAAAGGACTCCTGTCCTGAAAGGGTTAATCCACTTTAATAGGGTCCCTTGGCAAAATAAATCAAATCAATGGCCTAGCAGGCCAATTCACAGGGGCAAGTCATATCCACTTGGCATCTCAGTGGTGCTCCCTGGCTCCATTTGCAGACTGGGCCTGTACTGAGAGTCAACAGGCGGATGTGCCCACAACACAGTATTGGGGGGCAACTGCAGCATGAATGGACCCCTAATAGGTATTGGCCCCATAGGCCTAGGGGTAATCAGGGTTGCTGACCGCACCGGTGCAGGCATGACAAGTGGAGGTTGCTGCACTGGCCTGGGTACCGCTGCTGCAAGCGGTCCGGTGGCTTCCTGGACGACTGGCTCTGTGCGCCGGTGCACAGCATAGGAAGACCTCACCGCAGGTGCTGACACTAAAGAGGGCCGGCTGGAAGGGACAGGTACTCTCACCTCAGACCCGGAGACGTTCGAGTCCTTAAGTCCACTTTCTTTCAGGTCAGGTGGAGTCTGGATCCTGGCGGAGGCAATCTGGCGCAGCTCCCGTAGTTTCTTCTCCAGCCGCACGATCTGGTCGTCCAGGCTTTCGGAGTCGGGATCGCTGTTCTCCGCTGTCGCCACCGGCACTTGTACGGGAGTTGGCGCATCTTGCGCAGCCGCTGCAGGTTCAGGTGAGGCGTCCGCTTTTCTTCCTCTTCTGATGTTGTCCAGGGCAGCACGGAATCTTTCGGCATCTTCCAGTTCACGGACAGTTTTCTCCCTGCGAGGCAGCCTCAGGTGAGGGCCATGGGCTTACCCTCTTCTCCACCACTGTAGGTTGCCAAAAGACGTTCGGGCCAATGAAGGAGCCCCGTTCTTGGAAGGCATGATGGGCCGGTTCTAGAGAGCGCACAGGTTCGCGCTCACAGCCAGAATGGTCCTCATCAAGGTCCCAGTCCTCCGATTTCTTTCTGGGACGGGACACGGCAGTGGCGTAGGGGCCTCGCAGGCCCTCGGCAGGGGTGAACTCTACTTCCTCTCCCTCGCTGAGGTTATGCAGATGCTCTGGGAGGTAACTCCACTTGACGGACCTCCGATTCACGTATAAGTCTCTGCCAGTAATATAGTCCTTGATAAAACCGAAGCCTCGGTCCTTGTCAAAGGCCACAACCAACCCCATTCTCCTTTCCAGGCGGGGTTGGGTGTCAGTGTGGCACTCATGAACGGTCTTTGCCAGTTCTTCATAGTAGATCTTGGTCTTGGTAGTTTTCTTTATTGCGGCCTCCCGGATCTCTGCCATCAACGCTGACCACTTGAATGAGGGCTGGAAAAAGTCTCTCCAGGAGCCATAGTAGGTCTCCGGTTGCGTCCTCGGTGGCGGGAAGGTGGGTCTCTCCGGTCCCAGAGAGTAGGCTGGTGGAGCATCCTCTTGCTCTACACCCATAACGTTCATCTTTAGCAGATCAGGCGCAGACATCCCAGCAGAGCAGTCTTCACTCTTCAACATGCTCGATCCTTCTCTGGAGAGCGACAGGGTGGCGCCAACAATTTCAGACAGATCCTCCCATTGCACTGGGAGGCCGCCCCCCAGGTACTCCAGTATGGAGGAGGCGGAGTCCATTTCTGCAGACATGTCAATTTCCAGACAGGGCGGTGGCGCGGACATCTAGCCTTTCCCGCACTTTTCAACAGAAGGCGCCAATTTTTACCGCCAATTCAGTATAAAGATGACGCAGCAAACAATTCCAGTCAAGCTAAGGGGCCATCTTTGTGCAAAATCGCTGTCTATACAAGGAATGACTTCTAAAAAAAATTGTATTAAAAAAAAGAAAAACATCCACTTGTTTTTATTGCAAAATTCTGATAAAAAAATGTTATGGAAATGTACAGACATGCACACACATGTATAAATATGCATACATATTCTTATAGCCCTCAACATGGGCACTGTTGGAATGTATTCAGATTTTGCATAGACACAGCCCTGATCAGCCTTACAGCAGCTATATACGGTCCGGTAGTTACTATGTTGGTAATTCCAACACCTCATGCTCTATTTTCTGTAGCGTATACCACTATATTTGGGACAGATAACATATATTTTTTTTTTTTTTCAGGCTATCCAAATATTTGTAGGACTCATTTTTATCACTTTTGGCATTATATTTTCGATTCTGTGTGAACCAAAATGCCCTTACATAGAAAATATCATATTTACTCGCGTTCTCTTATGGTCTGGTGCACTGGTAAGACAATTTACATCTAAGCCTATTAATACATTTCGTATGTTGTTAGACCTATACATTATGTGAAGCATAGAAAGAGAACACATTTAGAACTTGGCACAACCCCTTCAAAGGATTTATCCCATGATTAATGTAAAACATGAAAAGCAGGCATTATATAACCAGTCGTGTATCTCACATGGATCCAGAAATCTCCCCTTTTCATGGCTCCAATTGCTCTACTAGATTTATTTCAAACTGGCAGCTCAGGGGGTGTCCTTCCCCGAATGGGGCATGTGCTTTCTCCTGCAGCTCTCTCCCTGAAAATTACAGATTATAAAAGAAGATCCAACTGGTGTCAGTTGAAGGATGGAGCTGCGCATGTGCGACCACCTCAGTACGGTTACTGAGGTGGACAGTCAAATAAAGAAAAGAACAAACAGCAGGTGGCGCTATACAGATTTTATTAAATAACTTCCTGGCTATGCAAAATTTTTAATAATGTACAATTACAGAAGTAAGATCCAGGTGCTGTAAGATTACAGAAGCCAGATCCAGGTGCTGTAAGATTACAGAAGCCAGATCCAGGTGCTGGTTTGAAAAATTTAGAATATTTTTCATGGGACAACCTCTTTAAAGGAAGACCTTGTACAAAGTAAAATGGGGGAGATTTATGAAACTGGCCAAAACAAAAAGCTTCTTTGGTAACCATAGAAACAGATCACTGAGCAGCCTTCATTTCATATCCTGTTGCTTAAAAATTAAACCTAAACCGTGGTTAGTAGCTATCAGCAAAAAAGCCAGCTTCATACCACGTTTTTAATTTAACTTAAAGGGCTTCTGTCAGCAGATTTGTATCTATGAAACTGGCTGATCAGTTGCATGTGCTCTTGGCAGATGAAGGCATCTGTGTTGGTCCCATGTTCATATGTGCCTGCATTGCTGAGAAAAATTAAAATGGAATATATGCAAATGCCTCTAGGAGCAATGGGGGCGTGTCCGTTACACTGAGAGGCTGTGCTCTCTCTGCAGTTGCCACGCCCTCTCCATTTGGATTGACAGTGCCAGGCAGTGAAAACGTCATCACCCCTGGGCTGGTCATGTCAATCAAAGTGAAGAGGGAGCAGCAGTTACAGAGGGAACCGAGCCTTTAGGTGTAATGACAGCGCCCCCATTGCTCCTAGAGTCAAATTTACATATTCAAACATAATTTTTCACTGCAATGCGGGCACATATAAACATGGGACCAACACTTGAGCTTCAGCTGCCAAGCGCACATGGAACAGGTCAGCCAGTTTCATAGGTACAAATCTGCTAATACATCTTCTTAAAAGGTGTAGTTTTCATTCTTTTCTATATTTTTAACTGGATGGGAATCAGCAGATGAACAGATGTGTAATCCAGCAAAAAAAAGAATTCACAGTAATAGGAGGATGTTTTAAAGAGCTTGTGCAGTGATATAATTATGACAGACAACTGGCATAAATACATAGATACATCTCCTGCTTCTCACACAGTGTATTATAAAAGCCTCAGCCTGCAGCCACCACTAGGTGGAGCTCAGTGCACAGGAGTTTATAGAGTTACCATTTATATCAATGGGAACTATAATGAATTTCTTTGTTTAGCACTGGGCACCCTGGGCCCTATTAACAGTCCTGAGGTTTGCTTTAAAGGGGTTATCCGAGTTAATAAAAAAAAAAAAAAACTCACTTAAAATCCATCAGGATATACATATAATTTGGTTAGCCTAGATTTCATCAAGTTAAAACCCATACTTACACCTTTTCATGGTTGTGTTATTGCTGTGTTTACATGCTGAGGGGGCGTGTACCAACAAAGCCTGAGCTCTGCCTCATGAATATTTCTGGGCGTGAACAACCAGACCTTTCCTTCACCCTGCTCTGCACTTTGCAAAAAAAATAAAAATACACACTTGTCATGCGGATGGACGGATCCCTCTGTCAGTCTTTTTCACAGTATTCCCGGTTTGTGCATGCGCAGACTGGAAGGACGGATCCATCCTTCAGTTGTTTTGCAATGCCGGATCCGCAAGGCAGCTCCGTTGTCGGAGCTGCGTGCCTGCGGGATCCGCCGATCAGGCTACTTCCACACTTGCATTCGGGGTTCCGCTTGTGGGTTCCGTTTGAAGGATATCACAAGCGGCCCCGAACGGATCCGTAGAGCCCCAATGCATTCTGAGTGGATGCGGATCCGCTCAGAATGCATCAGGATGGCTGGCCTCCGTTCCGCTCAGCAGGCGGACATCCAAACGCAGCTTGCAGCGTTCGGGTGTCCGCCTGGCCGTGCAGAGCCAAACGGATCCGTCCAGACTTACAATGTAAGTCAATGGGGACGGATCCGTTTGAAGTTGACACAATATGTTGCAATTTCAAACTGATCCGTCCCCCATTGACTTTCAATGTAAAGTCTGGACGGATCCGTCTGACTAACTTTTACACTTTCTTTCTGAACTATAATGCAAACGGATCCGTTCTGAACGGATCCCAATGTTTGCATTATAGGAGCGGATTCGTCTGTGCAGACATCAGACGGATCCGCTCCGAACGCAAGTGTGAATGTAGCCTCAGTGTGACAACTGACAGCATTTGTAGACGGATCCAGGTGCAGAGGGCCCCATTAGGGCTGTAATAACGATCCCCAGATGCAGAGGGGAATGTGTACAAAATGCCACCTCTAGCCCCAGTGAATGCAGGAGGGACAAACAGCCAAACATACCCTGCTGCTGGAGAAGAGATCACCTCGGCTCTGGTATGTACTGAGCATGAGAGATCGCATACCAGAGCCGAGGCAGTGTGAGGAGAGCTGGAGGGGGGAGGGCACCAGAGCTCTGACGTTTCGTTTACACAGCCTGGCCACTCCCCCAAGCAGGGAGACGCCTGTAAACGAGACGTCAGAGCCAGAGCAGGCTTGCTGACGTCAGGGGTCACATGACCCAGAACTGAACTGGACAAATGGTGATAGCTTATGAAAGTGACTTTAATAAACTTTCAATGGACAACAATAAAAGCAATTAGAATAGATTTATTTAAGTCGGATAACCCCTTTAATAAAAGTCCCATGGTCTGCCTCCATGGTAGCTACACCACTGAAGCTAGCTATTGTGTGTGGAGATTAATGCATAGTTGCCAACAGCATCTTTTTAATGGTTGCACTCCATGGTTACAATCTGCTGTTGATTTCTGATGTTATTTTTCTTTGTGTTACAGTATGTTGTTTCTGGATCGCTTTCACTGGCTACTTCAATTAAACCCACAATCTTCAAGGTACGAGCAATAAAAAAAATAAAAAATGCATATGTTTTAGTCATATGTCTAGAGAGACCCTCATTTCCAATGAAGTCACGCATATCAGACTCGTCATGAAAGCGAGTGTGTCATGTCCCATGTCTTCATGGTTTGTATGCATTATCTCATTGCTGTATTGCTTTGTGCTTGCTGATTAAGGTTGTCCTTGCAGTCTCCCTGTAGTTTGACTGTGATGTAATCAGCTCCTCCCATATCTCTGTATGGGGCGGTAGTGTCTAAACTTCATGAGCTGTAAAGACCTTGTGACGTCAGAGGGTCACATGACATTGGAAGCCACACCATTTTTATATTATATTACTATTTTTTATGGACCAGCTCATGGGGTGTAGATATTACCCCTCTGCTACATCCGTGGCTGCTTGTCACATGAACCTGTGACATCACAAGGTTCCCACAGCTCATAAAGTTTAGACACTACTGTATAGAGGCACCCGTCTTACTTGTAGTTCTGTGTTTTAAAAAAAAAAAGGCTTTTCACCTAGTGTTTTGTGCAAAACTGTAAGATTTCAGCTTGAAATAAACTTCGTCTGGATTCTTTACACTTGCCTAAGTTGTGGAGTTGAATGCTGTCTAAAAGATAATCAGGAGTGAGTAGCATTGTTCAATACAGACAAGTACAGCCATATTGTCTCATGAACCGCATCTTTTTGTAAGTAGCAGGTGCAATGACGGGGAGCATCGATAGCGCCGCCCCTCAGATGCCGCGTTCACACATGATTGCAGCATCTGAGTGTAAAAACAGTGTGAAATGAACATTTAAAAAAAAGTTAAATCAAACTTACCGCCTCCGTTTGCTCGCGATGGGCCAACCGTCGGCATCTTGCTTGAAGATCTGGAGCGAAATCTCGCGCAGCGCGAGATTACGTCATAAAGCCGTCCGGCGTGGTGACGTCATACGTCACCATGCACAGGATTTCGTCTGAGATCTTCAATCAAGATGGAGGTTGGTGGCCTATAGCGATCAAATAGAGAAATGGAGGAGGTAAGTATGTTTTTTTTGTTTTTTTTAGGGTACTTTAACACTTGCGTTATTCTTTTCCGGCATAGAGTTCCGTCAAAAGGGCTCAATGCTGGAAAAGAACTGATCAGCATATCCCAATGCATTCTGAATGGATAGAAATCCATTCAGTTTGCATCAATATGCCTTCCATTCAGTCACTGTCAGGCGTTTTGGCCGGACATAATACCGCAACATGCGCAGCATTTTGCGTCCAAAATGCCTGATCAGTCGCCGGAATGCCGGCATTCATTTCCCATTGACTTGCATTAGTGCCGGCATTGCAAAACAACTGAAGGATGCGCAGACCGGGAAAACTGTGAAAAAGACTGCAAGACGGATCCGTCCATCTGCATGACAAGCAGAGAGACGGATCCGTTCTTGCAATGCATTTGTAGACAGATCCGCACCCGGATCCGTCTACAAATGCTGTCAGTTGTCACACTGATCGACGGATCCGGCAGGCAGCTCCGATGATGGAACTGCCTGCCGGATCACACTAACGCTAGAGTGAAAGTACCCTTACTCTATTTCAGGTTAAATCGATTCGCTGACACAAAGTACAAGGAAATTCGGCTTCGAGGCAAATCGAATTTATCCTGAAATTCGGATAGAATTCCACTTCATGGGATTCGATCATCTCTAGTTATAGGGATGGTTAATCTCTTGGAACACATATTTTTCAAAATATTTTTTTCACACAGTAGTTTATAATGATATATTTAGTCTTCGGAAGAGTTAATCTACAATTTCTAGTTTCTGATTTATCTAATGATTTATTTTTTTCCAGGTGAAATCAAGTTTGGTGATGACCATGATCAGTATTGCTGCTGCTAGTTTTGCAATATTAATGATGACAACAATTTTTCCTTCACCACTTTATTTTCCATCTTCTGAATGGTATTGTGCATATTATAAACCAAATACGGAATGCGTAGGAATATTTAACCCACAGGTAAATTGCATATTAATTTTAGTCCTTTACGGTAAGGAAAACAAGGTGGGTCTGATGTGGCCGTGATGCCATTACAATCAGCTTTGTAGGTAAAACTGCTATTCACTGAAAAACTGTAACATTCAAATTAAGGATTAGCGAACCAGTTCAGTCCGAACTTTGATATTTTTTGGACGGGAGACAAACCTGAATCTTTCCGGGTTTGTTTCAGACGAATCTACTAAAAAGATGCATAGTGCCATTTTAGTGCACATGTCGGCCAGAAAAAAAGAAGTAATGAGGAAGAAGAGGAGTTCTCACATGACCCTGAGAGGAAGTGGGGGGAGGGTTTACCCTGATTGGCTCCAGGCTGACACCCTGGATGAGCCAATCAGTGCTGCAGCAGGCAGGGAGGTGGCCTAGCAGAACATCATTCTGTGCTGGGCTGTGAGAGAGGGTGGTTGGGTGTTACAGTGTCTACCAGGTAAACAATCAGTCAGGGACAGTGAAAAATCTATCAGGGACAGTCAAAAATCAATGAATCAAGCTAATTGCCAGGGACGGTGAAGGGAATGGCTAGGATTCCAAAGAAGAATTGTGTGGTACAATAGAGAGAAGCAGGGCAGCTGACGGACAGGAAAAGAGGAGACAGGACATGTGGTTGTGCCTGCTATCAAAAGTGCAGATGTACCTCAAAAGCAGGTACCTGAAAGCAAATGCTTTCATTTTGTTTTCCTATTTCCACAAATATATATATACTAGCAGAAGGACCCGGCTTCGCACGGGTATATTTCATCTATTTAATTTTATATTTCCGTGTGTCGTAAAAAGGTATCGACAGTTTCCCCATAACAGTGACTTCTACAGTCCCTGCGCATTTCACAACGACCTCCACAGTGCCCGCCCCTTTAACACTCACCTCCACAGTGGCGCCCCTTTAACAGTGCCTGCCCTTTTAACAGTGACCTCCACAGTGCCCGTCCCTTTAACAGTGACCGCCCCTTCAGCATTGACCACCCCTTTAACAGTGACCTTCATAGTAAACGCCCCTTTAAAAGTGACTTTCACAGTGACAGCCCCTTTAACAGTAACTTTCACAGTGACCACCCCTTTAACAGTGACTTCCCCTTTAACAGTGACTTTCACAATGACCATCACTTTAACAGTGACCGCCCCTTTAACAGTAACTTTCACAGTGACCACCCCTTTAACAGTGACTTTCACAGTGACCTCCCCTTTAACAGTGCCCACACCTTTAACAGTGACTTTCACATTGACTTTCACAGTGGCCGCCCTTTTAACAGTGAATTTCACAGTGGCTGCCCCTTTAACAGTGACCGCCCCTTTAACAGTGACCGCCCCTTTAACAGTGACTTTCACAGTGACCGCCCCTTTAAAAGTGACTTTCACAGTGACCGCCACTTTAACAGTGACTCCACTTTAACAGTGACTTTCACAGTGGCTGCACTTTTAACAGTGACTTTCACAGTGGCTGCCCCTTTAACAGTGCCCACCCCTTTAACAATGACTTTCACAGTGACCGTCCCTTTAACAGTGACCACACCTTTAACAGTGACTTTCACAGTGACCGCCCCTTTAACAGTGACTTTCACAGTGACCGCCCCTTTAACAGTGACCACACCTTTAACAGTGACTTTCACAGTGACCGCCACTTTAACAGTGACTCCCCTTTTAACAGTGACTTTCACAGTGGCTGCCCTTTTAACAGTGACTTTCACAGTGGCTGCCCCTTTAACAGTGACCGCCCCTTTAACAGTGACTTTCACAGTGATCGCCCCTTTAACAGTGACTTTCACAGTGCCCCCCCCCCTTTAACAGGGACCTTTATAGCGCCCGCCTCTTTAATAACAGTGACCTCCACAGTGCCCGCCCCTTTAATAACAGTGACCTCCACAGTGTCCACCCCTTTAAGCAGTAAAGAAAAATGGTTGGGTTGTTATGGAAACCTGGAGTAAAACTGTGCTTATGGCAGTTGGGATTTGAAGAGAAAGACTTGCATTCTTGTATTGGCCAATGTGGGTCATTTTTTGGGTATATCTCAGGAACGGTAAGTCCTAGAGAGCTGAGAGCCAGTCAAAAACCTTCCCGAACACCTGATGTACCTGTGTGCTAAATTTGGTGAAGATCGGTCCAGTTGTTTGGTCACGCATAAAGAACATCCAGACAGACAGACAGACAGACATCTAGACAGACAGACAGAAACTCATTTTTATATATATATAAGATATATATATATATATATATATATATTTATATACATACAGTACAGACCAAAAGTTTGGACACACCTTCTCATTCAAAGAGTTTTCTTTATTTTTTTGACTGAAGGCATAAAAACTATGAATTAACACAATGTGGAATTATATACATAACAAACAAGTGTGAAACAACAGAAAATATGTCATATTCTAGGTTCTTCAAAGTAGCCACCTTTTGCTTTGATTACTGCTTTGCACACTCTTGGCATTCTCTTGATGAGCTTCAAGAGGTAGTCACCTGAAATGGTTTTCACTTCACAGGTGTGAACTGTCAGGTTTAATAAGTGGGATTTCTTGCCTTATAAATGGGGTTGGGACCATCAGTTGTGTTGTGGAGAAGCCAGGTGGATACACAGCTGATAGTCCTACTGAATAGACTGTTAGAATTTGTATTATGGCAAGAAAAAAGCAGCTAAGTATAGAAAAACGAGTGGCCATCATTACTTTAAGAAATGAAGGTCAGTCAGTCCAAAAAATTGGGAAAACTTTGAAAGTGTCCCCAAGTGCAGTCACAAAAACCATCAAGGGCTACAAAGAAACTGGCTCACATGCGGCCCCAGGAAAGGAAGACCAAGAGTCACCTCTGCTGCGGAAGATAAGTTCATCCGAGTCACCAGCCTCAGAAATCGCAGATTAACAGGAGCTCAGATTAGAGACCAGGTCAATGCCACACAGAGTTCTAGCAGCAGACACATCTCTAGAACAACTGTTAAGAGGAGACTGTGTGAATCAGGCCTTCATGGTGGAATATCTGCTAGGAAACCACTGCTAAGGACAGGCAACAAGCAGAAGAGACTTGTTTGGGCTAAAGAACACAAGGAATGGACATTAGGCCAGTGGAAATCTGTGCTTTGGTCTGATGAGTCCAAATTTGAGATCTTTGGTTCCAACCACAGTGTCTTTGTGCGATGCAGAAAAGGTGAACGGATGGACTCTACATAATTTGTAAATATAAGGTGTTAAATGGCTTCCCTGCTCCTCTGCTGGTCCTTTTCGTCGGTTGGTCTCAGCAGAGGAGCAGGCATCACAGTGAGTAGCACCAAACACTATACCTTAGCCCCAGATCACCCCCCAGCACCCCAATTAACCCATTGATCACCCCTTCTTGCCCCTCTCAATCACCTAGTGAAAGGGAAAAAAGTGATCAGTGTAAACTGTCACTTTTTTTTCCCACTGGTATTGACTGTTAGGTTTTAGGATAGTTTAGGCCCCTTGGTTCCGTAGATTAGCGATCGTTTAGCGCCCAGCCCACCGCACCGCAGTCACTTATTTGCTGCTTAGCGTATCGCTAATCAGCTTTTGTACTTTTATAGTATCTGTAAGTGATCAAAACTGATCACAGTCAGATCTATAATAGTATTAGTGTCACCTTAGCTCGCCCTCCACCCAAAACGCAGTGTTTGCCCGATCAGGCCTGATCGGTTGCCCACACGTGTGTTCACCCACACCCGCCCCGCCGCAGTGACAAAAAAGTTTTTTTTTTGGATCACTGCACAATCACTTTACAAGCGCTGCGGCGATAAAAAAATCAGTTTTGATATTTTTTATCAATCGCAGCGGCCTCCGATACTTTGCTAGCCTCCCATTTGTAAGACAGGCTTGCTTTTTTTCATGAGTGTTCTCAGGGAATACCCCTAAATTTAGTAGTCCAAATGTCAAACATGGGGTATTCTTCTGAAGAGGCCTACAGGCTTCTGACCCAGTCGGATGAGGAATGGGAACCCTCATCTGATGAATCTAGCGGGTCAGAATATGAACCTGTAGAAAGCAGTGGCAGTCTGACCCAAAGTTCGGACGAGGAGGTTGAGGTCCCTGATAGCACCAGGCGTACCCGGCCCCGTGTTGCTAGACCACAGGTTGTGCAGGATCCGCTTCAAGGGCAGCAGAGTGGGGCTGGCGCTGTCGGATTATGTGGTGAGGCATACACCAGCAGTGCAGCCCATCCGGGACCTAGTACCAGCACTGCCGTACAACATGGTGAAGTGGCGAGCACCAGAAGGGCAGTTGAAGCTGGTACGGTGGCATGTGCAGTAGTTACCCCGTCGCAGCCACCGCACAGACAGGCCCGTAGAGCCCCTAGAATCCCTGAGGTGCTGGCAAACCCTGATTGGCAGTCCCCAACTTCAGCCACACCTGTAGTTCCCCCTTTCACTGCCCAGTCTGGAGTTCGGGTTGAGACAGCTCAGATCGGTTCGGCCCTGGGATTTTTTTAGCTGTTCTTGACTGCGGAGCTCTTGGACTTAGTTGTGGCAGAAACAAATCGGTATGCCACTCAATTCATATCCGCCAACCCGGGAAGCTATTATGCCCAGCCTTTCCGGTGGAAACCAGTCCAAGTTTCCGAAATTAAAATTTTTCTGGGCCTTCTCCTCAACATGGGTCTAACCAAAAAGCATGAATTGCGGTCATATTTGTCCACGAACCCAATTCATCACATGCCCATGTTCTCTGCTGCTATGTCCAGGACACGATTTGAGACCATCCTGCATTTCCTGCACTTTAGCGACAACACCACCTCCCGTCCCAGAGGCCACCCAGCTTTTGACCGGCTCCACAAAATTCGGCCCCTCATAGACCATTTCAACCAGAAATTTGCAGATTTGTATACCCCTGAGCAAAACATCTGAGTAGACGTGCAAAGTAGTTTGAAATCAAAATCTGTAAAAAATGGCCTGTGAAATCCGAAAGGTGCTCTTTGGAATGTGGGCCCCTTTACCCACCAAGGCTGCAAAAAAGTGTCACACATGTGGTATCGCCGTACTCAGCAGAAGTTGGGGAATGTGTTTTGGGGTGTCATTTTACATATACCCATGCTGGGTGAGATAAATATCTTGGTCAAATGCCAACTTTGTATAAAAAAATGGGAAAAGTTGTCTTTTGCCGAGATATTTCTCTCACCCAACATGGGTATATGTAAAATGACACCCCAAAACACATTCCCCAACTTCTCCTGAGTACGGCGATACCACATGTGTGACACTTTTTTGCAGCCTAGGTGGGCAAAGGGGCCCACATTCCAAAGAGCACCTTTTGGATTTCACAGGGCATTTATTACAGATTTTGATTTCAAACTACTTCTCACGCATCTGGGCCCCTAAAATGCCAGGGCAGTATAACTACCCCACAAGTGATCCCATTTTGGAAAGAAGACACCCCAAGGTATTCCGTGAGGGGCATGGCGAGTTCCTAGAATTTTTTTTTTTTTGTCACAAGTTAGAGGAAAATGATGATTTTTTTTTTTTCTTACAAAGTCTCATATTCCACTAACTTGTGACAAAAAATTAAAACTTCCATGAACTCACTTTGCCCATCATGAAATTCCTTGGGGTGTCTTTTTTTTCAAAATAGGGTCACTTGTGGGGTAGTTATACTGCCCTGGCATTTTAGGGGCCCAAATGCGTGCAAAGTAGTTTGAAATCAAAATCTGTAAAAAATGGCCTGTGAAATCCGAAAGGTGATCTTTGGAATGTGGGCCCCTTTGCCCACCTAGGCTGCAAAAAAGTGTCACATAAGTTTTTATTTTTTGTCACAAGTTAGTGGAATATGAGACTTTGTAAGGAAAAAAATTATTAAAAAAATCATCATTTTCCGCTAACTTGTGACAAAAAATAAATGAACTCACTATGCCCATCAGCGAATACCTTAGGGTGTCTACTTTCCAAAATGGGGTCATTTGTGGGTGTTTTCTACTGTCTGGGCATTGTAAAACCTCAGGAAACATGATAGGTGCTCAGAAAGACAGAGCTGCTTCAAAAAGTGGAAATTCACATTTTTGTACCATAGTTTGTAAATGCTATAACTTTTACCCAAACCATTTTTTTTTTTTACCCAAACATTTTTTTTTATTTTATCAAAGACATGTAGAACAATACATTTTGTGAAAAATGTATATATGGATGTAGTTTTAAAAAAAAAAATTACAACTGAAAGTGAAAAATTTCATTTTTTTCCAAACATTTTGCTAAATTTCGATTAATAACAAAAAAAGTAAAAATGTCAGCAGCAATGAAATACCACCAAATGAAAGCTCTATTAGTGAGAAGAAAAGGAGGCAAAATTCATTTGGGTGGTAAGTTGCATGATCGAGCAATAAATGGTGAAAGTAGTGTAGTGCAGAAGTGCAAAAAGTGGCCTGGTCATTAAGGGTGTTTAAGGAGGGGGGCTGAAGTGGTTAAATAAGCAGCATACATACTTGATTACTGCAGCAATACCCACAGTGTGGCAGCAATCTACTACGTGTGTTAAGTTGAAATTAAGCTTCAATCCTCAGTTGTCCGTACATATTTTCAGTTTTCACACAGTTGGAATATTTTTTTTTTTCTAGGATTGTTAAATGTAATTAAGCCATCATGTATACATGATTACTACACCAATAGACAGGATAGCGCACAAAGGAATTTGGGAGTAATAACGATTCAGGCACAAATCCATTTCTCTATTCGACACGTTTTTAAGCAATTTTTTTATTTTTTGGGGGGGTAATCTTTATTATATTCAAAGTAGCAGCATATCGTAAATATGTGTTTACTACACCAATACACAGGGTAGTGCACAACATTATCTGAGAGGTTCCAGTTGTCCCTGCTGGCTTAAGAAAGATACAAACTTTAAATTGAGGAGAAAGAGGATAAGATTGGGGATTGGGGATTGGATGGCTCTCAGTTGCAGCAGGATGACGTGAGGCTGACTTCAGAGTCCGACACTGTGCTGTGGAGCGAGGTGTCACAGCGTTCCTGCTTCTGCTCCTTCTTAAAGTTCCAAAGAATGCTTTCAGTGGAGTCTTCCCAGTCTTTAGTGCCCCTTCCTAGAGGGGAACCTTCTTTTTCCCTAAGAAGTGGCAAGAAAACCCCACCACACCCTAAGGCAGATAGTCAAGAGTCTCCCTGTTGATGACTTGTGTGACAACCCTTACTGTTTGGGCTGCCCTGAGGAGGAGGTTGGGGAGGAGGCTGGCGACCTCATGCATGGTGGCAATAGTGGCACCTGTAGCCACGGCATTGGCGGTGGGGGCAGCTATAGTGGCAGTCAGGGAAAATGCAGAGCACTCCATAGTGGACACCTGGACAGGGACAGTACATACCTTTCACACCCTACTGGGTAAAAATTTTTTTGCGACAGTGGGGAAGCAGCCCCCCAGCACCATGGCCAGGTCCCCCTTTCCCACCATATCATGGGACTGACTCCCACAGCAGGCTTTTATCTGTCTCTTCCACCTCCTCCTCCATGGATACAGTCCCATCCCCAACAGCAGAAGGGCACAGCGTCACTTACGAGCAGCGGAAAGCCATGAACAATTTGGTCATGCACCAGACCGCCTCAGCAGGGAGCATGTGTTGTTTCAAGGTTAGGCAGAGGCAGTGCAAGGTTTTCATGCTACAGTTGTATCCTGTCCCCCTCATATGTATTTTTGAAGAGACGCTGACACTATATTCCCTGACCCTATGGATTTATGGGCAGGCAGACTGGAACAGTGGCCTGGACTGGCACAGCACGTTCTCTATCTTCTTTCTTGCTAGGCCTCCAGTGTCATCTCTGAGAGGGTTTATAGTGCTGCGGGGGGTATCATGACACCCCCAAGCGGACCGAGTTGTCCTTCCGCCAGTATCCAAAGCATCACTTTTGTCTAAATGAACCAAGCCTGGCTTCAGTAGGATTTTCACACTCTGGCTGATTCTGATTTATAGACTTTGCCCACCTCGCCTTGCTGGCGCGATGTCTTTTTAAACACACTGTATGATAACACCCTCAAATGTGCGTTTACCCCTAGCTATGTATGGCAGTATCACTCAGACATCATTTACTATTGCTGTCATTGCATTCCAGAGCTTGGGGTGGGGGGAGAAAATCATAAAAAATAAATGAAAAGAGATAGCAAGTTTCCTAAAAAATATTAAATAGAGGCTAGAAGGGGTTATGCACTGATAAAGGGAATTGTGTCTATTGGAAATTGGAGATTTAACTATGTCTATATTCCGTCCCTTTTATTCTGTTCCTAAACTGTTGCTTTGTCTCCTATTTAACCCACTTAATCATATACATTCCCTCCAGTCCTTCATACACCCCAGGAGTAACATATAACCCTCACAGATACTTATATATAACAAAAAAATTTACTGATAAGATAGAGATGACAGAGCAATAGACATTACATGAAGATACTGATACTACAAATACAACACATTACATAGAATACACCACCACACACAGCTGCCTCCTTTCCTGCCCTCCCTGGATAATATGCAAATGTGTCCAACAATGTGTATGTATTTACATGTGTATGTATTTACAATATCTGACCAACTGACCTGACTATTAGTACATGTATATATAGACACTCATGCATAAATAGCATATACAGTTGCAAGAAAAAGTATGTGAACCCTTTGGAATTATATGGATTTCTGCACAATTTGGTCATAAAATGTGATCTGATCTTCATCTAAGTCACAACAATAGACAATCACAGTCTGCTTAAACTAATCACACACAAGAATTAAATGTTACCATGTTTTTATTGAACACACCATGTAAACATTCACAGTGCAGGTGGAAAAAGTATGTGAACCCTTGGATTTAATAACTGGCTGAACCTCCTTTGGCAGCAATAACTTCAACCAAACGTTTCCTGATAGTTTCAGACGTGCACAACGGTCAGGAGTAATTCTTGACCATTCCTCTTTATAGAACTGTTTCAGTTCAGCAATATTCTTGGGATGTCTGGTGTGAATCGCTTTCTTGAGGTCATGCCACAGCATCTTAATCGGGTTGAGGTCAGGACTCTGACTGGGTCACTCCAGAAGGCGTATTTTCTTCTGTTTAAGCCATTCTGTTGTTGTTTTACTATGCTTTGCGTCGTTGTCCTGTTGCAACACCCATCTTCTGTTGAGCTTCAGCTGGTGGACAGATGGCCTTAAGTTCTCCCTGACACAGCAAAGCAGCCCCAAACCATGATGCCCCCACACCATACTTGGGATGAGGTTTTTTCATGTTGGTGTGCCGTGCCTCTTTTTCTCCACACATAGGGCCAGATTTTTCATTAGCTCAGGTCAGAATAATGGAGTGAAAAAGTCCCCAAAAAGTCCCAAATGCTAAAACTGCGCACAAATTTGCGACTTTTTTCTGCTCTGCACTATGCTCTCCAGTTTTCTGAAAGTGGGCGTGTTTTCTTATGTAAATGAATCTCTAGACAGATTTACTATTGGGACTATTTAAAAAGTCGCAAAAAAGTTGCAATTTTACTCCAGTGAGGACCATGCTTATCTTATGAGGCTTTTTAATAGAACATGCAACTTTTTCATAAAAACGTGCTGATTTTTTTCGTAAAGATGTGCGACTTTTGTAAAGCTGCTTACTGACGGATAAACTGCTACCGTTAAACCACATTTATTACAGTCTTAAAGGGCCGATCATAAATCTGACTTGGCTAAAACTGACTTTAGCCATATGTGAAAGTGGAGTGAGCTGTCAGAGTCATGATAAATCTGGCCCATAGTGTCGTGTGTTTCTTTCAAACAACTCAACTTTGGTTTCATCTGACCACAGAATATTTTGCCAGTACTGCTGTGGAACATCCAGGTGCTCTTGTTTTTTTTTTTTTTGGACAGCAGTGGCTTCCTCTGTGGTATCCTCCCATGAAATCCATTCATGTTTAGTGTTTTACGTATCGTAGATTCACTAACAGGGATGTTAGCATATGCCAGAGACTTTTGTAAGTCTTTAGCTGACACTCTAGGATTCTTCTTCACCTCATTGAGCAGTCTGCGATGTGCTCTTGCAGTCATCTTTAAAGGACGGCCACTCCTAGGGAGAATAGCAGCAGTGCTGAACTTTCTCCATTTATAGACAATTTGTCTTATCGTGGACTGATGAACAGCAAGACTTTTGGATATACTTTTATAACCCTTTCCAGCTTCATGCAAGTCAACAATTCTTAATCGTAGGTCTTCTGAGAGATCTTTTGTGCGAGGCATCATTCACATCAGGCAGTGCTTCTTGTGAAAGGCAAACCCAGAACTGGTGTGTGTTTTTTATAGGGCAAAGCAGCTGTACCCAACACCTCCAATCTCATCTCATTGATTGGACTCCAGTTGGCTGACACCTCACTCCAATTAGCTCTTGGAGATGTCATTAGCCTAGGAGTTCACATACTTTTTCCACCTGCACTGTGAATGTTTACATGGTGTGTTCAATAAAAACATGGTAACATTTAATTCTTTGTGTGTTATTAGTTTAAGCAGACTGTGATTGTCTATTGTTGTGACTTAAATGAAGATCAGATCACATTTTATGACCAATTTGTGCAGAAATCCATATCATTCCAAAGGGTTCACATACTTTGTCTTGCAACTGTATAATCTACAACTCCATGAACGCATACAAGCCACAGGATCTGCAGACCCATGTTTAAATGGAATACAACTACAGGCTACAAATATCTATATGTACACTTACAATTACAGTATATTAATATACATACACAGAAAACACACATATATAACTTAAGTTGCTACTGAAGTACTGCTCATCCAGGGGTTGTAGGGAAAGAGAGCACCCCCAAGTTTCACATAGCCTATATCTTTCTGTGTCCCAGCCCCCACCATTGACTCCAACCTATGACCACCCAAGTATCTTCCAATCTGTTGGCCAAGAGAATGTTGTTCAACTGCTTTGACAATGTGCCCTTCCTGTCTTTGATGTGATAGCAAGGGACACAATGACCAAATGGCTTCTGGCCATACTGATATCACTCAATTGGTAAATATCACTGGTTAATATCAATATATACTATATTTATGTAGATATTGGACTGAGGGTCGCTGGGAACTATATTTTTCTGTAAAATTTACCAACTTTCAGGGCAATTGGAGCAACTTCAGTTCGGCCAAACTGATTTGCCTCTGAACCAAACTTTAAAAAAAAAATTGGCAAACCGGACCCCAAACAAATCTCAGCTGGTTTGCTCATCTCTAATTCAATTTGAAAACCGTAGAAGCTACATCAGAGCCACCTTGTTTGACCTTTCCCAGCTTCATTCTTTCAGGCCAATACTAAATTATCATGCGGTCTTGAAGTGAACAATTTTGCATCATGTCATTTTTAGGTCCAGTATTCTGCACTGGTTCATTTTATAATTTATCTTTATAGTCTACTAAACTAGCAAATTTGATCAAAACCACTCACCTTGATGAAAGACTATATAATGACTTTCCTCATAGCATGAAATCATAAGTCCACGCAACAAAGATTAAAATGGGTACTAGAACAAAGAGACGTGAGGTGGCACTGCCGCAAACCTCATCAGGTAAGGGGTGGTATACTGTGAAAGCCAGTCCTGATTAAAGCAATGTAATGTGCTGCTCTGCTGCTGAAATAGTATAAAGTCCAAGCAAATTATGGTGTGATCCGAAGATAAGAAACAACAGCGGCACTCACCAATTGCAGTAGCGGTAAACTTCTTTATTCACACAAGCGAGGTAGGGACGTCCGTTTCGCGCACTTGTGCTTCTTCTGACCTCTGGGGGATATGATTAATATGAGGAGTCCATACGTTTGTTTTTAATGCAAATCTGTTTGTACTATGTTCAGCATATGCAGAATATATTTAATATCCTCTTACAATTCAATTTTTTTTAATTTGTAACAAAATTTTTTTTTTTTCTGTTTTAGGTGTGCTTAGCTGGTATTATAATTCTCTTGTTTTTACTTACAATATTAATGTTTTGCATCACCATATCCACATCAGTGTTTGCATGCAGGACTGTATGCCGGTCATCTTATAATGAAATGGTGAGTTACCAGTATTAAAACATGTATCATTTATGTAGGCTATGTAAGTGAGTAGTACTCACTGTACTCGCTTACATAGCCTGTTCTTGTGAGATACCAAGTCCTCCCAGGCTGTGGAACAGTCTGCTGCGATTGGACAGCATCATAGCCAGGGAGAAGGAGATGCCCACTGTACCGATACTAGGAATTAACTTATTGCGCACCAAAAGAATAGGCGGGCCTTTAGTTTTTATTTTCTATGGTGTTAAGGATTTACTGTATAGTGTACAAAACAGCTTGGAAACTAGTGTTTAAGGTACCAGATCAAGCAAAGTAATGACCATAGTATGTTTAATGACCCTAGGGCAGGCATCCTCAAAGAAGAAATATAAGTACAGTCCATATAGAAAAGTGGTCATCGGAAGTTCTATCCACTGTGCAACATACTATTTCTGCTGGCTGCACAGACTTGTTTAGATCCCTCCCATTCAAACAGGATGATAAGACTGGACAAGAAATCATGCAACTTAATCATATAAAACAATCTAGACATGGGAAAAACATGCAGGATTGATAAAATTGAAAGTTATGAAACATCTAGATTAGGACTCATGCACATGACCGTATGTATTTTGCAGACCGCAAAAAATGGATCCGCCCCCAAAAAAAACGAATGGACACGGAAAGAAAATACGTTGGTGTGCATGAGGCCTTAGGGGAGATGTAACAAACAGAGCACCTTGAAGGAGGATGAATTACTATGAATGTATTTTCCATGACATTATAATCAAACTGTATAATTTAAACAGACTAATACAAAAAAAGTTGAAAATATATTTTATCAGACAAAAATTTACTCTCCAGTTACCATCTGCCTCCCCCTTTTTGCAAGCTGACTTTGTCTGAAATTTATGAAAAATGGTCCTGTGAGACCAACATGGGTGTCTGCTCACTGAAGGATCAGATTACATCATCCTATTGACGTTTATGGAAAGGGGAGGGGGAGAAGGGAGGTAGAGCAGAGCACAAGCAGAACACAGCCATGACTAAATCAGCAGCAAATTATACGTTTTCTATCTCATTCAAAGTGCTTAATCTATATTTATACTGCTCAGTACTTCTCTATAATGTCTAATATGGTGCTTCTGAGTGAGCGTGAGAGAATTAACAAGTTAGATGCTGGCTCCATGTGTATTTTGTGGCCAAACTTGATGAACAGATAGTCTATATCCACAAGTTCATAGAGAACTGAGAATTATAAATGCAGCATACAAAGAAGAAAACTGCTAAAAATGACAGTGATATAATGGTCAGCTAGATTGCTATCACACATGTTTACATACTTTTCCTGAAAAGATTAGAAGCGCCATAAAGGGGTTGTCTGCTTATCCTATATTGATGACCTATTCTCAGGATAGATCAACAATAGCGATGAGCGAAGCAAGCTTTGGATCCTAGATCTCAAAACTTTGGATTAATGTTGTACGGAGATCCGTCTCCATACAGCATTAAAATGTACAGCCTCCAAATAGCCGAAGTCAGTTATTCCCAAAGTCTCGTGAGACTTCGGTGAATAACTTCGGTATTTGATTTTTAAACTGGATCACCATTTTAAAACTTGGATCCAAACTCCTGAGGATATGTCATCAATATAGGATAAGCAGACAAGCTATTTAAGATTTACTATAAGGAGAACTGAATAGTATACATGTATTTACAATGTCCTTTTTTTTTTTTTAGAGTGTGGTCATCTATCATTCTACATCTTTGAATGCACCAGTAACAGCCACAGGAGCTTTTTCTCCATCCACAACCGAACAAGACTCCTAACCAGGATTTAAACAAAGCCATGGTTTATGACATATGACATGTATCTGATACGAAAATATTCATATTGGTGTGAGAATCTGTTATCTGACCCACTTTTTTGCTAGAAAAGTAATCTTTTATGCACAAAACACAATAAATAACTGTAGTATTTAGTAAGCAAAGAGTTGTACTTTAGTAGAAAGATTATAAATGATGTCTTGTAACTGATAAAAAGGGGTATCTAACTATAAGAAGGGGAGTCCAAAGTATAAAACCCGTTAAAGTGGCTGTACAGGATTACAAAACCATGGCTGCTTTCTAAGAAACAGTGCTACTACTGTCCACATGTTGTGTGTGTGTGGCATTGCAGCTCAGTTACATTCACCTTAATGTAGTTGAGCTGCGATAAAAGCCCATAGACAAGTGCTGTGGAAGAAAGGTGAGTGAGTCATGGAGAACCTTGCTTTAGGTGAGTGCTGGGTTTCAGCTCCATCACTCTGCCACCGGCTCTACAGGACCCATGTCTCCCTGCATTAACCTCCATTTTGACAATGGTATGTAATCGCTGAAGCCAATATCTGTCCACAGCAGTGACGGAAAATATACTGCACAGGAGGAGGTGGTTGCGGGAAGTTCCTGGGGAGAAGGGGATGTTCAAAAATTTGCTATGGAGTCCAGTTATTTCTAGTTACACCCCTGTTTTGGGTGTTAAAGTTCTTTTTTTTTTTTTTTTTTTTTTGAGATTTAGAGTCTGATTAAATTCTGGGGGTTTACGTTTGGGGTCTGAATTAATTTTGGGGTTTCATTCTGAGACTTATTGTTAATGCGGAAAAGTAAACAACGGGCTAAAAAGAACATACTGGCCCAGATTGACTAAAGTATGTGTACATAGAGTCATAAAAGTGGCACACATTGGTGAAACTTTGGCGCAACTAGGGTTTCTACACTTTATTCCAACTTGCTTTAAAAGAGATGGGTCTTAACAGGAAGGACACAGTGCCTAAGATGTGCCCTTTGTGCCAAAATTGTGCCACAAATCTGGCGTAAAATTTTGTCTCAAAGTAAGGCAACCAATAGTTTGTATAGAGACAGGGAAAAGTATTTATCTTCCGGTCTGAGTCCCTGTGATATACAGTCAGGTACATAAATATTGAGACCTCAACACAATTGTAACATTTTTGGCTCTATACACCACCACGTTGGATTTGAAATGAAAAGAGCAAGATGTGCTTTAACTGCAGACTGCCAGCTTTAATTTGAGGGTATTTACATCCAAATCATCTGAACGGTGTAGGAATTACAACAGTTTGCATATGTGCCTCCCACTTGTTAAGGAACCAAAAGTAATGGAACAAATGGCGTCTCAGCTGTTCCATGGTCAGGTGTGTGTTATTCACTCATTATTCCTATTACAATCAGCAGATAAAAGTTCCAGAGTTAATTTCAAGTGTGCTATTTGCATTTGGAATCTGTTGCTGCCAACTCAAGATAAGATCTAAAGAGCTGTCACTATCAGTGAAGCAAGCTGTCATTAGGCTGAAAAAACAAAACAAACCCATCAGAGAGATAGCAAAAACATTAGGCATGGCCAAAACAAATGTTTGTACCATTCTTAAAGAAGGAACACACCGGTGAGCTCAGCAACACCAAAAGACCCGGAAGACCACGGAAAACAACTGTGGTGGATGACCGAAGAATTCTTTCCCTGGTGAAGAAAATACCCTTCACAACAGTTGGCTAGTTCAAGAACACTCTCCAGGAGGTAGGTGTATGTGTGTCAAAGTCAACAATCAAGAGAACACTTCACCAGAGTGAATACAGAGGGTTCACCACAAGATGTAAACCATTGGTGAGACTCAAAAACACGAAGGCCAGATTAGAGTTTGCCAAACGACATCTAAAATAGCCTTCACAGTTCTGGAACAACATCCTATGGACAGATGAGACCAAGATCAACTTGTACCAAAGTGATGGGGAGAGAAGAGTATGGATAAGGAAAGGAAATGCTCATGATCCTAAGCATACCACCTCATCAGTGAAGCATGGTGGTGGTAGTGTCATGGCGTGGGCATGTATGGCTGCTATTGGAACTGGTTCTCTTGTATTTATTGATGATGTGACTGCTGACAAAAGCAGCAGGATGAATTCTGAAGTGTTTCGGGCAATATTAGCTGCTCATATTCAGCCAAATGCTTCAGAACTCATTGGATGGCGCTTCACAGTGCAGATGGACAATGACCATAAGCATACTACAAAAGCATCTAAAGAGTTTTTTTTAAGGGAAAGAAGTAGAATGTTATGCAATGGCCAAGTCACTCACCTGACCTGAATCCGATTGAGCATCCATTTTACTTGCTGAAGACAAAACTGAAGGGGAAATACCCCAAGAACAAGCAGGAACTGAAGACAGTTGCAGTAGGCCTGGCAGAGCATCACCAGGGATGAAACCCAGCATCAGGTGATGTCTATGCATTCCAGACTTCAGGCTGTAATTGACTGTAAAGGATTTTCAACCAAGTATTAAAAAGTGAAAGTTTTATTTATGATTATTATTCTGTCCCATAACTTTTGGTCCCTTAACAAGTGGGAGGCACATATGCAAACTGTTGTAATTCCTACACCGTTCACCTGATTTTGATGTAAATACCCTCAAATTAAAGCTGACAGTCTGCAGTTAAAGTACATCTTGTTCGTTTCATTTCAAATCCATTGTGGTGGTGTATAGAGCCAAAAAGGTTAGAATTGTGTTGATGTCCCAATATTTATGGACCTGACTGTATGTAGTGCAATTCTAGACAGCCTGTCTAATTTTACGCCATCTATATTGGATTGGTAAATCTGGGCCAATATTTTTGGGTATGGTACTGAGAGAAGGAGAACCACACCCAAAACTTGTTATGGGGTCTATAAGACTTTAGTTATGCCACTGTGTGTATTTGGCTATGTATGCATATGTGTATACGGGTATGTAGTGTATTTAGTGGGTGCATGCTTGTTTCTATGTCTGGTAGTTTGTATGCAAATGTGTGCATGTTGTATGTAGGATTTGTATTTAGTGAGTGTGGGTAAGTATCTCCTTCCCACCTTCCAAGACCCATAACTTTTTTAATCCTCCTTTCACACAGCCATACGAGGATATATTTTTTTTGCGGGACAATTAGATTTTAATGACACCTTTAAAATGGTTCTCCTGTCAGCTATCACGACCGGCATGCCGATCACATACGCGACGCAAAGGGAGGGAAAAGGAAGGCCCTGTCCAAGGGAGAGGGAAAGATGGTGACCCCTAACTCACCTAGAGGCTGGCACCTGACTGCCCTGATGTCCCTAGACGGGTTTCTCACCCGTACGCCGATCACGTGCCTAAACCCTGACTTTCCTTAAGATGAGCCCTAAGTAGTGAATAGGGCGGTGGGAACACTAGTCCGCACCACTAACACTAAAGGGAAACACCAGGGAGAGGACAGACAATACTGACGAAACATATAATCCCAGGTGGACGACAAAAAACCAACAGGGATCCGGAGGGTAATGCTCTGGTACGACAACCAGGAATAACAGTGACACAGCTCCAGTGGGTTAGTATAGAAGTCCAGGCAGGAAGCTCTATATCTGGCAACCAGAGAAGTGGAAGAGGGGAATATAAAGAGGTTGGGCATGCCAGATAAGAAACAGCTGAGGAGAAGAAGCTACGGATCCCTGAGTGAGACAAAAAGGATTGCAAGGCAAACACAGAAAGCTACCATTGAGTAACAGTGCGATCTTTAGACATAGAGCGCGCAGCCACCCGTTGCGACTTCCTGACCCGGGTATAACAGAGTCAAATGTGGCTCTTGACACCCTCGTGACAGTACCCCCCTTTCCACGAGGGGCCGCTCAGGACCAGGTCTCTCAGGATGAGAGGCATGAAAAGCCCGAACTAACCTGTCTGCGTTTACCTCTGACGCTGGAACCCACATTCTTTCCTCGGGACCGTAACCCCTCCAATGCACCAGATATTGAAGAGAGCGGCGGACCCGACGAGAAATCAACAATTTTGGATATTTGAAACTCTAAATTACTATCAACAATAACAGGAGGGAGTGGCAGCGGTGACGGTTCTAGAGGTGGAACAAACTTTTTGAGTAACTACTTATGGAAGACGTTATGGATTTTAAAAGTTTGAGGTAGCTCCAGGCAAAAAGCCACGGGTTAATGATGGCTACTATTTTGTAAGGACCAATGAACCTAGGACCCAGTTTTCAAGAGGGAACCTTTAACTTAATATTCCTAGTAGATAACCACACATAGTCATTCACTCCTAGGTTCGGACCTGGCGACCGTTTCTTATCAGCCATGCATTTATATTTACCTCCCATATTTTTCAAGTTCGCTTGCACTTTCTGCTATCTGAAAGAGATGATGACAACCGTATCTCTTCGGGAACCCCAGAAGACCCCCCTCTTTAAAAAGTACAGAATTGGGGATGAAAACCATATGCACCTAGAAATTTTGACTTGCCAGTGGAATCCTTGACGGCGATTATTTATAGAAAACTCGGCTAACGATAAATATGATGACAACACCTCTTGGTTTTCAGACACAAAACACCTTAGGTATGCCTCATGGTTTTGGTTGGTACGCTCAGTCTGTCCATTTGACTGAGAATGGAAAGCTGAGGAAAAGGACAAGTGTACCCTTAAACGGGAACAAAAAGCTTTCCAAAACTTAGAAATAAACTAGGTTCCCGATCCAAAACAACATCGGAAGGGACCCCGTGAAGCGTCACGATTTCACTGATTAATTGTCACAACCAGACAGCTGAGAAGCTCTGACAGAGGCCTTTCAGAACCTCCTCCTTGAGTTCTCTTTGTTGTGCTGTTCAGTTACTCATCTCGTTAGCCTCTCTCAGCTGTCATGGAGTTGGACTGATTGCATCCCTTTAAATTCCGCCCCATAATGCATTACTGGGCGGCTTATACTACTTCCTGGAGTGTGTGTGCATGCTGATCTTGTTTTCCAGTCTGCTACAAAGTTAAGTGCTGAACATTTATCTGTTATTTTCTGTTTGCTGGATCCCAGGTGACCCTGACTCCCTCCGTGTCTGGTGTAGGGAGCCGGTGGTCATGTCCCCTCACTATTGTAGGGTGTTCAGGGGTTACATAGTCGAGGTACGTGGATATGCAACCTTCCACCTCTGGGATCTTTGCATAGGCTGAGCAGCCAGGGAAAGTCTCAGGTCTTGTGCAGGGGTCTCCCTTTTGGTTCCTTAGCTTTGGATCCACTCAGTCATATATGCATGTTGCTTTGTCTTGTTTCCTGTACACCGTCCGTGACATTATAAGCCGCCAAAACCGTCTCAAGCATAGATCCGGTTTCACTTTTGGCTGAACGCTTCCAGGGTCTTTCATTGGAGGTAGCTGATCTCCGTAAGACTTTTTCTCAGCTTCAAGTGATCGGTTCAGCTTGCGTTCATGGAGTTTGTTCTGAGCCTAAGATCTCGCTCCCGGATACGTTCTCCGGGGGTAGTGAGAATTTTGTGCGTTTTAGAGAGGCTTGCAAACTCCATTTTCGCCTTCTTCCCCATTCCTCTGGTGATGAGGAACTGAGGGTGGGGATCATTATATCGCTGCTCAGGGGTAACGCTGGGCCTTTTCGCTGCCGGAGGGGGCACGGCCTCTCCGTTCAGTGGATGAATTCTTTTTAGCCCTGGGTCAGATATATGATGATCCGGATCGTATTGCTCTAGCTGAGTCTAGACTACGTCTATTATGCCAGGGTAAACAATCCGCAGAAATATACTGCTCAGAATTTCGGAGATGGGCAGTTGATACTGGTTGGAATGATGCTGCACTCCGAAGTCAATTTTGCCATGGTCTTTCAGAGGGATTGAAAGATGCATTTGCCTTTCATGAGAGGCCTATTTCTTTGGACTCTGCTATCTCAGGCCGTTCATATTGACAGGCGTCTTAGAGAGAGAGGAGAGATGTCCCCTTCCTGTCATACTCAGTCCCAGGACAGTGCAGCGGTCCCATTCTGTGCGCAGGGGTCTCAGTCGCTGTCAGCCCCTTCTGAGCAGGGGTTGATTGCTTCTGACAATAGAAGATTCAGCTCGCATGGGAAGGTTTGTTTTTGTTGTGGAGGTATAAATCATTTGTCAAATATTTGTCCCTCTAGGAGATTCAGGCAGTTTTCTGGGAGTAATAAAGAAACAAACAGGAAAAAATCTTTTAAAAATGTTCCGTCTGTTACTAATGGCAGGGTTGAGGCAGAAATTGAAGGTTTTCCGTTTGCTTGTAGTTCACGTTTTGTCCTGCCTGCCAGGGTGGCGCTAGAGAGCAAGAACATTTTTTGTGAGATTTTTGTGGATAGTGGAGCAGCGGTCAATCTCATTGATAATCTATTTGCGATAACTCATGGTTTCCAGGTGCGCACTTTGGGAAAGGATATTCCTGTTTTCGCTATTGATTCCGCTCCACTTTCTCAGAAATCATTAAAGGGCATAGTTCACAATATCCGTTTAATTGTGAGTGATGCTCATGTTGAGGATGTGTCATGTTTCGTCCTTAGCGGTTTGCCTACTCCTCTAGTGTTGGGGCTACCCTGGCTCACTAAACATAACCCCACCATTGATTGGCAAGCGAGGCAAATAAATGGTTGGAGTGACTTTTGCAGAGAGAATTACCTCACGACATCTGTTTCTGAGGTTGCTACTAAGACTGTACCATCTTTTCTCTCAGAATTTTTGGATGTCTTCTCTGAGAGTGGAGTTCAGGATTTGCCCCCGCACAGGGAGTACGATTGCCCTATTAATCTCATCCCAGGCGCCAAACTGCCTAAATCTCGTTTATACAATCTTTCCCAACCTGAGAGGATCGCTATGCGTGCTTATATCGCTGAGAGTCTGAGAAAAGGACACATACGACCCTCAAAGTCACCTGTTGCCGCTGGTTTTTTCTTTGTTAAGAAAAAAGATGGTTCTTTAAGACCTTGTCTGGATTTCAGGGAGCTGAACAGTATCACTATTCGTGACCCTTATCCGCTTCCTCTGATCCTGGACCTGTTTAACCAGGTTGTTGGGGCTAAAGTCTTTTCCAAATTAGATCTAAGAGGGGCATACAACCTGGTCAGGGTCAGAGAAGGAGACGAATGGAAGACGGCCTTCAATACCCCTGAGGGCCATTTTGAGAATTTGGTTATGCCTTTTGGTTTGATGAATGCCCCAGCCGTTTTTCAGCATTTCGTGAACAGCATTTTTTATCATTTGATGGGAAAATTTGTATTAGTGTATTTGGATGACATTTTGATTTTTTCTCCTGATTTCAAAACTCATAAGGAACATTTACGTCAAGTCTTGCTCATCCTGCGGGAGAATAAATTATATGCGAAACTGGAAAAATGTGTGTTTGCGGTTCCAGAAATTCAATTTCTGGGGTTCCTTCTCTCCGCTTCTGGTTTTCGCATGGACCCCGAGAAGGTCCGCGCTGTGCTTGAGTGGGAGCTTCCTGAGAATCAGAAGGCGCTGATGCGGTTTTTGGGCTTTGCCAATTATTACAGGAAGTTTATTTAGAATTATTCCTCTATTGTTAAACCACTCACTGATATGACCAGAAAGGGGGTAGATTTTTCTTCTTGGTCAGTAGAGGCGCGTAAGGCTTTTTCTAATATCAAGGAGAGTTTTGCTTCCGCTCCCATCTTGGTGCAACCTGATATTTCTTTACCCTTCATAGTTGAGGTTGATGCTTCTGAGGTGGGTGTGGGGGCGGTCTTGTCTCAGGGTTCCTCTCCTGCCAAATGGTGACCGTGTGCCTTTTTCTCGAAAAAACTCTCCTCCGCAGAGAGAAATTACGATGTGGGAGATAGGGAATTGTTGGCCATCAAGTTGGCTTTTGAGGAATGGTGCCATTGGCTAGAGAGAGCCAGACACCCTATTACCGTATTTACTGACCATAAAAATCTGGCCTACTTGGAGTCAGCCAAGCGTCTGAACCCGAGACAGGCCAGATGGTCTTTGTTCTTTTCTAGGTTTAATTTTGTGGTCACGTTCCGCCCTGGAGTTAAGAATGTGAAGGCAGATGCCCTGTCACGTTGTTTTCCGGGAGGCAGGAATTTTGAAGACCCGGGTCCCATTTTGGCTGAAGGTGTGGTGGTCTCTGCTTTCTTTTCTGAATTGGATGCAGAGGTGCAGGCAGCCCAGTCAGAGGCTCCTGATCTTTGTCCTCCTGGGAGGTTGTTTGTGCCTCTCGCTTTAAGACACAAGATTTTTAAGGAATACCACGATACGGTCCTTGCTGGGCACCCGGGGGCAAGAGCCACACTGGATCTCATCGCTCGGAGATTCTGGTGGCCTGCGCTTCATAAGTCGGTTGAGGGTTTTGTGGCAGCCTGCGAGACTTGCGCTCGTGCCAAAGTCCCTCATTCACGGCCATCAGGTCCTCTCCTTCCCTTACCCATTCCTTCCCGTCCTTGGACACATCTGTCCATGGACTTCATAACGGACCTGCCTCGTTCCTCGGGGAAGACTGTGATTCTGGTGGTGGTGGACCGTTTTAGCAAAATGGTGCATTTCATCCCTTTTCCTGGTTTGCCCAATGCTAAGACGCTGGCGCAGGCATTTATTGATCACATTGTCAAATTGCACGGTATTCCTTCAGATATAGTCTCTGATAGGGGCACGCAGTTTGTTTCCAGATTCTGGAAGGCTTTCTGTTCTCGCTTGGGGGTTCGGTTGTCATTCTCTTCTGCTTTCCACCCGCAGTCGAATGGCCAGACAGAGCGCGTCAATCAGAATCTGGAGACATATCTGCACTGTTTTGTGGCGGAGAATCAGGAGGATTGGTGTTCTTTTTTGTCCCTTGCTGAGTTTGCTTTAAATAACCGTCGTCAGGAGTCCTCTGATAAGTCACCAGTTTTTTGGTGCATATGGGTTTCATCCGCAGTTTGGGACTTTCTCGGGAGAGGGGTCTTCTGGTTTACCTGATGAGGACAGATTCTCCTCGTCTTTGTCATCTATTTGGCAAAAGATTCAGGATAATCAGTTTATCTGAGGGACAAGAGACCGGGGCGTCCCCCTGGGCCTCTAACACCTTCCCCTCCAGAACAGAGTGTACAGCAGAGACAACTACTCCTCTTTGTAGAATGGGTACCGGATAACCCACATTACCTCCACCAGAGAAACTACGAGATAATGCGTCTGCCTTGGTATTTTTTGCCCCAGGACGATAGGTGATGAAAAAGTTAAACCTGGTAAAAAATAGAGACCACCTAGCTTGTCTAGGGGTGAGACTCTTAGCTGATTTGAGGTACAGTAAGTTTTTGTGGTCCTTAATCACCGTGACGGGGTGAATTGCCCCCTCTAAAAAGTGACGCCATTTTTCAAACGCTAGTTTAATAGCTAATAGTTCCCTATTGCCAATATTATAGTTCTTCTCCGCTGCAGATAGTTTTTTAGAAAAGAAAGCGCGAGGACGCTACTTGCCAGGAGACTGACCCTGACACAGTACAGCCCCCACTCCCACCTCTGACTCATCTACTTCAACAATAAAAGGCTGAGAGACATCAGGTTGGATTAGTACCGGTGCCGAGGTAAGCCTCTCTTTTAGAGAGGAAAATGAAATTTTGGTGGCGTCAGACCATATAGAAAAATCTGTCCCGTTCCTAGTCATGTCAGTAAAGGGTTTGACAATCACAGAATAATTTTAATGATTTCTCTATAGAAATTTGCAAAACCCAAAAAAGTTGCAGTGCTTTAAAGGATAACTGTCACACTTAGACCCTAATTTCAATTTTCATATATGTAGTTACTAATAACATGATATTCCAGAATCAGTTACTATTAGACTGACTTACCCCAGATTTAATAAGATTCAGCCCTTAGCAGCCAGTCTGCATAAAACTACAATTTCACTATTCAGTTAAGATGGCCGCCACTGCCCTCACCCTGAGGCTAATCCCGCCTGCCCTCACTAGCCAGTAACAATAGCCCCCCAAAAGGGTCAGTAACCAGAGCCCTCCCCCCTAAAGGGTTAATCTCCTGCAGCACAAAGGGGTCCTCTTACCACATGTTGCTTTCATTTATACACTGAGCAGACGGCAGATCTCCCTTCCCTGCTCTGCGCTGCTTCGACTCTGCATTGTCCAAGTCTGCTGAGTGAGGGAGCGTCTGCCAAGCGCAGGGACAGGGAGAAGTGCACACTGTTATCAGCTGCTGGGGAGGACCTGGCTTTAATCATTTACTTACAGTCCCTGGCTGTCTGTAATCTGACCTTGCAGGCTGCGTGCTTCTTTGTCCTCCGTCCTTCAACACATAGACTTACCCTGCATAGCAACCTGATTTTAAGCATAGGTAAACATAGGCAGTACAGGGAACAAAACTGTGGAATTAAGGGGTAATTGAATACACAGTGAAAAGTTGAAATAGAGCCACCAAGGAGATATTAATCACAACAATCCAATACTCCAAAAAAAAAATATATGACAGTTATACTTTAAGGTTCTCAAGAAGATCCCAATCTAGAATTGCCTGGACTTTCCTAGGATCCATATGGAAACCTGAAGCAGATAATAGATATCCCAGGAACTGTATTTCCTGAACGGCGAAAACACACTTCTCAATTTTCGCATATAATTTATTTGTTTGTAAGACCTGCAGTACCTGTCTGACATGTACCTCGTGTGTCTTCAGATCAGACGAGTAAATCAAAATATCATCTAGGTACAGTACAGACCAAAAGTTTGGACACACCTTCTCATTTAAAGAGTTTTCTTTATTTTCATGACTATGAAAATTGCAGATTCACACTGAAGGCATCAAAACTATGAATTAACACATGTGGAATTATATACATAACAAAAAAGTGTGAAACAACTGAAAATATGTCATATTCTAGGTTCTTCAAAGTAGCCACCTTTTGCTTTGATTACTGCTTTGCACACTCTTGGCATTCTCTTGATGGGCTTCAAGAGGTAGTCACCTGAAATGGTTTTCACTTCACAGGTGTGCCCTGTCAGGTTTAATAAGTGGGATTTCTTGCCTTATAAATGGGGTTGGGACCATCAGTTGTGTTGTGGAGAAGTCAGGTGGATACACAGCTGATAGTCCTACTGAATAGACTGTTAGAATTTGTATTATGGCAAGAAAAAGGCAGCTAAGTAAAGAAAAACGAGTGGCCATCATTACTTTAAGAAATGAAGGTCAGTCAGTACGAAAAATTGGGAAAACTTTGAAAGTGTCCCCAAGTGCAGTCACAAAAACCATCAAGCGCTACAAAGAAACTGGCTCACATGTGGACCGCCCCAGGAAAGCAAGACCAAGAGTCACCTCTGCTGCGGAGGATAAGTTTATCCGAGTCACCAGCCTCAGAAATCGCAGGTTAACAGCAGCTCAGATTAGAGACCAGATCAATGCCACACAGAGTTCTATCAGCAGACACATCTCTAGAACAACTGTTAAGAGGAGACTGTGTGAATCAGGCCTTCATGGTAGAATATCTGCTAGGAAACCACTGCTATAGACAAGCAACAAGCAGTAGAGACTTGTTTGGGCTAAAGAACACAAGGAATGGACATTAGACAAGTGGAAATCTGTACTTTGGTCTGATGAGTCCAAATTTGAGATCTTTGGTTCCAACCACCGTGTCTTTGTGCGACGCAGAAAAGGTGAACGGATGGACTCTACATGCCTGGTTCCCACCGTGAAGCATGGAGGAGGAGGTGTGATGGTGTGGGGGTGCTTTGCTGGTGACACTATTGGGGATTTATTCAAAATTGAAGGCATACTGAACCAGCATGACTACCACAGCATCTTGGAGCGGAATGCTATTCCATCCGGTTTGCGTTTAGTTGGACCATCATTTATTTTTTAACAGAACAATGACCCCAAACACACCTCCAGGCTGTGTAAGGGCTATTTGACCATGAAGGAGAGTGATGGGGTGCTGCGCCAGATGACCTGGCCTCCACAGTCACCGGACCTGAACCCAATTGAGATGGTTTGGGGTGAGCTGGACCGCAGAGTGAAGGCAAAAGGGCCCACAAGTGCTAAGCATCTCTGGGAACTCCTTCAAGACTGTTGGAAGACCATTTCAGGTGACTACCTCTTGAAGCTCATTAAGAGAATGCGTAGAGTGTGCAAAGCAGTAATCAAAGCAAAAGGTGGCTACTTTGAAGAACCTAGAATATGACATATTTTCAGTTGTTTCACACTTTTTTGTTATGTATATAATTCCACATGTGCTAATTCATAGTTTTGATGCCTTCAATGTGAATCTACAATTTTCATAGTCATGAAAATAAAGAAAACTCTTTGAATGAGAAGGTGTGTCCAAACTTTTGGTCTGTACTGTATATCACCACAAACCTGCCGATAAGATGACAAAAAAATATCATTAACAAAATGTTGGAAGACAGCGGGAGCATTGGTCAGACCGAAAGGCATGACTAGATTTTCATAATGCCCCTCCGGGGTGTTAAAGGCTGTCTTCCACTCATCCCCTTCCTTGATATGAATCAGTCTGTAGGCCCCCCTATGATCAAGTTTGGAGAACCACTTAGCACCCGCAATCTGATTAAACAGGTCAGAAATGAGAGGAAGAGGGTATGGGTCTCGGATGGTTATCCGGTTTAGTTCACGGAAATCTAGGCAAGGACGCAGGCCCCCATCTTTCTTTTTAACAAAGAAAAACCCTGCAGCCACGGGTGATAAAGAGGGTCTGATGTGTCCAAGCTCTCGGAGATATAATCTTTCATGGCTTGTCTTTCGGGACCCGAAAGATTATATAACCTGGTCTTAGGTAATTTTGCACCGGGAATCAGGTTAACTGGGCAATCATAAGGACGGTGAGGTGGTAACTTCTGACACCTCTTTTCAGAGAAAACGTCCTCAAAGTCCGAAACAAATGTAGGTATGGAGGTGACTAAGCATTGGCAATTTTCTCTGCAATGCTCACTCCACTCCAATATCTCCCTGGCCTGCCAATCCACCACTGGATTGTGCGCTACCAAACAGGGAAGACCCAATACCACAGGAGAGGGAAGGCCCTCCAGAACATAACATGAAAGACACTCGTTATGGTGGTCCCCTACCCGAAGGTGTAAGTTATGGACAATATGAGTAAGGTTTCTCTGAGACAGAGGAGCAGATCAATAGTGAAAATGGGAATAGGTCTCTGTAGCGTACAGAAAGACAAACCCATAGTCTGGGCAAACTGGGCATCTATCAAATTTACTCCTGCTCCACTGTCTAGGAAGAAAGAAATAGTCTCCATCTTAAGACCAAAAACAACAACCGCTGGCAACACAAATTGAGATGTTCGTATAGAGGAAACGTATACCCCCCGGCTGACATCCTCCACACAGCCTGGGGTTAGTAGTTTTCCGATGGTCATTTGTTTTTGAGTATGGAAGGACAGACATTAATGAAATGACCCCTCCCCCCACAGAAAAAACAAACCCCACGCCTACGTCGAGCCTCCGGAGGACAGACCTGACGAGTAGTTCCTCCTAGCTGCATAGGCTCGTCTAGGTCCGTACAGACTAGCTGCTGCTTGGGAGGGGTTACTAATTGCTCAGGATTAGAGTTGAGCGAACACCTGGATGTTCGGGTTCGAGAAGTTCGGCCGAACATCCCGGAAATGTTCGGGTTCGGGATCCGAACCCGATCCGAACTTCGTCCCGAACCCGAACCCCATTGAAGTCAATGGGGACCCGAACTTTTCGGCACTAAAAAGGCTGTAAAACAGCCCAGGAAAGAGCTAGAGGGCTGCAAAAGGCAGCAACATGTAGGTAAATCCCCTGCAAACAAATGTGGATAGGGAAATGAATTAAAATAAAAATTAAATAAATAAAAATTAACCAAAATCAATTGGAGAGAGGTTCCATAGCAGAGAATCTGGCTTCCCGTCACCCACCACTGGAACAGTCCATTCTCAGATATTTAGGCCCCGGCACCCAGGCAGAGGAGAGAGGTCCCGTAACAGAGAATCTGTCTTCATGTCAGCAGAGAATTAGTCTGCATGTCATAGCAGAGAATGAGGCTTCACGTCAGCCACCACTGCAACAGTCCATTGGCATATATTTAGGCCCAGCACACACACAGGCAGAGGAGAGAGGTCCCGTAACAGAGAATCTGGCTTCATGTCAGCAGAGAATCAGTCTGCATGTCATAGCAGAGAATCAGGCTTCACGTCAGCCACCACTGCAACAGTCCATTGTCATAAATTTAGGCCCAGCACCCAGGCAGAGGAGAGAGGTCCCGTAACAGAGAATCTGGCTTCATGTCAGCAGAGAATCAGTCTTCATATCATAGCAGAGAATCAGGCTTCACGTCACCCACCACTGTAAGAGTCAATTTTCATAAATTTAGGCCCAGAACCCAGGCAGAGGAGAAAGGTCCCGTAACAGACAATCTGGCTTCATGTCAGCAGAGAATCAGTCTTCATATCATAGCAGAGAATCAGGCTTCACGTCACCCACCACTGTAAGAGTCAATTTTCATAAATTTAGGCCCAGAACCCAGGCAGAGGAGAAAGGTCCCGTAACAGACAATCTGGCTTCATGTCAGCAGAGAATCAGTCTTCATATCATAGCAGAGAATCAGGCTTCACGTCACCCACCACTGTAAGAGTCAATTTTCATAAATTTAGGCCCAGAACCCAGGCAGAGGAGAAAGGTCCCGTAACAGACAATCTGGCTTCATGTCAGCAGAGAATCAGTCTTCATATCATAGCAGAGAATCAGGCTTCACGTCACCCACCACTGTAAGAGTCAATTTTCATAAATTTAGGCCCAGAACCCAGGCAGAGGAGAAAGGTCCCGTAACAGACAATCTGGCTTCATGTCAGCAGAGAATCAGTCTTCATATCATAGCAGAGAATCAGGCTTCACGTCACCCACCACTGTAAGAGTCAATTTTCATAAATTTAGGCCCAGAACCCAGGCAGAGGAGAAAGGTCCCGTAACAGACAATCTGGCTTCATGTCAGCAGAGAATCAGTCTTCATATCATAGCAGAGAATCAGGCTTCACGTCACCCACCACTGTAAGAGTCAATTTTCATAAATTTAGGCCCAGAACCCAGGCAGAGGAGAAAGGTCCCGTAACAGACAATCTGGCTTCATGTCAGCAGAGAATCAGTCTTCATATCATAGCAGAGAATCAGGCTTCACGTCACCCACCACTGTAAGAGTCAATTTTCATAAATTTAGGCCCAGAACCCAGGTAGAGGAGAAAGGTCCCGTAACAGACAATCTGGCTTCATGACAGCAGAGAATCAGTCTGCATGTCATAGCAGAGAATCAGGCTTCACGTCAGCCACCACTGCAACAGTCCATTGTCATAAATTTAGGCCCAGCACCCAGGCAGAGGAGAGAGGTCCCGTAACAGAGGATCTGGCTTCATGTCAGCAGAGAATCAGTCTGCATGTCATAGCAGAGAATGAGGCTTCACGTCAGCCACCACTGCAACAGTCCATTGGCATATATTTAGGCCCAGCACACACACAGGCAGAGGAGAGAGGTCCCGTAACAGACAATCTGGCTTCATGTCAGCAGAGAATTAGTCTGCATGTCATAGCAGAGAATGAGGCTTCACGTCACCCACCACTGCAACAGTCCATTGGCATATATTCAGGCCCAGCACCCAGGCAGAGGAGAGAGGTCCCGTAACAGAGGATCTGGCTTCATGTCAGCAGAGAATCAGTCTGCATGTCATAGCAGAGAATGAGGCTTCACGTCAGCCACCACTGCAACAGTCCATTGTCATAAATTTAGGCCCAGCACCCAGGCAGAGGAGAGAGGTCCCGTAAAAGAGGATCTGGCTTCATGTCAGCAGAGAATCAGTCTGCATGTCATAGCAGAGAATCAGGCTTCACGTCAGCCACCACTGCAACAGTCCATTGTCATAAATTTAGGCCCAGCACCCAGGCAGAGGAGAGAGGTCCCGTAAAAGAGGATCTGGCTTCATGTCAGCAGAGAATCAGTCTGCATGTCATAGCAGAGAATCAGGCTTCACGTCAGCCACCACTGCAACAGTCCATTGTCATAAATTTAGGCCCAGCACCCAGGCAGAGGAGAGAGGTCCCGTAACAGAGGATCTGGCTTCATGTCAGCAGAGAATCAGTCTGCATGTCATAGCAGAGAATCAGGCTTCACGTCAGCCACCACTGCAACAGTCCATTGTCATAAATTTAGGCCCAGCACCCAGGCAGAGGAGAGAGGTCCCGTAACAGACAATCTGGCTTCATGTCAGCAGAGAATTAGTCTGCATGTCATAGCAGAGAATCAGGCTTCATGTCAGCCACCACTGCAACAGTCCATTGGCATATATTTAGGCCTAGCACACAGGCAGAGGAGAGGTTCATTCAACTTTGGGTAGCATCGCAATATAATGGTAAAATGAAAATAAAAATAGGATTGAATGAGGAAGTGCCCTGGAGTCCAATAATATATGGTTATGGGGAGGTAGTTAATGTCTAATCTGGACAAGGGACGGACAGGTCCTGTGGGATCCATGCCTGGTTCATTTTTATGAACGTCAGCTTGTCCACATTGGCTGTAGACAGGCGGCTGCGTTTGTCTGTAATGACGCCCCCTGCCGTGCTGAATACACGTTCAGACAAAACGCTGGCTGCCGGGCAGGCCAGCACCTCCAAGGCATAAAAGGCTAGCTCTGGCCACGTGGACAATTTAGAGACCCAGAAGTTGAATGGGGCCGAACCATCAGTCAGTACGTGGAGGGGTGTGCACACGTACTGTTCCACCATGTTAGTGAAATGTTGCCTCCTGCTAACACGTTGCGTATCAGGTGGTGGTGCAGTTAGCTGTGGCGTGTTGACAAAAGTTTTCCACATCTCTGCCATGCTAACCCTGCCCTCAGAGGAGCTGGCCGTGACACAGCTGCCTTGGCGACCTCTTGCTCCTCCTCTGCCTTGGCCTTGGGCTTCCACTTGTTCCCCTGTGACATTTGGGAATGCTCTCAGTAGCGCGTCTACCAACGTGCGCTTGTACTCGCGCATCTTCCTATCACGCTCCAGTGCAGGAAGTAAGGTGGGCACATTGTCTTTGTAGCGTGGATCCAGCAGGGTGGCAACCCAGTAGTCCGCACAGGTTAAAATGTGGGCAACTCTGCTGTCGTTGCGCAGGCACTGCAGCATGTAGTCGCTCATGTGTGCCAGGCTGCCCAGGGGTAAGGACAAGCTGTCCTCTGTGGGAGGCGTATCGTCATCGTCCTGCCTTTCCCCCCAGCCACGCACCAGTGATGGACCCGAGCTGCGTTGGGTGCCACCCCGCTGTGACCATGCTTCATCCTCATCCTCCTCCACCTCCTCCTCATCCTCGTCCTCCTCGTCCTCCAGTAGTGGGCCCTGGCTGGCCACATTTGTACCTGGCCTCTGCTGTTGCAAAAAACCTCCCTCTGAGTCACTTCGAAGAGACTGGCCTGAAAGTGCTAAAAATGACCCCTCTTCCTCCTCCTCCTCCTCCTCCTGGGCCACCTCCTCTTCCATCATCGCCCTAAGTGTTTTCTCAAGGAGACATAGAAGTGGTATTGTAACGCTGATAACGGTGTCATCGCCACTGGCCATGTTGGTGGAGTACTCGAAACAGCGCAACAGGGCACACAGGTCTCGCATGGAGGCCCAGTCATTGGTGGTGAAGTGGTGCTGTTCTGTAGTGCGACTGACCCGTGCGTGCTGCAGCTGAAACTCCACTATGGCCTGCTGCTGCTCGCACAGTCTGTCCAGCATGTGCAAGGTGGAGTTCCACCTGGTGGGCACGTCGCATATGAGGCGGTGAGCGGGAAGGCCGAAGTTACGCTGTAGCGCAGACAGGCGAGCAGCGGCAGGATGTGAACGCCGGAAGCGCGAACAGACGGCCCGCACTTTATGCAGCAGCTCTGACATGTCGGGGTAGTTGTGAATGAACTTCTGCACCACCAAATTCAGCACATGCGCCAAGCAAGGGATGTGCGTCAAATTGGCTAGTCCCAGAGCTGCAACGAGATTTCGCCCATTATCACACACCACCAGGCCGGGCTTGAGGCTCACCGGCAGCAACCACTCGTCGGTCTGTTGTTCAATACCCCGCCACAACTCCTGTGCGGTGTGGGGCCTGTCCCCCAAACATATGAGTTTCAGAATGGCCTGCTGACGTTTACCCCGGGCTGTGCTGAAGTTGGTGGTGAAGGTGTGTGGCTGACTGGATGAGCAGGTGGAAGAAGAGGAGGAGGAAGCCGAGAAGGAGGAGGTGGCAACAGGAGGCAAAGAATGTTGCCCTGCGATCCTTGGCGGCGGCAGGACGTGCGCCAAACAGCTCTCCGCCTGGGGCCCAGCTGCCACTACATTTACCCAGTGTGCAGTTAGGGAGATATAGCGTCCCTGGCCGTGCTTACTGGTCCACGTATCTGTGGTTAGGTGGACCTTGCTACAGATGGCGTTGCGCAGTGCACACTTGATTTTATCGGATACTTGGTTGTGCAGGGAAGGCACGGCTCTCTTGGAGAAGTAGTGCCGGCTGGGAACAACATACTGTGGGACAGCAAGCGACATGAGCTGTTTGAAGCTGTCTGTGTCCACCAGCCTAAATGACAGCATTTCATAGGCCAGTAGTTTAGAAATGCTGGCATTCAGGGCCAGGGATCGAGGGTGGCTAGGTGGGAATTTACGCTTTCTATCAAATGTTTGTGAGATGGAGAGCTGAACGCTGGCGTGTGACATGGTTGAGACGCTTGGTGACGGAGGTGGTGGTGGTGGTGTTGGTGGTACATCCCCTGTTTGCTGGGCGGCAGGTGCCAACGTTCCTCCAGAGGCGGAGGAAGAGGCCGAGGCGGCAGCAGCAGAATAGGCCGAGGCGGCAGCAGCAGAAGAGGTAGCAGGGGGAGCCTGAGTGACTTCCTTGGTTTTAAGGTGTTTACTCCACTGCAGTTCATGCTTTGCATGCAGGTGCCTGGTCATGCAGGTTGTGCTCAGGTTCAGAACGTTAATGCCTCGCTTCAGGCTCTGATGGCACAGCGTGCAAACCACTCGGGTCTTGTCGTCAGCACATTGTTTGAAGAAGTGCCATGCCAGGGAACTCCTTGAAGCTGCCTTTGGGGTGCTCGGTCCCAGATGGCGGCGGTCAGTAGCAGGCGGAGTCTCTTGGCGGCGGGTGTTCTGCTTTTGCCCACTGCTCCCTCTTTTGCTACGCTGTTGGCTCGGTCTCACCACTGCCTCTTCCTCCGAACTGTGAAAGTCAGTGGCACGACCTTCATTCCATGTGGGGTCTAGGACCTCATCGTCCCCTGCATCGTCTTCCACCCAGTCTTGATCCCTGACCTCCTGTTCAGTCTGCACACTGCAGAAAGACGCAGCAGTTGGCACCTGTGTTTCGTCATCATCAGAGACATGCTGAGGTGGTATTCCCATGTCCTCATCATCAGGAAACATAAGTGGTTGTGCGTCAGTGCATTCTATGTCTTTCACCGCTGGGGAAGGGCTAGGTGGATGCCCTTGGGAAACCCTGCCAGCGGAGTCTTCAAACAGCATAAGAGACTGCTGCATAACTTGAGGCTGAGACAGTTTCCCTGGTATGCATGGGGGTGATGTGACAGACTGATGGGGTTGGTTTTCAGGCGCCATCTGTGCGCTTTCTGCAGAAGACTGGGTGGGAGATAATGTGAACGTGCTGGATCCACTGTCGGCCACCCAATTGACTAATGCCTGTACCTGCTCAGGCCTTACCATCCTTAGAACGGCATTGGGCCCCACCATATATCGCTGTAAATTCTGGCGGCTACTGGGACCTGAGGTAGTTGGTACACTAGGACGTGTGGATGTGGCAGAACGGCCACGTCCTCTCCCAGCACCAGAGGGTCCACTAACACCACCACGACCATGTCCACGTCCGCGTCCCTTACTAGATGTTTTTCTCATTGTTATGGTTCACCACAACAACAAATATATTATTTGGCCCAATGTATTGTATTCAAATTCAGCGGGATATAAATTTGAGGCCTAGTATTTAGGCGCTGGGTGACCGGTATGGATTTAGTGACAGAATTAGACTTGGAAATGCACAGAAGCGTGTGTGTGAAGTTATTCTGAATGACCCTATGTGCACCTTCAATATTATATACCCTTTTAGGGATAGATTTCAAATAGCTCTGATATAGCAGAAACCACTAAATTATGAAATTGCTAAATTGGGAATTGTACTTCAACCCAGAACAAAAAATGTGCTTTGACGGACACTAAATATCTTGCCCAGCAACAACAGTACAGCGGTGGGTAACGAGAGATTTAGAGGGATTTAAATTTGAGGCCTAGTATTTAGGCGCTGGGTCACCGGTATGGATTTAGTGACAGAATTAGACTTGGAAATGCACAGAAGCGTGTGTGTGAAGTTATTCTGAATGACCCTATGTGCACCTTCAATATTATATACCCTTTTAGGGATAGATTTCAAATAGCTCTGATATAGCAGAAACCACTAAATTATGAAATTGCTAAATTGGGAATTGTACTTCAACCCAGAACAAAAAATGTGCTTTGACGGACACTAAATATCTTGCCCAGCAACAACAGTACAGCGGTGGGTAACGAGAGATTTAGAGGGATTTAAATTTGAGGCCTAGTATTTAGGCGCTGGGTCACCGGTATGGATTTAGTGACAGAATTAGACTTGGAAATGCACAGAAGAGTGTGTGTGAAGTTATTCTGAATGACCCTATGTGCACCTTCAATATTATATACCCTTTTAGGGATAGATTTCAAATAGCTCTGATATAGCAGAAACCACTAAATTATGAAATTGCTAAATTGGGAATTGTACTTCAACCCAGAACAAAAAATGTGCTTTGACGGACACTAAATATCTTGCCCAGCAACAACAGTACAGCGGTGGGTAACGAGAGATTTAGAGGGATTTAAATTTGAGGCCTAGTATTTAGGCGCTGGGTCACCGGTATGGATTTAGTGACAGAATTAGACTTGGAAATGCACAGAAGCGTGTGTGTGAAGTTATTCTGAATGACCCTATGTGCACCTTCAATATTATATACCCTTTTAGGGATAGATTTCAAATAGCTCTGATATAGCAGAAACCACTAAATTATGAAATTGCTAAATTGGGAATTGTACTTCAACCCAGAACAAAAAATGTGCTTTGACGGACACTAAATATCTTGCCCAGCAACAACAGTACAGCGGTGGGTAACGAGAGATTTAGAGGGATTTAAATTTGAGGCCTAGTATTTAGGCGCTGGGTCACCGGTATGGATTTAGTGACAGAATTAGACTTGGAAATGCACAGAAGCGTGTGTGTGAAGTTATTCTGAATGAACCTATGTGCACCTTCAATATTATATACCCTTTTAGGGATAGATTTCAAATAGCTCTGATATAGCAGAAACCACTAAATTATGAAATTGCTAAATTGGGAATTGTACTTCAACCCAGAACAAAAAATGTGCTTTGACGGACACTAAATATCTTGCCCAGCAACAACAGTACAGCGGTGGGTAACGAGAGATTTAGAGGGATTTAAATTTGAGGCCTAGTATTTAGGCGCTGGGTCACCGGTATGGATTTAGTGACAGAATTAGACTTGGAAATGCACAGAAGCGTGTGTGTGAAGTTATTCTGAATGACCCTATGTGCACCTTCAATATTATATACCCTTTTAGGGATAGATTTCAAATAGCTCTGATATAGCAGAAACCACTAAATTATGAAATTGCTAAATTGGGAATTGTACTTCAACCCAGAACAAAAAATGTGCTTTGACGGACACTAAATATCTTGCCCAGCAACAACAGTACAGCGGTGGGTAACGAGAGATTTAGAGGGATTTAAATTTGAGGCCTAGTATTTAGGCGCTGGGTCACCGGTATGGATTTAGTGACAGAATTAGACTTGGAAATGCACAGAAGCGTGTGTGTGAAGTTATTCTGAATGACCCTATGTGCACCTTCAATATTATATACCCTTTTAGGGATAGATTTCAAATAGCTCTGATATAGCAGAAACCACTAAATTATGAAATTGCTAAATTGGGAATTGTACTTCAACCCAGAACAAAAAATGTGCTTTGACGGACACTAAATATCTTGCCCAGCAACAACAGTACAGCGGTAACGAGAGATTTAGAGGGATTTAAATTTGAGGCCTAGTATTTAGGCGCTGGGTGACAGGTATGGGTTTAGTGACAGAATTAGACTTGGAAATACACAGTAGCGGGTGTGTGTGAAGTTATTCTGAATGACCCAATGTGCACCTTCAATATTATATACCCTTTTTGGGATAGATTTCAAATAGCTCTGATATAGCAGGAACCACTAAATTATGAAATTGCTAAATTGGGAATTGTATTTCAACCCAGAACAAGAAATGTGCTTGAACGGACACTAAATAACTCGCCCAGCTACAGCACTAGGGACAGATTTAGCTGGATATAAATTTGAGGCCTAGTATTTAGGCGCTGGGTGACCGGTATGGATTTAGTGACAGAATTAGACTGGGATATGGCCAAAAAATAAACAGACTATTGCTGGTTAAATGCACTTGGTGTGACAGCTTCACCCTGATGTAGGCTTTAGCCAAAAAACAACCACACCATTGAGGGTTAAATGCACTTGGTGACAGGCGCAGCTTGCCCCTGATTTTGTATATGGCCAAAAAATGAACAGACTATTGCTGGTTAAATGCACTTGGTGTGACAGCTTCACCCTGATGTAGGCTTTAGCCAAAAAACAACCACACCATTGAGGGTTAAATGCACTTGGTGACAGGCGCAGCTTGCCCCTGATTTTGTATATGGCCAAAAAATGAACAGACTATTGCTGGTTAAATGCACTTGGTGTGACAGCTTCACCCTGATGTAGGCTTTAGCCAAAAAACAACCACACCATTGAGGGTTAAATGCACTTGGTCGCAGCTTGTGCTGGCGCACCACAAGACACAAAATGGCCGCCGATCACCCCAGAAAAATGAGACTGACAAACGGTCTGTGCAGCCTAAAAACAGTGAGCAATTGAGGATCAGCAGCTCAATGATCCACAGCTGCAGATCGATCAGTTAATCAAGTCCTTTGGAGGAGTTAATCTGCCTAATCTCGCCCTACTGTCGCAGCCGCAACCTCTCCCTACGCTAATCAGAGCAGAGTGACGGGCGGCGCTATGTGACTCCAGCTTAAATAGAGGCTGGGTCACATGGTGCTCTGGCCAATCACAGCCATGCCAATAGTAGGCATGGCTGTGATGGCCTCTTGGGGCAAGTAGTATGACGCTTGTTGATTGGCTGCTTTGCAGCCTTTCAAAAAGCGCCAAGAAAGCGTCACAAAAGCGCCAAGAAAGCGACGAACACCGAACCCGAACCCGGACTTTTACGAAAATGTCCGGGTTCGGGTCCGTGTCACGGACACCCCAAAATTCGGTACGAACCCGAACTATACAGTTCGAGTTCGCTCATCCCTACTCAGGATCTTTCAATCTGTCCCTAAGACGTCTATCTATTCTGATAGAAAGGAACATAACAGCATCAAGGGAAAAGGGGGTCTCATACAGCTCAAGCGCATCCTTAACCCTTTCGGATAACCCAGAGCAAAACTGACTCCTGGATTGCTCCACTGGGTATCCGTAGCCCACCTACGGAACTCTGAGCAATACTCCTCTGCTGGCCGCTCTCCCTGTAGGAGTCTCCATAAGTTTGATTCAGCCAGGGCGACTCGGTCAGGGTCATTATATATGAGACCCAAAGCCCCAAAAAATTCCTCCACAGATCGGAGAGCCGGAGAATCAGTGGGTAAAGAGAACGCCCAGGATTGCGGGTCCCCCTGAAGCAGGGAAATAACAATCCTCACCCGCTGTTCTTCATTACCAGAGGAGTAGGGGCGCAGCCTAAAATATAACTTACAGGCCTCAAACGTCACAAATTTGTCCCTTCCCCCAGAAAATCTGTAGGGAAGAACAACCTTGGGTGCCAGAGCAACCTGGTTACCCATAGCAACTGCTGGACTTGCGGTCTGCTGCAATTGCTGCTGTTGCTGGAGGACCGACACCTTCAATCCTGCCACCTCCAAAGACAGGCCTTGAAGTTGCTTTGCCAAAGCGGCAATAGGATCCATCTATATTATTTTTTTTTACAAAATAAGGGCCAGATATAATATCATGACCGGCGTGCCAATCACATATGTGACGCAAAGGGAGGGAAAAGGAAGGCCCTGTCCAAGGGAGAGGGAAAGATGGTGACCCCTAACTCACCTAGAGGCTGGTACCTGACTGCCCTGACGTCCCTAGACTGGTTTCTCACCCGTACACCGATCACGTGCCTAAACCCTGGCTTTCCTTAAGATGAGCCCTAAGTAGTGAATAGGGCGGTGGGAACACTAGTCCGCACCACTAACACTAAAGGGAAAAACCAGGGAGAGGACAGACAATACTGACAAAACATATAATCCCAGGTGGGCGACAACAGCGGACAACAAAAAACCAACAGGGATCTGGAGGGTAATGCTCTGGAAACCAGGAATAACAGCGACACAGCTCCAGTGGGTCAGTATAGAAGTCCAGGCAGGAAGCTCTATATCTGACAATCAGAGAAGTGGGAGAGGGGAATATAAAGAGGTTGGGCGTGCCGGACAAGAAACAGCTGAGGAGAAGAAGCTACGGATCCCTGAGTGAGACAAAAATGATTGCAAGGCAAACACAGAAAGCTACCATTGAGTAACAGAGCGATCTTTAAACATAGAGCGCGCAGCCACCCGCTGCGACTTCCTGACCCCGGGTTTACGGAGTCAGACATGGCTCTTGACACCCTCGTGACATCAGCATGCTTCTGGGAGAAAGATGATTTTGTCAATACTTACTCATCCCTCCCTTTATTTATTTATTTTGTTTGTATGTTTTGTTTTTAATATGATTAACCCCTTTCAGGTCCCTGCCATTTTTCACCTTAAGGACCAGGCTATTTTTTGCAAATCTGACCAGTGTCACTTTATGTGGTGATAACTTTAAAACGCTTTTACTTATCCAATCCATTCTGATATTGTTTTCTCATGATACATTGTAATTCATGACAGTGGTAAATTTGAGTCAAAATATTTCATTTTAATTTATAAAAAAATTCGCAACTTTCCAAATTTACATTTCTATACTTTTAAAATAAATAGTAATACCTCCTAAAATAGTTATTACTTTATTACTTTATATTTGCCATATGTCTGCTTCATGTTTGGATCATTTTGTAAATGACATTTTCTTTTTTTGGAAAAACAATGGGCGCGTCCAGAGATGACTGGACACCAGAGAAACCGTAAAATAGGGTAGTATGTTCTGTATTCATTGAGAATCAGACATGAAATGAAGGCTCAACTTGTGGGGTTGTGCTATAAATAGGCACAACCCTATTGTAGCTTATAGATATATCATAGATATATAATACATATATTATAGATATATGTAGTTCACTATTCAGAGGCCTGATATAATGCCATAGGAAACAACGTGAAGAAGCAATTAATCATATTTCAGGCGCAAGGAACCCGATGCCAATGGATCTTCTTTATTACAGGTATGATCAGTGTACAAATAAAAGACAACACATGTCAGGGGTTTTAAAGCCCGTTTCATCAGGTATACAAGTAAGACACACATATGGGTGCATAAATACACAAAACAAATGCCAGAAAAATGCATGGGGGGGTTTCCAAGGGGTGGGAATGCCCCCATATGTTCAGAAATACATTTAATTCATTAATAGTGAATAAAAACTATACTAAGACGATAGACTCTGTGTTGTCATTGAAAACATATATTGAGACTGTAATGATAAATACAATATTATTAAAATAACAAATAGTATGTGTGGGAATGAGTAGAAATTGTTGAAGAGAAAACAGATCACGTGATCGCCAGGGTGTCAGGGAGACCAGACGCTGTGAGTACGGGCATTGGGAGAGCACGTGACCGTGTACAGTCACCTGTCCGTTTCCATGGGACTGCAAAACCAGCAGGGTAGCGCCAGATCACATGGTCCACTTGAAAGAAGAAGCAGACTGAGAAGGATGCCGGGGACTGTGGAACCAGCAATGTAGTGCCGGGCCACATGGTCCACTTGGACAAAGGCTGGACTGACTGGGAGAGGTGCCAGCTAGTAGAGATACAGTACTTGTATTGAACTTGGGGATATGTGACACATAAAAGGGGGGATTGGCTAAACATCGCTCTCTGGAAGAAATATATGAATATGTATTGTGATTATAGTATTAGGGCTCCTATAGGGATATGCTGGTCAAGGGGCTCTGATGTCACGTGGCCATGATGACAGCCCAACATAGTGGGCAGTATATAAAAAGAAGGTAGTCGTGTAGTTTAGATGGCCTACACCTTGTCTATTCAAGCCAAAACATTAATTGAACATATGTTATGAGGTGGGAGGGGCTAAAAAATATGTATGAGAGGACAGTGATAAAAACCCAATGGTAAAAAAACAACATACAATGATTCAGATGTACATCTACCATGATGATAATAAAGAATATAAAACATAGAAGATATAAAGCCAAGCAACATCCATTCGGCTGCTAACTGAGTGGCAGTTATGAACTATAACCGAATACATTGTCAGTAAATTGAATAGTAATATAAAATGAACAATAAATAGATAATGAATACTCATGATGAAAACAAGGGAAGACAGGCTATCTCACTTTTTGAGTACAACCCAATGATCACAAGTTAAAAGGGTTGTATCATCATGGACAATGGGGGCATATCGCTGGGACCTGCACCTATATCAAGAACTGAGCCCAGCATGCGAAGGCGGGCGCACTGCGCATGTGCAACCGCCCTCTATTCATTTTCTATGGGGCCGGCGAAAATAGCCGAGCGCTGGCCTGGGTATTTCCGTCAGCCCCATAGAAATTAATGGGAGGGGGGCCGCACATGCGCGGTACGCTCCCATTCACTTCTATGGGGAGCCGGCTTGGTGGTGGCCGGACCGGAGTCCTCCAGCCACCACCTTGCGGGGCTACATTCTCAGTATAAGTGTGGGTCCCAGCGGTGGGACACGCACCAATAAGACAATCGCTAGGATATTCCCCCATTGTCTATGATGGGACAACCCCTTTAAGTTCGAAAGCCTCATTTAACCCATATGGGTTCAGAGTATTAAGTAAAAAAATCTAGTACATCTCGCATTGTCTTGTATTGCTAAGATCATTGCGCTCATGTACTGCTACCTGTTTGATAGGTGTTACTTTAAAACCTAAAAAGGATCCATCATGGTTTTCTGCCGCATGCCTAGACGCACAATTTTTAAGGAATTTTTTCTTAATATTTGATTGATCCTTGTTGAGCCTATTTTGGAGTGTTTGGACAGTGCGACCCACATATTGCAAACTACATTGACATTCTAAAATATACGGTATGTCACATGTGTAGAGTTGCAATTCAGTGACTCTCTAATTTGGAACGATTGATTCCCTGTCTTTTTGGTTTGAAAAGCACTCTTTCTGGCATATGGAGTTGCAACATAAGCACTTGGGTTGGCCACATTTACTGCTTCCTGCACGTGTTATGTCCTCTGTCTTTGTTGTTTTTTTGAGCTTACTGGGGGCCAATGTATTTTTCAGGGTATGTGCCCGTCTGTATGTAAGGAGGGGTTTTTTTGGGAATGATTTTGCTCAGCACTGGATCGTATCTCAGGATATATCAGTGTTTGGCCCAAACCGATTTGATGATATTATGGTTTTGATTATAAGTGGTAATAAAATTTGATTCAATGGTGTTGGTTTTCTCAGGTTTTTTTTCTTTATGTGGCAATAAGCATTCTGATTGTGTGAGTGACAATACTTTCTTTAGTGCACCTGAAATGAGGTCTTCTGGGTATCCTTTGTCAATGAATCTAGTTGATAATATGGCACTTTGTTCACGGAAATCCTCTTCCCTAGTGCAATTGCAACAAATTCTTTTCAACTGACTATAGGGGATATTTAGTTTCCATTTGTTGGAATGTGTACTTTTATTATTGAGATAGCTGTTACTATCGACAGTCTTGAAGAAAGTGCGTGTACAGATGTGGTCTTGCTCAGAGTAATCCTTAAAGGGCTTCTGTCACCCCCCAAAACTCATTTTTCATTTTTGGGCATATTAAAATCCTTATTGGACGACTATTCCCTATATAGGGCTCTTACCTTGTTCTGTGGCTTGGTTTCACTAAAAATCGTGCTTTTAAAATATGCAAATGACTTCACTACCAGCAAGTAGGGAGTCTACTTGCTGGTAGCCGCCGCATCCTCCTTTTAAAAAAACTCCCCCTCCTCCAGTTAATTGACAGGGCCAGGGAGCGCTCTCCTCCTCCGGCTGGCCCTGTCTGCAATTCAAATACCACGCCTGCACCTTATGTGTCTTCACTCGGCGCAGGCGCTCTGAGAAAAGGACACTCGCTTCATCAGCACTCCCTCAGTGCGCCTGCCCCGATGACGTCACTTCTAAACCCGAAAGAGAAGACGTCATCGGCGCAGGTGCACTGAGGAAGTGCTGAGGAAGCGAGCGTCCTTCTTTCAGAGCGCCTGCGCCGAGTGAAGACACATAAGGTGCAGGCGTGGTATTTGAATTGCAGACAGGGCCAGCCGGAGGAGGAGAGCGCTCCCTGGCCCTGTCAATTAACTGGAGGAGGGCTCCTAGTGTGGGAAGGATAGTTCTCTCCTCCCATGCCCCCATGAAAATATTAGCGAATACATGGATGGCCACAATTGACGTGGCATCCCTGTATACGGTTATCCCGAAGAAGCTAGGTATAGAAGCAGTGGGAAGCAGGATCAAAGAAGACCCCAAAATAGGAGATTTGCAGGGAAACTTCATCCTGGAATGCCTCAAATATTGTTTAGATTACAACTACTTTTGGTTTAGGGATTCCCAATACGTACAGTGCATCGGTACGGCGATGGGGGCGAAATTCGCCCCCAGCTTCGCTAATATTTTCATGGGGGCATGGGAGGAGAGAACTATCCTTCCCACACTAGGAGCGGACACCCCAGGGGGCAAGCTGACCCTCTGGAGGAGATACATCGATGACTGTCTCCTAGTGTGGGAAGGAGAGAAAGAGGGACTTGAGACCTTCATCCAACAATTAAACAACAATGATTGGAACTTGCGATTTGTGGGGGAGATCAGTAATGTCTCCGTTAATTTTCTGGATTTATGTATACAGATAGAGGGGGGGTCGATTTAAAACTAGCTCGTACTTTAAAGAGACAGATGTCAACTCATACATCGATATGAAGAGTTGCCATTACGGACCATGTCTCAAAAACATACCGAAGGGTCAGTTTAAAAGGATGGCCCGTAATTGCACAGTAGTGGAAGACTATAGGACACAATGTAAGGTACTAAAAGATAGATTCCTGGAAAGAGGTTATGATAAGGTGGGTCTTGAGATGTGCATACAAACGGTAGAGGAGGAAAAAAAGAAAGAAAATTAATGTAGGAAAGAAAAGGAAAGAAAGAATGAAAAGGATTATAGGTTCTCCTTTGTGTCAAAATATTGCTCGATGTCTGATAACATCAAAAAAGTGGTGAAAAAGAATTGGGGTATTTTAAAAAATGACCCAGTATTAGGAAAAGTCATACCTGACAATCCCTCCTTCATTTTTAGGAAAGCGGCTAGTATTAGAACAAAGCTTGTGCACAGTGCCATCCCTCCAGTAGGTGTAAAGCGAAAGAAGGAAGGGGAAAAATTCACATGGTGCGGGTTCTGTGCAGGGTGTAAGAATCGCAATACCAAAGGACGATTAAGGAACATTAACTGTATGATATCCAAGAAGAATGGAGGGGAGTTCCGTATAAAGGGAAACTGCTCATGTGAGAATGAGGGTGTTATATACGTGCTGGAGTGCCCTTGTGGGCTCCAGTACGTTGGTAGGACAGTAAGGAAGTTGAAGATAAGGATTCAAGAACACCTACGGAACATCAAGAAAGGGCTGATGACCCATAGCGTATCGGCTCACTTCAAGCTCAAACATGGGAAAGATCCGCGGGGCTTGAAGTTTGCCGGAGTAGAAATTGTTAGGCCACACTGGCGAGCGGGGGACCCTCTGGCACAAATTAATAAAAAGGAAGTAGAATGGATCTACCAGTTGGGGACCCTGCAGCCAGGTGGCCTAAACATAGAATTTGATTTGAAACCATGCATAGTGTAAAACATTTCTACGGGTGACGCTATTCGGCGAGCTCTTTACCTTCCCTCTTGAGGACCTTGAGCCACGTCATGGGGGAGTGAACGTTCAAGTGGGCAGTTGTGCCATGTGACGTGAGTGTCAGGGGGAGGAGGGGGGGTTAAGAGCACCTGAATGACGTGACCAGAAATGGGCGGTACTTAGGCGATAGCAGTATGAATCGCATGGATAACCGTGTGAAACTTGTGGGATTTGAGATATAGGCTGCATAAACTCAAAGGAGAATGAGGATCTTCAGGTGATATGTCGCGGGATAGAAATGTATTACTGTATAGTAGTAGTACTAGTGAAGTCCATTATGAAACAGAAATGCGGTAACCCGAAAGGGGATGTATTTTATTATTATATATTTTATAGATGTCCGGAATATGAAGAGATTCTCTCCCAGTGTAGAGGAAGGCTATTGTTTGGATTTTTGTATCTGTGTATTACTGTAATTGTTGTATGATTTGAAACCGTTGCATATATGAATATGATCTGAATAAGTTTTGGGCTAACTCCGGCTCCTGTAAGTTGGGAGGCCGGGCTATTTAAAGGGCCCCACTGCAGACATGCGCAGCTGTCGCCCCTGAGGAAGCCAGAGAGCGAAACCCGGGTCGGGCAGGAACGTGACGGTTTTATTGTGTCAAATGCCTTTTGTTCATCAACTCTTGTGAGTAGAATAAAACCTTTTAACCAACTTGTGAGAGGGTGCTTCACTACTCTGCCAAATCTTCTTAATCCTGTAGAGGAGGCGGTCTGTGGGAGATCGGATCCCTTGGGAGAAGAGGAGAGAGGCTGGTGCCCTGCTTTATTCACCGGTGAACCGGAGAACATAGTCTCAAGCAGCGCGGTTCCAAATACCTTCATTACACGTACTGGATGATGGGTCTGCCCTCTTCAACTTCTGGGTCTCCAAATTGGGCACCTGGCCTAAGCTTGCCCTTTACGCCTTGGAGGTGCTGGCCTGCCCTGCAGCCAGTGTATCGTCAGAACGTTTGTTTAGCACGGCAGGGGGCATTATCACAGACAAGTGCAGCCGCCTGTCCACAGCCAATGTGGACAAGCTCATGTTCATTAAAATGAACCAGGCATGGATCCCACAGGACTTGTCCGTACCTTGTGCAGAATAGACATGTATACCGGCCTTACCCAGCCATTGTTATAATACAGCGCAATTGCTCATTGTTGTATTTTTTATATTTCCCACTCTTTTGGGGTGTACCCTAATTTAAACAACAACAAAAAAATTAAAACCAAAAACCAGTGTTGGCCACCTTGTCCTCCTCCACCTCCGCTTCCACCTACACCACTACGTCTACTGCCACCTCAACCTCCTACTCGATATGGACCTTCACCTCATACATCAAGATTATTTTTTGTTAATTTTTACATATTTTATTCTTAAGTCATTTCACTCATTTGTCTGATACATTGTTAGATTACATATCCAAAATTTTGGGCTATGAAGATATACCTCTGCTCTACCTAGTGGACAGGTTAATAAATTTCACTAATTTGTCTGTTGCATTGTCGGGTGAAATTCACCAATTTTTGGCTGTGAAGATATACCCCTGCTCTACCTAGTGGACAAGTTAATACATTTCACAGATTTTTCTGTTACATAGTTGGGTGACATTCACCAATTTTTGGCTGTGATATACCCCTTCTCTACCTAGTGGACAGGTTAATAAATTTCACTAATTTGTCTGTTACATTGTCGGGTGACATTCACCAATTTTTGGCTGTGATATACCCCTGCTCTACCTATTAGACAGGTTAATAAATTTCACAAATTTTTCTGTTAGATAGTTGGGTGACATTAACCAATTTTTGGCTGTGATATACCCCTTCTCTACCTAGTGGACAGGTTAATAAGTTTCACTAATTTGTCTGTTGCATTGTCGGATGAAATTCACCAGTTTTTGGCTGTGATATACCCCTGCTCTACCTATTAGACAGGTTAATAAATTTCACTAATTTTTCTGTTAGATAGTTGGGTGACATTAACCAATTTTTGGCTGTGAAGATATACCCCTGCTCTAACTAGTGGACAAGTTAATACATTTCACAGATTTTTCTGTTACATAGTTTGGTGACATTCACCAATTTTTGGCTGTGATATACTCCTGCTCTACCTAGTGGACAGGTTAATAAATTTCACTAATTTGTCTGTTACATTGTCGGGTGAAATTAACAAATTTTTGGCTGTGATATACCCCTGCTCTACCTAGTGGACAGGTTAATAAATTTCACACATTTTTCTGTTACATAGTTGGGTGACATTCATAAGTTTTTGGCTATGATATACCCCTTCACTACCTAGTAGACAGGTTCATAAATGTCACTAATTTTTCTGTTACATAGTTGGGTGACATTCACCAATTTTGGGCTGTGATATACCCCTTCTCTACCTAGTAGACAGGTTAATACATTTTACTAATTTTTCTGTTACATAGTTGGGTGACATTCACCAATTTTTGGCTGTGATATACCTCTACTCTACCTACGGTAGTAGACAAGTTAATAAATTTCACAAATTTGTCTGTTACATTGTCGGGTGAAATTCACAAATTTTTGGCTGTAATATACCCCTGCTCTACCTAGTGGACAGGTTAATAAATTTCACTAATTTGATTGTTACATTGTCGGGTGAAATTCACCAATTTCTGGCTGTGATATACCCCTGCTCTACCTAGTGGACAGGTTAATACATTTCACAAATTTTATTGTTACATTGTCGGGTGAAATTTTCCAATTTTTGGCTGTGATATACCCCTGCTCTACATAGTGAACAAGGAAATACATTTCACTAATTCGTCTGTTACATTCTTGGGGGACATTTTACCATTTTTGCCGTGAATAAATCCCTGCTCTGCTTAGATGACAGGGACCTAAATTGCAAAAAAGAGTCTGTTACATTGTCAGGTGACATTTTACCAATTTTGCCGTAAATCCCTGCTCTACATAAGTGAATAAACCCCTGCTCTACATAGTTGACAGGGCCTGAAATTTTTAAAAATCGTCTGTTGGTGGGTGACATTAAACCATTTTTGCCGATGAAAAACCCCTTCTCTGCATAGGTGACAGGGACTTAAATTAGTAAAATTTGTCTATAATTGGCCCTTTCATTAGATCCTTTCCGCTTTAATAACTTGTCCCACATTTCAGCTAGATCACATTGCAGCCATTGACCTCCCTTGGATGTGGTATCCCTTTCTCTCGCTCCCACTCCGGCGTGGAACCCTGATTCATCGCTAACCGTGATCAACATGGTAGGCGCAGAAAAGAACATCGAAAGTTGATAGAGTAGATATCCAAATGAATTGTGGACGTCACGGGGACGTGCGATCAGGCAGAAGTTAACTTGAGTTAACAATGCGGCAGCAGGGCCTCTCCTGTCTAACGTTTCCAAATCCTAAATACCCCAGTGACATTCCCTATAATTTTTCTATTAATCATTACAATAACAGGGCATCTTAAGAGTTCTGTATTGGTATTTATTGTCACTACCTCCCCGATTCGGGAGTGGGTAATTGCCGCGCGTCCTCCTCCTTTACTTGGAAGCTTCGGCTTCAATAATTTGTCCCACATTTCCGCTCGATCACATTTAATTTCATCCATTGACCTCCCTTGGATGTGGTATCACTTTCTCACGCTCCCTCTCCGACGTGGAACTCTGATTCGCTGCTAACCATGATGAACATGGTAGGCGCAGAAAAGAACATCGAAAGTTAATAGAGCACATATCCAATTGGATCGTGGACATCACGGGGACGTGCGACATGGTGGAGCAGTATGTGTGCACACACCTACACGTACTGACTGATGGGTCTGCCCCCTTCAACTTCTGGGTCTCCAAATTGGGCACATGGCCTGAGCTTGCCCTTTACGCCTCGGAGGTGCTGTCCTGCTCTGCAGCCAGTGTATTGTCAAAACATTTGTTTAGCACGGCTGGAGGGGATTATCACAGGTTATATTTCCCAATGTTTTGGGGTGTACCCTAATTTAAACCAAAAAAATAAAAAATTAAAATTAAAACCAAAAACCAGTGTAGGCTACCTCCTCCTCCTCCACCGCCGCTTCCACCTACACCGTCACATCCACCGCCTCCTCAACCTCCTACTTCATATGGACCTTGTCCTCCTAGATGAAGATTATTATTTTTTATTTTTGCGTATTTTATGTTATTTTAAGTCATATCCCTATCCACATTTGTTTGCAGAGCACTTGCCATGCACTTAACTATATTTTGATGCCATTTGCAGCCCTCTAGCCCTTTCCATGACTTTTTTAGAGCCATTTTAGTGCTCCAAAGTTCGGGTCCCCATTGACTTCAATGGGGTTCGGGGTCAAGTTTGGGTTCCGAACTCAAACTTTTTTGTAAAGTTCGGCCGAACCCGTCGAACCCGAACATCCAGGTGTCCACTCAACTCTAACTATAAGCCGTATCCAAAGGCGTTTCAGAGAATCCAACCGGCCTCACAACTGCAGACCACGTGTAACCACACCAGCCCAGGACCTCCACATCCATCATGTTCATCTCCATGATCGTCTGAGACCAGCCACCTAGACAACTGCAGCAACAATCGATTTGCATAACCAAAGAATTTCTGCACAAACTGTCAGAAACCGTTTCAGGGAAGCTCATCTGCATGCTCGTCGTCTTCATCGGGGTCTGGACCTGCCTGGAGTTCATTGTCGTAACCGACTTGAGTGGGCAAATGTTCACATTCCATGGCATCTGGCATGTTGGAGAGGCATTCTGTTCACTGATGAGTCCTGGTTTTCACTGTTCAGGGCAGATGGCAGATAGCGTGTGTGGCGTCGTGTGGGTGGGCTGTTTGCTGACGCCAACGTTGTGGATCGAGTGGCCCATAGTGGCAGTGGGGTTATGGTACGTGCAGGCATATGTTATGGACAACGAACACAGGTGCATTTTATCGAATGGCATTTTGAATGCACAGAGATGCCGTGACGAGATCCTGAGGCCCATTGTTGTGCCATTCATCCACGACCATCACCTCATGTTGCAGCATGATAATGCACGGCCCCATATTGCAAGGATCTGTACACAATTCCTGGAAGCTGAAAAACATCCCAGCTCTTGCATGGCCAGCATACTCACCGGACATGTCACCCATTGAGCATATTTGGGATGCTCTGGATCAGCGTATACGACAGCGTGTTCCAGTTCCTGCCAATATTCTGCAACTTCGCACAGCTATTGAAGAGGAGTGGACCAACATTCCACAGGCCACAATCAACAACCTGATCAACCCTATGTGACGGAGATGTGTTGCACTGTGTGAGGCAAATGGTGTCCACACCAGATGCTGATTGGTTTTCTGACCACCCCCCAGTAAGGCAAAACTGTGCACATTTCAGAGTGTCCTTTTATTGTGGGCACTCTAAGGCACACCTGTGCAATATTCATGTTGTCTAATCAGAACCTTGATATGCCACACCTGTGAGGTGGGATGGATTATCTCGGCAAAGGAGAAGTGCTCACTAACACAGATTTAGGCAGATTTGTGAACAATATTTGAGAGTAATGGGTCTTTTGTGTATGTAGAAAATGTTTCAGATCTTTAAGTCCAGCTCATGCAAAATGGGAGTAGAACCGAAAGTGTTGCGTTTGTTTATATTTTTGTTCAGTGTAGAATAAAATGGAGAAGCTGCTGGAACTTTTCCCAGAAACACAGAAGACACAGTTGCTCCTCCCTGTATGAAGTCACATCATAGCTGAGACATTTCTGTAAACAGCTCCACGACATCCTCTGAACCAACGGTGAGGATATGTCTCTGGAAAAGTGTTCTTCAGATCATATCACAAGGTATCAAGGAACATTGTACAGTACTTAATAGAAAACTCTGAAGATAGGAGAGAGTTGATGCTGCTGTGCTCAGCTCAAAGCGTATGCTGGGTAGAAATGTATCCACCTGCCAAATGTGAGTATCAGGTCTGAGAGCAGCTAGATTTCCACCGGATCTCATTATAGAGTATGGGGTTCTATGGGCACTATCCGAGTATGCTGGATCCAGAGAATTTTGACAGGCTGTTCTCTGCTGCAACAGCTTGCCAGGTTACTGTGAAAATAGCCTGGGGGTTATTCACATATGGCCATTTTTTTTCAACATTTAATGAAGGCTGTAATTCACCATTTGACTGGCCAGCGTTCAGGCAGCATGATGATCCGATGAACAACTGATTGCGTGCAATGGTGCTAATCATTATCTCATGTGTATGGAGAGAGCTTTAGTGTTGCATGTGTTTTCTGTCTTGACACATGGGAAATGACCGTCCAGCCAATCACTGGCCGCTACAGTGACCTGCCTCAGCCAATGTTTGAGTGGACATTTCCTATGTGTCCAGATGGGACCAATAAGTACTGTAGGGTCTAGTGGGGACCCAGTAAGCACTGGAAGCGGAGAGGCAAGTAATCAGGGAGGTGAGTATGTAATGTTTTAATTTTTTAAACTTACTATGAGATTTTGCCAATCATTTTTCCCCACTGCTAGCTGCTTTAAAGTGTACCTAACCTTTCAAAAACCTTTTCATTAATCAATAGTACAGTTTGTGTACATGAAAAATAGTACTATCTCTGGCCGTTATAAGACTTGAATCTGGTATTTTTTTTAACAGTTTTACCATATGCATGCTGATGCTGAATGTCTAGTTTGTAGTTCTTTCAGAGATGGTGGGTGGAGGACTAGTTACCATCCACTGCACACAGAAAGAGAAGAATTTGCTTACTTCTTCTCTTACTTAAAACAACCCCAGGATCATAAATCACATTAATGACCTCTATGGTTGTGAAGTGTTGAGCAAATCGAAGCATCCGAAGCAGAATTCAATCCAAAGTTTAAGAAAAATTTGATTCACAACAAATCCGAATTTCCTGCAGCTTAATGGTAATTTTTTCTCCAGTCTCTGATGAGCATGTTTCTTCACCTGCCTACTGAAGAAACTAAACCTAAAGGCTGAGGGAAAAAGAGCAGGTATCTTAGAGGGTTGAGAACCACTTTCAAGGCTGTGCAGGACAAACAGTAAGGTACTGTGAGTTTATGACACTAAGATTTTACTGCTGTGGAAAGGGTATGTTGCTTCGATGCCCATCACCGTTGACCACCATCAATCCTATCAGTGCCACAATTATCACTCCCTTCCTCTTGCTCTCCCCCTGCGGGTTGCTGCACATCAACGATTTTTCTACCTGTTCCTTATTACCTTTCCCATCCTTTTTTACCCAATTGTAGGGGAACCCTGATTTTACATCAGATGTTTCAAGAGGCACATTTGGCATTTGGCTCTGTCAGGGGAGAGTTTCAGGTATAGTCCTTCTTGTACAAAACTAAATAGGCTGCAGATTTGGGTCATTCTAATCCTTCCAATCTTCCCAGACTTACCCCTGGTATACTATTTACTGCACTTTTTGCACTTATTCAACCCCAAATCCTTGCACTCTACTTATTCTCAAACACTATTTGAAAACTCTCAAGGTCCAGTTTAGTGTTCATACTCCATAATCTATAGATGGCTGACTAATCCTTCTGATGAGTCATTACTACCCTTCATGGGTAAATGAGAAAGAAACTCTCTGACAACCAAGACACCAGAAGAGAAATCCAGACTTTTAAAGGGGTTGCTTGGCCTAGGGTCCGACAATCCCAAAGTTTGTAACTAGCAGCCAATTAAAAGAAAACTTAACTCACCTATTCGCAGTCCTACCATTTCCATGCTGTTGCCCTGTTGCCCTATTACTGGCTGCTTTTGGAAGTGACTTGGTCCTGTGACCATGCAAATAATCACTGTCCTCAATGGTCACATGTGCTGGAATGGTGCCTAACTGCTAGTGACATTTCGTTCTAGCATATGTGACCACTGAGGCCAGTGATTGGCCGCAGAAGTCACGGGACTAATCTGTGGCCAGGAATGGTGCTGCAGCTTATGAAGGGCAGGACTGCAGAGAGGTGAGTGCTTTGTTTTGTTTTTCAAATGACCACAGGTTCAGAAAATCCTTTTTAATCTTGGCACAAAAAAAAGTATATTTCCTCAAAGTACCAAGCTTAGGCAGGGTGCTGGGTGACCTAAAGTCTATATACACCTTCAGGGACATTTTTTCATATTACTGTATTTTAATAATTTTGGAGTAAAAATCATTTTTCCACTTTCCGCTTTCTCTGAGATATAGAGTTAAAAATTGTCTGTTTTCTTTGAATCCCTTCATCTGACAACTCATTTGTAGCTCTTACTTCTGACATCATAAACACTTATTTAAGCCATATTCTTATCAGTTTGACAACATTTGAGCTAGAATGAGTGCTTATGAGTTCTGGGGGTCAGAGATAAGAGCTATACATGAGTCGTCAGATGACAGGATTCAAAGGGGAAAAAAATGATGGTCGATCATTTTTAATATAGATCAACTCAAAAAAGTTTTTTTTAGCCCAAAAGGAGCGATCTGTAATCATTAAAAGAAAGTGCTCCAAAGGTGTCTATAGCCTTTAAAGAGACCAGTCTTGTATATAGCCTTACTGGAAGTACTCCATGGTAAGGAAAGTTATTGGCAATGCTCCCTGAAAAAGAATATGCAAAGAGGTATCTCCCTAGGAAGAGAACCATCTGTCTAGTGGCATCTTGTGGAACTCACTCCTTATGAGTTAAAATCAGACTTTTTAACAAGTTGTTGAATTTCACAAGGGATAATGATGGATATTTGACTTGGCTATTTTCCCTGTTTCAGATCCCAAGGCTTGTTAAAAAGCCAGATTTTAACTCATAGGGAGCCACTTCCATAAAGTGGCAGTAGCAAAATGGTTCTCTTCCTTTGGAGATAAGTTTTTGCATACTCGACATACAAGGAAACTAATTGCAAACTGCTGGCCAACTTAAGGCAAAAATAAACTTTACGTATTTTGCATTTAGATCCATGTTTTCTGGCCTACAGCCTTCTCCCGCACATTTGGCACAAGGTCAAGCCCTGCAGGAGGACCTGTGGCTTTTCTTTCTCCATCACATCAACATCCCCTTAGCCCTTGTCAGTGCTCCTATTTAAAACGTAGACTAGATGGTGGCAAGGCCTGCATATCCATTGTCTGGAAATGCTCCAAATTCTCCATCTATTGCTAAATGGCTTGCACACGTTATTAAAATCCAGTGGATGGAGCAGCAATCCTTCCTGAACATCTTTACTTCTGTCTCTTTCTTCTGATTACTATACCATGGTTTACAATGGCCGATGGTTGTAATACAGTATCTTATCAATGACCAGAAGCCAGAGTGGTGGTGGGTTTCTTCTACCACCCAACACTGCATTGTCAGATACACTTGAAAATGCTAATATACACACAGGTTAAGGGCTGTATTATATCAACAGATTATCTGACAGATTTTCTGACCAATCATTGGTCAAATGGTTGTTTACACAAACAGATCTTTTGTTATACGCTCTGGATGCGTCCCGGGTGCATTGCGGGAAACCCGCGCGAATGCGCACGCAATTTCAGTCAGTTTTGACTGCGATTGCGTTGCATTGTTCAGTTTTTTCCGCGCGAGTGCAATGCATTTTGCACGTGCGTGATAAAAAACGGAATGTGGTACCCAGACCCAAACTTATTCACTGAAGTTCGGGTTTGGGATCGGTGTTGTGTAGATGTTATTATTTTCCTTAATAACATGGTTATAAGGGAAAATAATAGCATTCTTAATTCAAAATGCTTACTAAAATGATGCTTGAGGGGTTAAAAATTTTAAAAAAATGAACTCACCTCATCCACTTGATCGCGCAGCCGGCATCGTCTTCTTTCTTCTTCTTTGAGGACCTGCAAAAGGACCTTTGATGACGGTATTTTTTCCGTCCAAAAACCGTACAGTGACTGAACTGAAGAAATCCTTATGCATACTGAACGGATTGTTCTCCATTCAGAATGCATTAGGATAAAACTGATCAGTTTTTTTCCGGTATTGAACCCCTAGGATGGAACTCAATACCGGAAAAGAAAAACGCTAGTGTGAAAGTACCCTTAATACATAAAATATCATTGAACTAATCTGTCACTTCCTGTTGCATTTTAAGAGCCATGTCTCCAGTCGCACCAGATGCAGTTGTAGTTATCACTCAAGTGAGACCACAAAATGATCAAGGAAATGGACCTGAGGAATTGCAGTCTTCCAATGCTTCAGGCAGCATTCCCAAACCAGTTGCTGAATTTTACAAAGGAGAACCTGAAGTTCTCGGGGTAAGTCCATGTCATATACTATTATAAGCTATTATAAGACATGAGATGGTAATAGGGCTTCTAGTTTGTTGGGGTACTATGCCTTGCTAAAATGTTGCAGACAATGGCTATAGTAACACGTTTCTTCTTGAAGAGACATACAACTTAACAGTTACGATTACTTTGGTCACTTTAAGGCCTCATGCACACGACAGTATTTTTTTGCGGACCGCAAAAAGGGGTTCTGTTGTTCCGTGTCCGTTTTTGTTTCCGTGTGTCTTCCTTTATTTTTGGAGGGTCACCAGACATGAAGGAAAGTAAAAAAAAAGTCAAGTTTGCCATGCAAATGATAGGAAAAAAATCGGACGTGGATGACAATCTTGTGTGCCTCTGTGTTTTTTCACGGACCCATTGACTTTAAATGGGTCCGCGAACCGTTGTCCGTCAAAAAAAATAGGACAGGTCCAATTTTTTTCACGGACTGGAAACACGGATAACGAACGCGGATGACAAACGGTGCATTAGCCGAGTTTTCCACGGACCCATTGAAAGTCAATAGTTCCGCAGAAAATCACGGAAAATGGAACAACGGACACAACAACGGTCATGTGCATGAGGGCTAAGTGATACTACAGGTGAAACTTAAAAAATTTGAATATACAGGTCCTTCTAAAAAAAATAGCATATTGTGAAAGTTCATTATTTTCTGTAATGTACTGATAAACATTAGACTTTCATATATTTTAGATTCATTACACACCAACTGAAGTAGTTCAAGCCTTTTATTGTTTTAATATTGATGATTTTGGCATACAGCTCATGAAAACCCAAATTTCCTATCTCAAAAAATTAGCATATTTCATCCGACCAATAAAAGAAAAGTGTTTTTAATACAAAAAAAGTCAACCTTCAAATAATTATGTTCAGTTATGCACTCAATACTTGGTCGGGAATCCTTTTGCAGAAATCACTGCTTCAATGCGGCGCGGCATGGAGGCAATCAGCCTGTGGCACTGCTGAGGTGTTATGGAGGCCCAGGATGCTTCGATAGCGGCCTTAAGCTCATCCAGAGTGTTGAGTCTTGCGTCTCTCAACTTTCTCTTCCCAATATCCCACAGATTCTCTATGGGGTTCAGGTCAGGAGAGTTGGCAGGCCAATTGAGCACAGTAATACCATGGTCAGTAAACCATTTACCAGTGGTTTTGGCACTGTGAGCAGGTGCCAGGTCGTGCTGAAAAATGAAATCTTCATCTCCATAAAGCTTTTCAGCAGATGGAAGCATGAAGTGCTCCAAAATCTCCTGATAGCTAGCTGCATTGACCCTGCCCTTGATAAAACACAGTGGACCAACACCAGCAGCTGACATGGCACCTCAGACCATCACTGACTGTGGGTACTTGACACTGGACTTCAGGCATTTTGGCATTTCCCTCTCCCCAGTCTTCCTCCAGACTCTGGCACCTTGATTTCCGAATGACATGCAACAGTCCAGTGCTGCTTCTCTGTAGCCCAGGTCAGGCGCTTCTGCCGCTGTTTCTGGTTCAAAAGTGGCTTGACCTGGGGAATGCGGCACCTGTAGCCCATTTCCTGCACACGCCTGTACACGGTGGCTCTGGATGTTTCTACCCCAGACTCAGTCCACTGCTTCCGCAGGTCCCCCAAGGTCTGGAATCGGTCCTTCTCCACAATCTTCCTCAGGGTCCGGTCACCTCTTCTCGTTGTGCAGTGTTTTCTGCCACACTTTTTCCTTCCCACAGACTTCCCACTGAGGTGCCTTGATACAGCACTCTGGGAACAGCCTATTCGTTCAGAAATTTCTTTCTGTGTCTTACCCTCTTGCTTGAGGGTGCCAATGATGGCCTTCTGGACAGCAGTCAGGTCGGCAGTCTTACCCATGATTGCGGTTTTGAGTAATGAACCAGGCTGGGAGTTTTTAAAAGCCTCAGGAATCTTTTGCAGGTGTTTAGAGTTAATTAGTTGATTCAGATGATTAGGTTAATAGCTCGTTTAGAGAACCTTTTCATGATATGCTAATTTTTTTAGATAGGAATTTTGGGTTTTTATGAGCTGTATGCCGAAATCATCAATATTAAAACAATAAAAGGCTTGAACTACTTCAGTTGGTGTGTAATGAATCTAAAATATATTAAAGTCTAATGTTTATCAGTACATTACAGAAAATAATGAACTTTATCACAATATGCTAATTTTTTTAGAAGGACCTGTAGTGCAAAAGTCCATGTATTTCAGTAAGGTTGAGGTAAGTTTTGGCCCTGTGACTGCCCAAATAAGTGAAGTGTGCAGTGATTCTTAGAGAAACGCCTGTCAGCTGCATGTCATTCTGACTCACAGTATTATTTCACTACCACAGCAGACTCCCTATGCGTGTTACTGCAAGGCACAGTGTTTTACACCACTATAAAGGCTCTCTGCAGCCAGGAAATAGCCGTTTTTTAACGTGATTCGCCACGAATAAATTCGGATCGAACCACATTTTTTTATTATGGAGGTTATTAAACGCCTGTCAGCTGCATGTCATTCTGACTCACAGTATTATTTCACTACCACAGCAGACTCCCTATGCGTGTTACTGCAAGGCACAGTGTTTTACACCACTATAAAGGCTCTCTGCAGCCAGGAAATAGCCGTTTTTTTAACGTGATTCGCCACGAATAAATTCGGATCGAACCACATTTTTTCAAAAAATGTTCTCATCTCTAAACATAATGCGATAAATTACAATAATAATAATAAAAAAATTATATAGCGCCACCATGTTCCGCAGTGCTTTACAAATTCATAGGGTTCATGTACAAAACAAAACTAACTGGCTAATATTCAACTAAAACACTAGGAGTCAGGGCCCTGCTCGCAAGAGCTTACAATTTATGAGGAAAGGGGGGTGACACATAAGGTAGTTGATTATTTAAGTAGGATTTGAGCCATTATTGAACTGACAGGAGTGGTGTCGGCTCGAACTAGAGGATCGAGTTTAGGCCATAGAAGTTGGTTGGGGAAAGGTTTAGTCTGTGAAAAGTAATTTTAGGTAGCTTGATAAGCCTGCCTGAAAAGATGTGTTTTTAAGGCACGTTTGAAGGTGGAGGTGATGTGAATTGACCTAGTATTCCAGGGCAGAGTATTCCAGAGAGTAGGTGCAGCTCGAGAAAAGTGTTGAAGATGGGAGTGAGAGGTATGAATTATGGAGGTTATTAATCTTAGGTCGCTAACAGAACGGAGAACATGAGTAGGGTGGAGATGAGGGAGGAGATGTATGGAGGGGCAGCACTGTGGAGAGATTTGTGGGTGAGGGTGAGAAGTTTGAACTGTATTCTGTGGTGGATGGGCATCCAGTAAAGTGACTAGCACAGACTAGTAGCATCATTGTAGCGGTTGGATGGATAGATGAGCCTGGCTGCAGCATTTAGGACAGACTGAAAGGGGGAGAGTTTAGTGAGAGGGAGACCGATTAGTAATGCGTTGCAGTAGTCAAGACGAGACTGAATCAAGGCAACAACAAGAGTTTTTGCAGTTTCCGCAGTAAGAAAAGGGTGGATTCTGGCGATATTCTTGAGGTGCAGACGACAAGAGAATGTAAGTCATTGAATATGGAGAACAAAGGAAAGATCAGAGTCAAATGTGGCCCCAAGACAGCGGGCATGTTGTACAGGAGTTATGATAGTGCTGCAGACCAAAATTGAAATATCAAATTTAGGTGAGTTAGTAGATGGGGGATGACAAGAAGTTCAATTTTTGAGAGGTTCAGTTTTAGATACAGAGACGACATGATGTTAGAGACAGCTGCAAGACAATTACTGGTGTTTTGGATTATAGCAGGGGTGATGTCAGGGGATGAAGTGTATAGTTGGGTGTCGTCAGCATAGAGATGTTATCGAAGGCCAAATCTAATGATAGTCTGTCCGATGGGGGCTGTATAGAGGGAGAAGAGTAGAGGACCTTGTACTGAGCCCTGAGGAATGCCAACATCAAGAGGAAGAGGAGAAGAAGAAGAGCCAGCGAATGATGCACTAAAAGAGAAGCCAGAGAGATAGGAAGAGAACCAAGAGAGAGCAGTGTCCTTAAGGCCAATTGAGTGGAGCATGGTGAGGAGGAGTTTATGGTCTACAGTATCAAACGCTGCAGAGAGATCCAGCAGAATCAATAGCGAATAGTCATAATTTCTTTTTCCTGTTAGGAGATCATTAAACACTTTAGTAAGGGCAGTTTCTGTAGAGTGAAGAGGGTGAAAGGCAGATTGTACGGGGTCAAGAAGAGAGTTTGCAGAGAGATAGCTTATTAAGCGAGAGTAGACAAGACGTTCAAGGAGTTTAGAGATGAAGGGGAGATTAGAAACATGTCTGTAGTTAGTAGCACTGGTCGGGTCAAGAGATGATTTCTTTAGTAGTGGGGTGATAAGAGAGTGTTTGAAAGAGGAGGGAAATATACCAGAAGAGAGAGAGAGGTTAAAAATTGTGGTGAGAGATGACAGCCGGGGAGAGGGACTGGAGGAGGTGTGATGGAAAAGGTTCACTGCTACAGGTTGTGGGTCGAGAAGAAGAGAGAAGCCTGGAGACTTCTTCCTCTGTTATAGGGTCAAAAGAGGAGAGAGAGCATGTGGAGGAATCAGAGGGAGGAGAATTGAAATTATTTGGGGACTGGGAGATTATTTCCTGACGGATACTGCCTATCTTGTCTCTGAAGTAAGAGGCCATGCCATCAGTGCAGAGGTAAGTGACAGGTTCTGGAACCTTAGGGCTTAGAAGGGAATGAAAATTGTCAAAGAGTCGTTTTGGGTTATTTGAGAGTGAGGAGATGAGAGAGGTGAAGTACTTTTGTTTGGCAATGTTGATAGCCGAATTATATGTTTTGAGCATAAATTTATAATGGAGGAAGTCTGCTGATACTGTATATGCGATTTTCACCATAAGCATTCTGCACATCTGGAGCAGCGCTGTAGAAAACGTGTTTCAGGTGTGTGCCAGGGTTGCCGTGTTCTGTGTCGAGAGGGACGGATTGATATTGGAGCAACTTCATCTAGGGTGGTTTTGAGGGTCTGGTTGTAATGATTGGCAGCCAAGTCTGGACAGGGGAGGGAAGTTATTGGGGTAAGAGCTAACTGTAAGGTGTTAATAAGTTAATGGTGTGTAGGTTTCTGTAAGTGTGAAAAGTAGGATTGCCATGAGAAAAGTGAGAGGTCTTTATGGTAAATGAAAGAAGATTGTGGTCAGAAAGTGGAAGGATAAGTTACTAAAGTTTGAGATTGAGCAATGACGGAAGAAGACTAGATCAAGTATATTGCCCTGTTCATGCGTGGCAGAGGAAGTAAGTTGTGATAGGCCAAGTGAGAAGGTTAAGGAAAGAAAGTGAGCGGCTGATGGGGAGATAGGATCATCAATGGGGATATTAAAATCACCCATAATAAGAGTTGGTGATTCAGAAGATAGGAAGTGAGGAAGCCAAGATGCATAGTGATCCAGAAATTGGTGGGGGGAGCCTGGAGGACGATAGACAACTGCAACTTTCAGGGGGAATGGATAGAGAGTCTAATAGTGTGAACCTCAAAAGAGGGGAATGTGAGAGAGGGCACAAGGGGAATGACCTGAAGTAAGTGAGGAGATCCCTGAAATGATGGGCCGGCCTGGTGGGTCTTTAATGTCCTTATGGATTTTGGGTAAATAATAAAATGTTGCAGCTACTGGATCTGAAATAAGGATGTATTCTTGTTCTTTCTTATTGAGTATACAGTATGTGTTGCAGACTCAATGAGGGTCTTCAATGCCAGTTTGTGTTCTGTTGCTGGGTCCTCAGTGAGGGGGAGATAGTAGTTAATGTTTGATAAAATGCAGAATGCTTCACTGACATATTCTCCTCTGTCTTTAAAAAAAAAAAAATCTGATCCTTTTTATTAACATCGCCAAATACCGTAATAATACAGTCTTACAGCAGAATATAGCAATGAAAGGCTTTTCCAACAACACATACAATCTTGGTCTGTACTCAGAACCTTAGCATATAACATGATACAACTTTTAACCCCCCTTCCCTCCCCTTCCCACCCACCCCTTCCCATTGGTGTTGGTGATCCTTAACAAATATTGTTATTCAAATGCCTAAACAAGAGCCAGGGGTCCCAAAGCTTTTCAAATTTTGTGGGACACCCCCTTTTCTAAAATATACCTTTTTCATAAACCAGCATTGTGTCAACTTTGCGTATAAATTCTCTAAGGGATGGAGGTTCTGCCTGTATCTAGTGCAGGGCTATCAGCTTTTTTGTCACATATAATAACCGACCCACTGCTACTTTATACATGTGTTCAGTTGCAATATCTGACACATAGCCCAGCACTCACAGCTTGGGATCATACGGTATTTGCACCTTATACACATCATGTATGACCTTCAGTACCTTCCTCCAGTACCTCCTCAGTCCACAGAGCACCGAGGGCAATCAGCATTGGGTCTATAGCCTAAGCGATGTAAAAAGACTGGTGTCTTATAGACTCTGTGGACAATAAACAGCTGCGAGAGCTTACCCCCTTCGCTCAAGGAGGATAACGGAATCGCTTCCAGAATATCTGACCATTGGTCATTTGAAATAGTCCCTACATCTTGTTCCCACTTGCGCATCCTGGACAAAGGGTAAGACATCAAATAATTATCTAGCAGTAATTTATATATTATGGATATCATCCCTCTGCAGGACCACATCCCTTTTTGACACTCTAACATTGTTTTTGAATCTCGTGTTATACGCGTGGCGTATTTGGAGATATTTATAAAATTGGCCTCTAGGTATATCATACGCTTCCTGCAATTTAGTAAATGATGCAAAGGCTTCACCCTCTAGTAAATGGCCTATTCTTAGAATCCCTTTCCGTCTCCAATCCCCAAAGCCTTCTAAGGAGGCAAACTCGGGCAATGCTTGGTTACCCCATAAAGGAGTATATTCCGTAGTTCCTTCAACCTTTCTTAACTGTTTTATCCTACTCCAAGTTTTATACATTGTGTAACCTAGAGCGCCTATTGGTCCTCCCTGACGTATTTCTGCACCCTCCAGGAGCAACAAAAGGTCTCGGATTTTCAGTTGGTATTGAATTATCTGGCTGGTCACATCGCTAGATTCAGAGTCTAACCATCCCTTGAAGTGTTGACTCTGAGCAGCCAGATAATATAACCAGGGATTCGGCACCGCCAGTCCCCCCTCTGATTTAGAGTATTGCAGCGTTTCCAATTTAATCCTAGGTTGGCCCTTGCGCCAAATGAGCTCCCGAAAAATAGAGTCGATCTTGTCAAATCTATCCTTTGGAAGCCATACTGGGGAGTTTTGCAAAATATATAGCAATTGAGGCATTAGTACCATCTTAAGAAGATTCGTCCTTCCTGCCACTGATAAATATCATTTGCACCATGCCTTAATTTTGTTCCGAAATTTAAGCAGCAGAGGTTCAAAATTGATTCGCTCTAAATCCTTAACCTTGGGAGACATATATATTCCTAAATATTTAAAGGTTTCTACGCAGGGGATGTTCCTGTCTGTTATCACACGCGACTTCGACTGCCCATCAATGAGCATTAGCGCAGATTTATGCCAGTTTATGGTCAAGCCAGACAGGTTGAAACCTTGACAGATATTGAAAGATACCCTGTCGTTTGGTGCCATCCGCCATTCCCCTCACATTCCAACTAAGTACTTTTATGTCCGGCCCCATCACATTTTATTTGATTGTATAACTGCCTAAGCAGATGCCTTATTACCATCATCCAGTAAAGGAAAAGCAGTTTTTAAACAGTACCCGCCCCCTCTCCTGCTGTGGCAGCTCTCTCATGACACGAAAGGCTATTGCCCTTAACCTGAATATAGCATTGTACAGTTACCTGTTGCAGATCACCAACACCATGTAACCCCTTGCTCCCCGACCTTTTGCCCATTTGCAGATAACACATGTAAATTGTATAAGAAACAAAATATCCTCTGTAACCTGGGGCCAATAGAAGAAACCTGGCCCAACAGTGTCCACAACAATGTGCAGTCCCATACACCCTAGCACTTAGGACTGTCATAATACCGGGGAGCTTCAGTATAACGCAGTGTACGTCTCCAGCAACAGGCCCAAGACAACTGAACTTAATCAACAGCTGTATATATATGATATGCAGACCGTCCCACTTAAACATCACATACTGCCTGGTAGTGGGTATATGCTTCAAGTGTCCACGTTCTGGTTCCTCAGTCAACGTTCATTTTGGTCCAACCACTTCAGTGCCGCATCTGGGTCTTCAAAGAATACTGCAGAACCATAAGCCACCACTCTCAGCTTGGCTAGGAACATCATAGAATACTGGACTTGAAAGTCCCGGAGTCTCCTCTTTATATCCACAAAGCGGACCCTCTTTTTCTGTACCTCGAATGAATAATTGGGAAAGATAGAGATCCGTACCCCATTGATCTTCAGGTCAGGATGGGTCCTAGTCCTAGAGGCTCTAAGTACAGTGTCTCTGTCCTTATAGTGCAGGATCTTAGCAAGTATCGGACGAGGTGGACGACCGTGCGGCAGCGGTCGGGTTGGGACACGATGTGCTCGTTCAACGGCATATATTGCAGAGAGGCCTTTGTCTTGGAATTTCTCAGCAATCCACTTTTCTATAAAATCCGTGGGGTTCGGACCCTCTATTTTCTCCGGTACCCCCACTAGCCGAATATTGTTTCGACGTGTGCGATTTTCAAGATCATCGGTTTTGGCGTACAGCGCCACTATATCTTTTGCTGTTGCTTTACCGGCATCATGCAGCGTTTTGGCGCCATCTTCCAGATCCGACACCCTCCGTTGCACCTCTGTAGTTTGGGCCGCCACTTTGTGTAAGTCATGGCGAATTATAGATATGTCCTCTTTTAGGCTCCCAATATGTATATTCATGGTCTTAAGAGTGACGTTGCAGCTTGCGATCGCTGCCATTATATCTTTTAATGTTGGCTCTGCTATTTCAGTCACAGGACTGCACTCCACAGAGCTTTTACTTTTATAGCCAGGCACAGCATTATGTGGGGACAGAGGTTGCTGTTCCCCCTCGGAGTAGCCCTCCAGTGCTATGACCTCCTCCTCTGTGGCCAAATTGATCCCCTCTGTATCTCCCCATGCGCCCCGTAGGGACTTCTGGGGCCTGTGGGCAAATTACTGCTTACCGCGGCCAGTGTGTCAGCCGTGTCTTCTTCACCGTTTCTAGGCAGGGTACAAAAATGTAGGGATAGAATTAGGAATCAGTTTTTCCCTCTATATTCCCGTCTATCATAACCTGCCGACATAACACCATACGGCACTTTTGTGCATTTTAGATATTTATACAATAAAGGCTACGTTTTAAATGGTGGTGGTCTGTGACAATATAATTTTCTATATCACTATTCTGTTATTGGGGCCCTCTGACAAGCAATTTGTCAGAACTGAGACAGAGTGCAATGTTTAAGTTCGTAAAATATGGGGAGATTGAAACCTAGACCCTGGTAAAATCCAGTTCTCACCCGGGAACACACACCTATGGGTGGGGTTTGTGTTACCCCACCCAGGACAGTGTGAATTTGCCATGCCTGTCTCTGAAAATAGAGGTCAGTCCTACCAAATTCAAGACAGTTGGCAACTGGAAGTCTTGAAAAAGAAGGGTAGACACTGGAAATATTGATGTGTGTGTGTGTATAAATATATATATATATCTTGGTTTCCTACAGTTATACTAAGAGTGAATGTATAATGAAATTAATTTCTCTTTTACAGACAACACAAATAGTTGCAGGAATCTTTCTCATATCTATTGGCATTCCTATGACAATAGTCAGCACTGAAATGATTGCCCTTGTACTTGTGTTAATTAGCTATATCCCGTTTTGGTCTGGAATTTTGGTAAGATATACAAATTGTAAGTTAATGTCCAGTTATACTGTTTACCAGCTATTAATTTCCTTCAGTGTTTGTTGCTTGATTGCTTTTATTTCAGGACAAAGCTGTGATCTGTAACTTCAGTTTATCTGCAGTGACTACAGAGGCAGGGGCATACACAGAATTTGTGGGGCTTCATAGTAAATGCACGCAATTAATTGGTTTAGTCCCTGAACGTTCTGATCATGTCCAATCAGTGCAGTGTCAAACTGTGCAGAGACACACCTCCAACATCTAGTCAGTAATTAATAAGCATCTAGTAGGAATAAGAGAGGAATAGAACAACATACAATTATAAATAAAAAGATGAACCAGAAAATTGCCACATGTCCCTAGTGACCTCCAAACTCATTGCTTCACTTCATATAGTAAATGATAAACTTATGGCTCCCTAAACCAACAGGTGGAGCTCACTACATACTGTATTACCATAAGTTATACTGCTACCATGCAGTGAGCTCCCCCTAGTGGATGCTGTAGGATACCCCACAGGAAGTAAGCTGATCACAGGGTGTCCTGCTTCCCTGACTCCCAGTGATCAGCTGTGATTTCCACAGGAAGCCGACAGTAAGTGTTTGCTTCACCTGCAGCGCTACCATAGCAGAAGTAGAGCATTTCTCACACTGTTCAGATTGACATGAATTAACTTCCTATCTTATGCAGCTATGTGCTCAGACTTTCAGAGGAACAAATTCTCTTTTTAGTATTATCTGAGCTTGCTAATAATTGAGGGCCCATGGGAACCAACCCTATTAACTAATGTCCCAATTAGGGTATTCAGAAAAAAAATCAGTCCCCGTTAGTTTCAGTGAATAAAAACTCTCAATATTTTACTTTCAAATTCCATAAACCTGTCCTGATCATTTACAGCTTAGAAAGGTGCAGGCCAGTTGGACATGGTCAGGGTGGGTTTTGCAACCTCTGAATGTAAACAATTAATATTTCCATTCACTGAAAGAATGCAGAGATTTTGAAAGTGAAAACACAAAGTATATTAGAAAGTTGCATATCTTTTCACTTTTCAGGGATTGGAAAACCTTTTGGTAATACAGCCCTGCCTCTCAGTACATTTCTCTTTTTATCAATAGATTTAGGAAAACAGGACCAAAGGTTACTGATGATAAAGGCAACATATTTCAAATATCATTCAGTTTTTCCTCATTTTCTTCTATAAAATAATAGTTAACTTTATATCATCTTCATTTCCATAGTTTATTATTTCTGGATCACTGTCAGTGGCTGCTTCCATGAAACCAACCTTGGGAAAGGTAAGAAAAAAGGTTGAAGAAAGACGAAATTTGATGGGAAATATCTTTCTTATAGGGCTTTACTGGAAGCTTACTTACCTGCTTCCCTGAGCAGGCTCCCTGCTCCTTCTCCTTTTAATATACGATGCTCCACTGGGCTCCCTTACTGAAAACATCTGGTTTGACATCGAAGGGATGTTAAGACGTGGTGCACCCCAATGGGAACTAAGTCAAGAGAGTCAGGGTCTGCGGTAAACCAGTCTGCTTCTTTACTGGAGGAATTCAGGTGCAAAACAATATAGGCGAGGTATAGGGCTGGCTTCTCCAGTCTCCTACCTGACAGAAGAAGTGTTTGATGCTGAGGAAAGGCCTTAGCTAGCTGTCCCTCTCTCTCTCTCTTCAGAAGGCGGGTACCCTGGCCAAAGGCTGGAGGCCCAGGGTGTGTGGCAGAGTATCCCCATCTCAGTGTCTTCTTCTGGTGACTCAGGTAGTCTGGCCGAGTATGCCCCTCCAAGCACTGTTCCCTAACTGCAGGACACTTGGGGCTCTGACTGCTCTCCTTATATACAATTTCTAGCTGAGCTAGATCATTCGAGTAGGAGGGTTGGAGTGAAGAAGCTCAGCACAGTTACAATGTAACAACTCTGTAGACTTGCATTAGAGCTTATTAATAATATCCAATGGTATTGACCAAGCAGTTTTTCCTGACACAAACAGGTTTTCAGACATAACAACAGAGCTAAACCAGACATTCAAAGGATCAGTCTATCTGGTTTTGGTGGTAAACAAGTCTGGCTTTTCCTTCCAAAACATGCTCTTCCTTAAACCCTAAGGTAACTGTGGAAAATTATCAGCATCTCATTATTAGCTAGAAAGTCCCACAAGTCTCTCAGTGTTCGATAACCCTTTCCACAGTGCTGTGCAAATACAGTGAAAATGAGCAGGGTACATGTGACAACATATATAAAATGCATTTAAACAGTATTAAGCAGTTTAGGTCAATGTAAGTTAACCCTTTAAAATGAAATAAATAATAATAATGCCTTGTGAGTGATCTAAGAAGATCTGTCAGACTTGCTGCATGTGATTGTATCTGACAGATTGCTTTGTTGTGGCTTTGGGCAGGATTCCACCTCCTCACAGGTTCTGCTCATTAGTTTGTTAGTGATGCTATTTATACCTGCCTCTCACTATAGCCTTTGCGGTTTATAGTATCTCCTGGAGTTCACTGCTGGTGTTTTGTGGATCTCCTGCTCCCAGTTCGTCTTCAGATAAGTCCTCCTTCCTCCCCTTCTGTTGTTTGTTCAGGCTAGGCCTTAGAAAGACAAGGGTTTCTTCATCTGGTGCAAGGAACCAGTTGTCTTTTCACTTGCTCCCTAGCTGAGGGTTTGTATCGGTTGCAGCAGGGCTTAGGTTCGAGTGCATGAACACTTCTACTATCGAGATTTGTTAATGTTGGTAGCAGCCAGGGAAAGGCTCAGGGACTATCAGGTGGTGACCTTTCCCTATTCCCTAGCTGTGGGGGCCTAGCCTGCTGTTTTGTGTAATTTTGTTGTGTTTTGTTTGCTTCCCTTACCTCACCTTCTGTGACAAGGAAACAGGCAATTGTCCTCAAATGTTCAAACTTTTAAGTACCCCTGCTTCAGGGCACTACACAAGGACATCTATCCTCTGCTTTGGCCAGTGATTGCTGTAGGTCATGTCAAACCAAATGTCATGCAGAATGTTTACAGCCCAGCGGAACATGACAGGGCGTGAAAAGAAGGAGCAGGAAGCAGGTAAGTAATCTTCACATTACTGTAAAGTCTGGTAAAGTGGACCGGGATGGGGGAAAAGGATGCTAAAATACACCCCGTATTCTTGCACAACTGCTTCAAAGAGCCTCTTTCAGCATGATAAACCATACTAAACCAGGCATATTGCCTGGTAGGGTTGATAATTCTATATATACAGTATATATATATATTTTTATATATTTATATATATATATAATATATATATATATATATAATATATATATATATATATATATTGTGACAAAGTGAATGTGAATATATATATATATATATATATATATATATATTGTGAAACAGTGAATGTGCATGTGCTGCTGGGCTGATTTACAGCCAGGTGAGGTCAAATACCGGACCGGATTTTAAGTGCCGATCCGGGTTTTGGCAGCACCTGGCTGTCCTTAAATAGGCAGCTGGGTTCAGAAGCCAGGTCTCTGTGTTGGGATCTGGGAGCCTTGTGTCTGGATGAAGGCTTGCTACCTGTTTGGCGTGAAAGCAGGTTGGTGCCGCTATAAGCAAGGACTCTTTGAGACAGAATTGCCACATGGTGTGAATTACCACCAACACCGCAAGGTGACTTTTTGTTTGATTATTACTGCTTGTTTTGTCATTTGCCTAAAGAGTGAATAAAACACTGAACTGTTTGATCCAAAGAACTTGTTGCCTCTATACTGCGTCCGCTAATCCTGTCTACCAGAACGAGTCCCCACAATTGATGGATGATGCGGGAATCGATCCCGCTACCTCTCGCACGCCAAGCGAGAAACAAGCCTGCAGCAACGCGAGGCTAATAAGGAGCAGCAGGAGACTAACCAGTATGAAGCTACCAGGAATCTAAAGGACGGTTCTGTCAGGAGGGGGGTCAGCAAACCTCAGAAATCTCCACCCCAGGCCAGAGATGTCAGGAGCATGGCCATGTAAGGGCTGACTGTCCCCATCGGGTTGAGCCCATGGACACTAACTATGGCTACCATCAGTCGCTATATGATAGGAGGCTGTGTGCCCCAGAGTCCCTAGATCACTTGTGCCAGGTGGAGGTAAGGGACACTCCAGCGGAGGCTCTGCTGGACTCAGGGAGTCTGGTAACCCTATTAATGGCTACCCTGGTGCGGTCCCCTGAGTATACTGGCCGGAAAGTCGGGGTGATGTGCATCCACAGAGACTTAAAAGACTATCCCACCGCACTGGTGTCTCTAACTACGGTGGCCAGCAGATGGACCCACGAGGTGGCTGTCACCAGAAAACTACATTATAAACTCATAATAGGGAGAGACTTCCCAGGCTTCCCGACACTGTGGCCTGCTATTAGAGTGACTGATACCCATGAGACAGGAGTAACCCTAGCAGAGTGGCCCGGCTCAGGGGAAGACCAGAATCCTGGGAACCTGAGACCGAAAGGCCAGCGGTAGGGGTGACTGCCACTTCGGTGGAAGAGGGGGAGACAATCCCACTAAGTGTGATGGTGGGAGACGTGAAGGACTTGCCGCCGGGTCCCGAATTGGCAGACCTCAATGTCTCCAGGGATAATTTGGGAACTGCCCAATGTCGGGACCCCCACGCCTGGGAAAATGTGTTAATAGTAGATGACGAACCACAACAACCTGGGGCAGAGTCAGCGTTTCCCCGTTTTGTGGTTCATCAGGATATGTTGTATTGGGTAAACCAAATACGGGGTAAGCCTATTGAACAGTTGGTGGTCCCAAAGGTTTATCGCAAGCTTGTGTTAGATCTAGCCCACCAACACGTTCTCGGGGGTCTCCTGGGGCTGCAAAAAACTCAGGATCGTATTCTACAGCTGTTTTACTGGACCAGCATATTCAAAGAAGTGGAAGAGTTTTGTAAGTCTTGTCCGACCTGCCAGATAACTAGCCCCCAGACAGTGGAAAATAGGGAAACCTGTACAGATGCAAGAGAGCCGGCTGCCACAGCAAAAATTGCTGACAGACTCTCTTCTAAACAGACTCAGGAGGCCAGGGAGTTCGTTAGTCTGAACACGGATGTGTTCTCGGACCTCCCTGGATGCACTTCCATAATCGAGCATGACATTGTCACTGAGGCTTAGGCAAAAGTCTGATTAAAACCATACCAGGTACCTGAGGCTCTGCTACAAGCTATATCAGAGGAGGTGCAACTAGTGTTGCAGCTAGACATCATTGAAGAGTCAAAAAGTGAGTGGTCCAGTCCTATAGTATTGATACCAAAGCCGGTTGGGACATTGTGGTTTTGTAACAACTTTCGAAAACTTAACGAGGTTTCCAAATTCGATGCGTATCCCGTGCCCCGGGTGGATGAGCTCATCGAGAGGTTAGGACAAGCCCTGTATATTTTTCTGTTTTGGACCTCACAAAAGGGAACTGGCAGGTGCCCTTAACAGAGGCTGCCAAAGACAAAACTGCCTTCATCACACCTGAGGGGCTGTATCAATATAAGGTCTTACCCTTTGGTCTGCATGGCACCCCCGCCACTTTTCAGTGACTAATGGACATCGTGACTTTTTAACAATGTGTAAATTTGTCAGAAAACTTACTGGGGGACCTTTACTAAGTTTTCTTCGGGGCCCTATGATATGTGTATATGCTCCTGACTACACCTATGTAAATTCAAAGGGCCCCAATAAAAGTGCCTTTAGATTAACACCAATGCCATTAACAGCATAGTTTTTTACTCACAGTGTACACCACAATAACACAACCCATAAAGTAGTGATAGAATTGCAGCTTTTCTTTATCCTGCTTCCCAAAAAGCTAAATAAAATTTATCAAAATATCATATTTACCCAAAAATAGAACCAATGATATGGCAACTCATTCCGGCAAAAAAAATAAAAAATCCTCACACAGCTCAATTGAGAGAAAAATAAAAAAAATTAACATATGGTTCTCAGAAAATGGTTGCACTGGTTTCCCAGTGAACCCTGCAGCGTACCCAAACAGCTGTTTACGTCCAAATTTATTGTATTTTAATATCTAGTAAAACCCGCTATTAAAGGGGGTTTTGTCTCAAAGATGGCACAAGATGGGCACAACATATTAGCACTGAAATGACATTTGTTTAAACACTTCACATCTGACCAGGCCTAATTTTGCAAATCTGACATATCTCACTTTATGTGGTAATAACTTTGGAATGCTTTTACTTATCCAAGCCATTCAGAGATTGTATTTTTGTGACACATTGTACTTCATGCTAGTCATAAATTTGAGTCAGTATATTTCACCTTTATTTCAGAAAAAATTCTAAATTTACCAAAAATTTTGAAAAATTTGCAATTTTCTAAAATTTTATTTCTCTGCTTTTAAAACAGAAAGTGATACCTCAAAAAATATTTATTACTTAACATTCCCCATATGTCTACTTTATGTTGGCATCATTTTGGAAATTTCATTTTATTTTTTTAGGACGTTAGAAGGCTTAAAGGGAGTCTTTCACCTAAAATTACCATTATACACCACAAACATGATGATATCCATTACATTTCCCATATTATAATCTTACCTTTCATATTACTGTCCGTCGCCTATTCTCTCTTAAAAACGCTTTTAATCCATATGCTAATCAGGTTCTGAAGGTGCCCAGGGGCGGCGTTTATGCGGCCGGTGCCCAGGCTCCACGGCGCTGTTCAAATCAAACCCCTCCCCTTTCACCCCTCTGGCCCGCCCTCGGTTCTTGAGATACCATCCTCCAGTCAATGACAGATCCGGCACCTGCGCACTCCATTACCCACTAGGGCAGAGGCAGCAGAGCGTTTAATGCGCATGCGCCGGCCCGATCTAGCCGGCGGAAGTAAACTGCCAAAATATCAGGATGTACGGGCCGGCGCATGCGCATTAAACGCTCTGCTGCCTCTGCCCTAGTGGGTAATGGAGTGCGCAGGCGCCGGATTTGTCATTGACTGAAGGATGACCAAATATTGGGGTTCTTCTGTAAACTGCAGAATCTGGTAATAAATGTTGTGGTTTGTTTTGTTGTTAACCCTTCTTGTGTTGCAGGAAAAAATAATTAATTAGAAATCCTCCCCTCCCCCCCCCCCCCAAAAAAAAAGGTAAATTTTGAAATGTCACTTCCATTTTGTTCTAATTCTTGTGAAACACCTAAACGGTTAACAAAGTTTGTAATTTGAGGGGTTTAGTTTCTAAAATGCTGTCATTAGAAAATTGGAAGTAATTTTCAGTACATTTTGGATTTTCTTTATAAGTAAATGTATCATTAACATGAAGTACAATGTGTCATAAGTAAATAATCTCAGAATGGCTTGGATAAGTAAACGCGTTCAAAAATTATTACCACATAAAGTGACACATGTCAGATTTTCAAAAATAGGCAGGGTCAAGAAGTTGAAAATGGCAGGATCCTGAAGGGGGTTAAAATCAAATGGTTGTTTACAAAACATACTGATAGCTGGGGAAGATTGATCAAACTGGTGAAAAACTGGCTTAGTTGCCCCTAGCAACCAATCACATTCTACCTCTCATTTTCCAGAGGTGCCTTGAAAAATGAAAGGTGGAATCTGATTGGTTGCTATGGGCAACTAAACTAGTTTTTCTTTACACCAGTTTTGATAAATCTACCCCGCTGTGTCCTCCAAAGTGAAATACACCTTGATAACTGCTCTCCACTCTGGCTAGTCCTAAATGAGTGAAGAGACTACCGTCTATTAAATGGGTTGTCTCATAAGACACAATCTTCTTGGGACTGGAGTCAATCAAAATGGGAGCTGCTCTTACAAAGTGTCTCTTCACTATGGCTCATTAATGAGGTCTTCCAGCAGTTGATTCCCCATTTATAATGCCCTTATGGAGGCAACCCCTTTATATAATGTTTGCTATTTTATCTTCCAGGTACAGGCAAGCTTGGTGATGAACATCTTCAGCTCTCTGGTTGCAATTAGTGGAATGATACTTGCTGCTCTAGATCTTAGTTTTTTGGGAGTATTTTTTGGCCCATACGTCCTGCGGCAGTCATATTGTGCACATTATAAAAGTGATACCCAGAAGCAATGCCTGGGAGCCTTCATACCCATGGTAAGATTTTATTTATTTTTTTTGTTACCTTAAAGGGGTTGTGTCTAGAGCTGAGCGGACACCTGGATGTTCGGGTTCGACAGGTTTTGCCGAACTTCACAAAAAAGTTCAAGTTCGGGACCCGAACTTTACCCCGAACCCGAGCCCCATTGAAGTCAATGGGGACCCGAAATTTTGAGCACTAATATGGATCTACAAATGTAATGGAAAGGGCTAGAGGGCTGCAAATAGCATCAAAATGTAGATAAGAGCATGGCAAGTGCTCTGCAAACAAATGTGGATAGGTAAGTTACTTTAAATAACATTAAATACGTAAAGAAATAAAAAAAAATCTTGATCTAGGAAGATGAGGTCCATATGGAGTTGGAGGTTGAGGAGGCAGTGGATGTGGCGGTGTAAGTGGAAGCAGCGGTGGAGGAGGTAGCCTACACAGCTTTTTGGTTTTAAATTTATTTTTTTAAATAAGGGTACACCCCAAAACATTGGGAAATATAACCTGTGATAACCCCCTCCAGTCGTGCTGAACACACATTCAGACAATACACTGGCTGCGGGGCAGGCCAGCACCTCCAAAGTGTAAAGGGCAAGCTTAGGACATGTGCCTAATTTGGAGACCCAGAAGTTTCAGGGGGCAAACCCATCAGTCAGTTCGTGTAGGCGTGTGCACACATACTGCCCCACCATGTCGCACGTCCCCGTGATGTTCACGATCCAATTGGATATCTGCTCTATCAACTTTCGATGTTCTTTTCTGCGCCTACCATGTTGATCACGGTTAGCAGAGAATCAGGGTTCCACGCAGGAGAGGGAGCGTGAGAAACAGAGACCACATCCAAGGGAGATCAATGGATGAAACTTGTGATTAAGCGGAAATGTGGGAAAAGTTATTAAAACGGAAGAATCGAAAAAAAGGAGGGGGCACGCGGCAATTACCCACTCCCAACTTGGGGAGGTAGTGACGATAAATAAAAACACAGGACTCCTAAGATGCCCTGTTATTGGAATGATTAATTAAAAATTATAGGTAATGTCACTGGGGTATTTAGGATTTGGAAACGTTAGACAGGAGAGGCCCTGCGGCCGCTTTGTTGACTCTAGATATTTTCTGCCTGAAAATCGTCCACGATCCATTTGGATTTCTTCTCTATCAACTTTCGATGTTCTTTTCTGAGCCTACCATGTTGATCATGGTTATCAGCAAATCAGGGTCCCACGCCGGAGAGGAAGCATCAGAAAGAGAGACCACATCCAAGGGAGGATAATTTTTTTAAATTAAATATAATCAAGTGGAAAAGTGGGACAAATTAATGAAGCGCAAATGTGGGACAAGTTGTTAAAGTTTAAGCATTCAATTAAAGAAGAATTTTATGCAGAGCAGGGGTTTGTATACGACAAAATTGATAGAATGCCACCTTGTAATAGACAATTTTTTTAAATCTATGTTCCTATCACCTATGCAGAGCAGGGGTTTAATCACGACAAAAATGGTCAAATGTCGCCGAAGAATGTAACAGACAAATTAGTGAAATGTTTTTACCTGTCTACTAGGTATAGCAGGGGTATATCATAGCCAAAACTTGGTGAATTTCACCCGAGAATGTAACAGACAAATTAGTGAAATTTGTTAACCTGTCTACTAGGTACAGCAGGGGTATATCACACCCAAAAATTGCTGTATTTCAATCGAGAATCTACCAGACAAATTAGTGAAATTTGTTTACCTGTCTACTAGGTACAGCAGGGGTATATCACACCCAAAAATTTGTGAATTTCACCTGAATATGTAACAGACAAATTAGTGAAATATTACCTGTTTACTAGGTAGAGCCGGGGTATATCACACCCAAAAATTGGTGAATTTCACCTGAATATGTAACAGACAAATTAATGACATTTTTTTACCTGTCTACTAGGTGTAGCAGTGGTATATCATAGCCAAAAATTGGTGAATTTCACCCGAAAATGTAACATACAAATTAGGGAAATGTTTAAACCTGTCTACTAGGTACAGCCGGGGTATATCACACCCAAAAATTGGTGAATTTCACCCGAAAATGTAACATACAAATTAGTAAAATGTTACCTGTCTACTAGGTATAGCAGTGGTACATCACACCCAAAAATTGGTGAATTCTACTCGAATATGTAACAGACAAATTAATGACATTTTTTTACCTGTCTACTAGGTGTAGCAGTGGTATATCGCACCCAAAAATTGGTGAATTTCACCCGCAAAATGTAACAGACAAATTAGTGAAATGTTTTTACCTGTCTACTAGGTACAGCAGGGGTATATCACACCCCAAAATTGGTGTATTTCACCCGAATATGCAACAGACAAATTAGTGAAATGTTACCTGTCTACTAGGTACAGCAGGGGTATATCACACCCAAAAATTGGTGAATTTCACCCAAATATGTAACAGACAAATTAATGATTTTTATTTTACCTGTCTACTAGGTATAGCAGTGGTATATCATACCCAAAAATTTATGAATTTCACCCGAATATGTAACAGACAAATTAGTGAAATGTTACTTGTCTACTAGGTAGAGCAGGGGTATATCACACCCAAAAATTGGTGAATTTCACCCAAATATGTAACAGAAAAATTAATGACATTTTTCTACCTGTCTAATAGGTATAGCAGTGGTATATCACACCAAATAATTGGTGAATTTCACCCGAATATGTAACAGACAAATTAGTGAAATGTTTTTACCTGTCTACTAGGTACAGCCGGGGTATATCACAGCCAAAAATTGGTGAATTTCACCCGAATATGTAACAGACAAATTAGTGAAATGTTGCCTGTCTACTAGGTACAGCAGTGGTATATCACACTAAAACATTGGTGAATTTCACCCAAATATGTAACAGACAAATTAATTATTTTTTTTACCTGTCTACTAGGTATAGCAGTGGTATATCACACCCAAAAATTTGTGAATTTCCCCCGAATTTTTAACAGACAAATTAGTGAAATGTTTCTTGTCTACTAGGTAGAGCAGGGGAATATCACACCCAAAAATTGGTGAATTTCACCCAAATATGTAACAGACAAATTAATGACATTTTTCTACCTGTCTAATAGGTATAGCAGTGGTATATCACAGCCAAAATTTGGTGAATTTCCCCCGAATTTTTAACAGACAAATTAGTGAAATGTTTTTACCTGTCTACTAGGTATAGCAGTGGTATATCACACCCAAAAATTGGTGAATTTCACCCGAATATGTAACAGACAAATTAGTGAAATGTTACTTGTCTACTAGGTAGAGCAGGGGTATATCACACCCAAAAATTGGTGAATTTCACCCAAATATGTAACAGAAAAATTAATGACATTTTTCTACCTGTCTAATAGGTATAGCAGTGGTATATCACACCAAATAATTGGTGAATTTCACCCGAATATGTAACAGACAAATTAGTGAAATGTTTTTACCTGTCTACTAGGTACAGCCGGGGTATATCACAGCCAAAAATTGGTGAATTTCACCCGAATATGTAACAGACAAATAATGAAATGTTTCCTGTCTACTAGGTACAGCAGGGGTATATCACACCCAAAAATTGGTGAATTTCACCCAAATATGTAACAGACAAATTAATGATTTTTTTTTTACCTGTCTACTAGATATAGCAGTGGTATATCACACCCAAAAATTTGTGAATTTCACCCGAATATGTAACAGACAAATTAGTGAAATGTTACTTGTCTACTAGGTAGAGCACGTGAATATCACACCCAACAATTGGTGAATTTCACCCAAATATGTAACAGACAAATTAATGACATTTTTCTACCTGTCTAATAGGTATAGCAGTGGTATATCACACCAAAAAATTGGTGAATTTTACCCGAATATGTAACAGACAAATTAGTTAAATGTTTTTACCTGTCTACTAGGTACAGCCGGGGTATATCACACCCAAAAAGTGGTAAATTTCACCTGAATATGTAACAGACAAATGAATGATTTTTTTTTTACCTGTCTACAAGGTACAGCAGGGGTGGGTATATCACACCCAAAAATTGGTGAATTTCACCCAAATATGTAACAGACAAATGAATGAATTTTTTTTTACCTGTCTACAAGGTATAGCAGTGGTATATCACACCCAAAAATTGGTGAATTTCACCCGAATATGTAACAGACAAATTAGTGAAATGTTACTTGTCTACTAGGTAGAGCAGGGGAATATCACACCCAAAAATTGGTGAATTTCAGCCAAATATGTAACAGACAAATTAATGACATTTTTCTACCTGTCTAATAGGTATAGCAGTGGTATATCACAGCCAAAAATTGGTGAATTTCACCCGAAAATTTAACAGACAAATTAGTGAAATGTTTTTACCTGTCTACTAGGTACAGCAGGGGTATATCACACCCCAAAATTGATGAATTTCACCCGAATATGTAACAGACAAATTAGTGAAATGTTACCTGTCTACTAGGTATAGCAGTGGTATATCACACCCAAACATTGTTGAGTTTCACCATAAAATGTAACAGACAAATTAGTGAAAGGTTTTTACCTGTCTACTAGGGACAGCCGGGGTATATCACACCCAAAAATTGGTGAATTTCACCCGAATATGTAACAGACAAATTAGTGAAATGTTACCTGTCTACTAGGTAGAGCCGGGGTATATCACACTTAAAAATTTTAGATTTTTACCCTAAAATATAACATAAATGACATTAAAAAAAATACGTACAAATTAAAAAAATAAACTTGATTTATGAAGTGGAGGTCCATATGGAGTAGGAGTTTGAGGAGGCGATGGACGTAGCAGTGTAGGTGGAAGTGGCGGTGGAGGAGGACGAGGTAGCTAACATAGGTTTTTGGTTTTAATTATATATATTTTTTTTTAATAAGGTACACTCCAAAAGAGTGTGAAATATCCAAATACAACAATGAGCAATTGTGCTGTAGTATAACAATGGCTGGTTAAGGCCGGTATACATGTCTATTCTGCACAAGGTACGGACAAGTCCTGTGGGATCCATGCCTGGTTCATTTAAATGAATGTGAGCTTGTCCACATTGGCTGTGGACAGGCGGATATGCTTGTCTGTGATAACGCCCCCTGCCATGATAAACACACGTTCAGACAATACACTGGCTGCAGGGCAAGCCAGCACCTCCAAGGCGTAAAGGGCAAGTTCAGGCCATGTGTCCAATTTGGAGACCCAGAAGTTGAAGGGGACAGACCCATCATTCAGAACGTTTAGGCGTGTGCACACATACTGCTCCACCATGTTGCTGAAATGCTACCTCCTGCTAAGACGTTCCATATCAGCTGGTGGTGCTGGTTGTTGTGGCGTGCTAAAAAAGCTTTTCCACATTTCGGCCATGCTAACCCTGCCTTCTGAGGTGCTGGTGGTGCCTATTCCTCCTCCTCTGCATTCAATTTGTGCTTCCACTGTGCCCCCGCTGTCAGGTGGGAATGCCACCAGCAGCGCGTCTACCAGCGTGCACTTGTACTCGCGCATCTTACGATTGCGATCCAGTGACAGAATAAAGGACGGTACGCTGTCTTTGTAACGGGGATCCAGCAGCGTGGCCACCCAGTAATCAGCACAAGTTAGAATGTGGCCAACTCGGCGGTCATTGCGGAGACACTGCAGGATGTAATCGCTCATGTGTGCCAGGCTGCCCAGAGGCAACGAAAAGCTGTCCTCTGTGGGAGGTGTATCGTCTATGTCCTCTGTATCCCCCCAGCCATGCACCAGTGATAGCCATGAGCTGGTTTGGGTGCCATCCTGCTGTGAACACGGTTCCTCCTGCTCCATCTCCTCCTCCTCATCCTCCACCTCGTCATCCTCCAGAACTGTGCCCTGGCTGGACAATTGTGTTCCTGGTGTTTGTGGGTGCAGGAACCCACCCTCGGAGCCACTTTTGAATGAATGGCCTGAAACCCTATGAAATGATCCCTCTTCCTCCTCCTCCTCCTGTGTCACATCCTCTTCCATCATCGCCAGCAGTGTTTTTTCAAGGAGGCATAGAAGTGGGATAGTAATGCTGAGAACGGCGTTATCGGCAATGGCCATGTTGGTGGAGTACTCGAAACAGCGCTACAAGGAACACAGGTCTCGCCTGGAGGCCCAGTCATTGGTGGTGAAGTGGTGCTGTTCCACAGAGCGACCCACCCGTGCGTGCTGCAGCTGAAACTCCACTATCGCCTGCTTTTGCTGGCACAGTCTGGCCAGCATGTGCAAGTTGGAGTTCCACCTTGTGGGCACGTTGCATATGAGGCGGTGAGCGGGAAGGCCGAAGTTACGCTGCAGCACTGACAAGCGAGCAGCAGCAGGGTGAGAACGCCAAAAGAGCGTACAGACGGCAGCTCTGACATATCGGGATGATTTTTAAGGAACCTCTGCACCACCAAATTCAGCACATGCGCCAGGCAAGGGATGTGCGTCAAACCGGCTAGTCCCAGAGCTGCTACGAGATTTTGCCCATTATCACACACCACCAGGCTGGGCTTGATGCTCACTGGCACCAACCACTCATCGCTCTGTTGCTCCATGCCTGTCCACAGCACCTGCGCGGTGTGGGGTTTGTCCCCCAAACAGATACGTTTTAAAACTGCCTGGCTGTGCTGAAGTTGGTGGTGAAGGTGTTACGCTGACTGGATGAGGAGCTGGAAGAGGATGAGGAAGTGGAGAAGGAGGAGGAAGCAACAGGAGGCAAACTGAAGTGCCCTGCAATCCTCGGTGGTGGAAGGACATGCGCCAAACTGCTATCCGGCTCAGGCCCAGCCGCCACTGCATTTACCCAGTGTGCTGTTATGGAGATATAATGTCCCTGAACATGCTTACTGGTCCACGTATCACAGATGGCGTTGCACAGTATACACCTGATTTTGTCCCCCACTTGGCTGTGCAGGGAAGGGATGGCACACCTGGAAAAGTACTGGCAGCTGGGCACGATGTACTGTGGGACAGCCACCGCCATAAGGCTTTTAAAACTCTCAGTCTCCACCAGACAGAATGACAGCAATTCAAAGGACAGTCATTTTGAAATGCTGGCATTCAGGGCCAAGGATCGCGGGTGGGTAGGGGGGTACTTCCTCTTCCGCTACAGTGTTTGGGAGATGGAGAGCTAAACGCTTCCGTGGGACATTGTGGAGATGCTTGTGACCCAGGTGGTGGTGTTGCTGACAGATGCTCTGTTTGTGGGGTGGCAGGTGCCACTGTCACTCCACAGGTGGATGAAGAGGCTGAGACTGCAGCAGAAGAGGAAGCAGGAGGAGCCAGAGACCTTTCTTGGTTTTTAAGGTGTCTACTCCACTGCAGCTTGTGCTTTGCACTTAGATGCCTGGTCAAGCAGTTGTGCTCAGGTTAAGCCCCGCTTCAGGCTCTGATTGCACAGCATGCAAACCACTCGTGTCTTTTCATCAGCACATTGTCTGAAGAACTGCCACGCCAGGGAACTCCTTGGAGCTGGCTTTGGTGTGCTCGGTCCCTTGCTGCGGTGGGCAGTAGCAGGCGTACAGTCTAGGGGACGTCCGCTCCGCTTTTGCACCCTGCTCCCTCTTCTTCTGTGCTGGTGGCTCTGTGCGAGCACCGCCTCTTCCTCCGAACTACACAGGTTCACTCGCATGACCTTGATTCCATCTGGGTTCGAGGACCTCATCGTCCTCTACATCATCTTCCACCCAGCCTTCACCCCTGCCCTCCTTGTCGGTCTGCGCACTTTCAAAAGCCACAGCAGTTGGCACCTGTGTTTCGTCATCATCCGAGACATGCTGCGTTTGTCCCCCCATGTACTCATCTTGAAACAAAAGTGGTTGGGTGTCAGCGCAATTGATGCGCTTCTCATCTTGTTTGTGTGGTGCCAAATCAATTAGAAGTATAAGTATGTATGTATCATACTGCTTTCATAATGAGAATTACTATTAGGAGTTTACTATAAACCACCTAATATACCAGAGTCCACAGAAAATCTACTACTAAACGAGATAGACGAGGTTGCAAATCATAATGAGGTGGTTATTATGGGGGACTTCAACTACCCAGATATAGACTGGGAAACTGAAACTTGTATATCTGATAAAGGAAACAGGTTCTTAGCAATAACCAAAGACAATTGACTCTCCCAACTGGTTCAGGTCCCGACTAGAGGGATGGCCATACTGGACTTAGTATTAACCAATAGGCCTAACAGAACAACAGACGTTCAGGTTGGGGGACACCCGGGAAATAGTGACCATAAAGTAATAACCTTCCAATTATTATTCAAAAGAGCGTTTCTACAGGGAGGAACAAAAATACCAAACTTCAAAAAAGCTAAATTTAGCCAACTAAGAGAGGCCATAGGCCTAACTAACTGGGACAAAGTCCTTGAAAATAAAAATACAGCCCTAAAATGGGATATCTTTAAAAGCATCCTAAAATCTCATTGTAAGAGGTACATACCATATGGGAATAAAATGTTAAGGAACAAAAAGAAACCAATGTGGATAAATAGAACTGTAAAGAAAGCAATAATTGACAAAAAGAAAGCATATAAATCACTAAAACAGGAGGGTAGCACGGAAGCACTGAAAAACTATAAGGAAAAAAATAGAACATGTAAATAACTAATAAAAGCGGCCAAACTAGAGACCGAGAGATTAATTGCCAAAGAGAGTAAAACTAACCCTAAAATGTTCTTCAATTATATAAATGTTAAAAAGTATAATTCTGAAGGTGTCGGCCCATTAAAGAGTAATGAGGGGGAAGTCGCAGAGAGCGACGAGGAGAAAGCAAAGCTGTTAAATATTTTTTTTCTCCAATGTATTCACTGAGGAATATAAACTGTCAGATGACATGCAGAATGTGAAAATAAATTCCCCATTAAAAGTGTCCTGTCTGACCCAGGAAGAAGTACATCAGCGACTTAAAAAGATTAAAATAGACAAATCGCCAGGACCGGACGGCATACACCCCCGTATCCTAAGGGAATTACGTACTGTCATAGCCAGACCCTTATTTCTGATATTTGCGGACTCTATACTGACAGGGAATGTCCCACAGGATTGGCGCATGGCAAATGTGGTGCCAATATTCAAAAAAGGTCCAAAAACAGAGCCTGAAAACTATAGGCCAGTAAGTTTAACATCTGTTGTGGGTAAACTGTTTGAAGGTTTTCTGAGAGATGCTATCTTAGAGCATCTCAACGGAAATAAGCAAATAACGCCATATCAACATGGCTTTGTGAGGGATCGGTCATGCCAAACTAATTTAATCAGTTTCTATGAGGAGGTAAGTTCTAGACTTGACAGCGGTGAAACAATGGATGTCGTATATCTGGACTTCTCCAAAGCATTTGACACTGTACCACATGAAAGGTTAGTATATAAAATGAGAATGCTCGGACTGGGAGAAAATGTCTGTATGTGGGTAAGTAACTGGCTCAATGATAGAAAACAGAGGGTGGTTATTAACGGTACACACTCAGATTGGGTCACTGTCACTAGTGGGGTACCTCAGGGGTCAGTATTGGGCCCTATTCTCTTCAATATATTTATTAATGATCTTGTAGAAGGCTTGCATAGTGAAATATCAATTTTCACAGATGACACTAAACTGTGTAAAGTAATTAACACTAAAGAGGACAGTATACTACTACAGAGGGATCTGGATAGATTGGAGGCTTGGGCAGATAAGTGGCAGATGAGGTTTAACACTGACAAATGTAAAGTTATGCACATGGTAAAATGCAAGTCACCCGTACATACTAAATGGTAAAACACTCAGTAACACTGATATGGAAAAGGATCTAGGAATTTTAATAAACAGCAAACTAAGCTGCAAAAAACAGTGTCAGGCAGCTGCTGCCAAGGCCAATAAGATAATGAGTTGCATCAAAAGGGGCATAGATGCCCGTGATAAGAACATAGTCCTACCACAAATCGCTAGTCAGACCACACATGGAGTACTGTGTACAGTTCTGAGCTCCGGTAAACAAGGCAGACATAGCAGAGCTGGAGAGGGTCCAGAGGAGGGCAACTAAAGTAATAACTGGAATGGGGCAATTACAGTACCCTGAAAGATTATCAAAATTAGGGTTATTCACTTTAGAAAAAAGACGACTGAGGGGAGATCTAACTAATATGTATAAATATATCAGGGGTCAGTGCAGAAATCTATCCCGTCATCTATTTATCCCCAGGACTGTGACGAGGGGACATCCTCTGCGTCTTGAGGAAAGAAGGTTTGTACACAAACATAGAAGAGGATTCTTTATGGTAAGAGCAGTGAGACTATGGAACTCTCTGCCTGAGGAGGTGGTGATGGTGAGTACAATAAAGGAATTCAAGAGGGGCCTGGATGTATTTCTGGAGCGTAATAATATTACAGGCTATAGCTTCTAGAGAGGGGAGTTAGTCTGATTGCCTGATTGGAGTCGGGAAGGAATTTTTTATTGGGGAAAATTGGCTTCTACCTCACAGGTTTTTTTTTTTTTGCCTTCCTCTGGATCAACTTGCAGGATAACAGGCCTAACTGGATGGACAAATGTATTTTTTCGGCCTTATGTACTATGTTACTATGAGACCAGACACACTAGGTGGTCTCATGAAAGCATCTTCTCATCCCCTTTGAGCCATGGTAGAAGAGAGAGCTTTATTCACATTACATTGACTTAAATAGCAGACATAACATCATAAAAGGGGCGTTCCTTAAGTAGAGACTATTGGCTCCTTAACCTGATAGGAGTGGTTTCAGCAACTTCAACTGAGTTCATAGGTATATTTGAAAAATGTAATGTAATCCCCATTTTCCCCCTCCCTTATTGACCTTCTCATACATATGGTTTGCAGCCATCTAGTGGACAAAAATGTGTACTACAGAATGTTCACACCACATTATATAGAGTTATAAAGCCCATCTCTTACATTGGTATTTATCTCTTCCACTTCTGGGGCAGGGCTAGGTGGATGGCCCTGGAAAACCCTGCTAGCAGAGTCATCAAAAAGCAGAAGAGACTGCTGCATGACTTGGGGCTCAGACTGCTTGGCTGATTTGCAAGGGGGTGAGGTGAAAGACTGATGGACATCGGCTGTAGGTGCCAACTCTGATCTTTCAGCAGGAGACTGGGTGGGAGACAATGTAAAGGAACTGGAGGCACTGTCAGCAACCCAATCTACTATCACCTGTACTTGTTCTGGCCTCACCATTCGTAGAGCCGCATTAGACCCGACCAAATACCTCTGAAGGTTCTGTCGCCTACTCGCAGGAAGGTGTTTCACTAGTGCGTGTAGCTGGCACAGATCGACCACGTCCTCTCCCTGCAACAGGAGCTCCACCAGCAGCACCACGACCTTGCTACATACCTTATTTGACGCTCTCCTCATATTTCTCAAATTTAGGATCTTGCCCAAAATGGGTGTTTTTTTAATAACAGAATAGAACAGAAGTATCTAACGCATGTATCTCACACTGACAGATGCAGCAAAGGTGGCAAATTAAGATTTTTTTTTTTTTATAAAAGAATAGAACACCAGTATCTAACACGTGTATCTCACAATGACAAATGCAGCAAGGGCTGCAATATTAAGTACTTTGCCCAAAATGAGTGTTTTTTTAAACCCAGAATATTATTGCTGTATTTCAAGATTGTATCTCACACTGACAGATGCAGACAAAGCCGCAAATTTCGTTTTTTGCCAAGAATGGGTGTTTTTTTAAATAACAGAATACGACAGCAGTATATAACGTTTGAATTTCACATGTACAGATGCAGCAAGGGCTGTAAAATTGAGTATTTTGCCCAAAAATTTTGTTTTTTAAAACCCAGAAAATGATTGAAGTATTTCAAGCTTGTTTTTAACAATTACAGATGCAGCAAAGGCTGCAATATTAAGTACTTTGCCCAAAAAGGGTGTTTTTTTTAATAACAGAATATGACAGCAGTATATAACGCTTGAATTTCACACTGACAGATGCAGACAAGGCCGCAAATTAAGTATTTTGCCCCAAATGGGTGTTTTTTTTATACCAGAATAGCACAGCAGTATCTAAAGCATGTATCTCACAATGACAGATGCTGCAAGGGCTGTAAAATGTATTATTTTGCTCAAAAAGGGTGTTTTTTTAATAACAGAATATGATAGCAGTATATAACGCTTGAATTTCGCACATACAGATGCAGCAAGGGCTGTCAAATTGAGTATATTGCCCAAAAAAGGTGTTTTTTTAAACCCAGGGAACTCCTGTCAGCTGGCTTTGGTGTGCTCGGTCCCTTGCTGCGGTGGGCAGTAGGCGCACTGTCTAGGGGACGGCCGCTCCGCTTTTGCACCCTGCTTCCTCTTTTGCTGTGTTGGTGGCTCTGTGCGACCACCGCCTCTTCCTCCGAACTACACAGGTCACTCGCGTGACCTTGATTCCATGTGGGACCTCATCGTCCTCCACATCATCTTCCACCTAGTCTTCACCCCTGCCCACCTTGTCGGTCTGCACACTTTCGAAAGCCACAGCAGTTGGCACCTGTGTTTAGTCATCATCCGAGACGTGCTGCGTTGGTCCTCCCATGTACTCATCTTGAAGCAAAAGTGGTTGGGTGTCAGCGCAATTAATGCGCTTCTCATCTTGCTTGTGTGGTGCCAAATCAATTAGAAGTATAAGTATATACGTATCATACTGCTTTCATAATGAGACCAGACACACTAGGTGGTTTCATGAAAGCATCTTTTCACCCCTTTTGAGCCATGGTAGAAGAGAGAGCTTTATTCACATTACATTGACTTAAATAGCAGACATGACATCATAAAAAGGGGTGTTCCTTAAGTAGAGACTATTGTCTCCTTAACCTGATAGGAGTGGTTTCAGCAACTTCAACTGAGTTAAAACCTAATTCTAATAACATTGTAGTAGCTGAACCAGTTCTCAAAACATTATTCTGGCCTTGATTTGATTAATTTCAGAAGTTTTCCCGTCAGTTCATTTGATAAAGTCCATCAGTTTCTTCAGATCCTTGGTGATCCTTCCATCAGGGGCACTGTTGTCCGGAATGTAGATGCAGCAGTACCTGTAGACCCCTCCTTTTTCTGCTGTCAAGGGCCAGTCGGTTCTGTAGAGTCATCACTGAAAAGAAGCTCAGTTGTTCCACCATTCCTTTAACAGCATCACAGATGTAATTCACAAATCTCTGTTGATGACAATAGAGATGTTAATCCAATCTACATTTTTTATTTTATTTTATTATATTACTAATTGTGGGAATTAATGACTCAAATCCTGCAACTATCTGACTTTTAGCTTTAAACCAGAGATCGTATATTACACACCAGCATATGTAGTGCCCTGGGTTACTTTGAAGTCTGGACATTTTCCCCTATGCAAAATTAAAATTAAATTATTATTTCTCTTGAAAGGTTTAACTTGCACTGTATAATACTGCTTAACTGCATTTTATATGTATTTTGTGATGTATATCCTGTTAATTTGCACTGTATTTGTGAGGCTCTGTGGAAAGGGTTAATGAATACTGAGAGACTTTTGGGACTTTAAATGAGAAGTTGGTAATTTTCCACTGCAGCCATAGAGTTTATAAAAGAGTATGTTTTGGAGGGAATAACCCAGACTTGTTTACCATGAAAACCAGACAGACTGACCTTTTGAGTGTCTGGTTTAGTTCTGATGTTATGTCTGGAAACTTGTTTTTGTCTAGAAAAACTGTTGTGTCATTGACATTGAGTATCATTGAAGCTCCAATGTAAGTCTATGAGAGACGGAGGTTGAAACAATGTATCTCCGTGTGCTGAGCTTCTCCACTCCACCCCTCCCACTAGAAGGTTCCAGTCACCTAGCCTCGGCGTGGTGGTGATGACATGATGACGTAAGGCCGTCACGCCCGCCTCTTCTCCCCACTGCTCAGCTGCCCTACTGACTGCTGATTTTGGCGTCTCTCGTCCCTTCCTACTGCCTCCTTTGTCTTCATGCCGGGACTGTGGATCGTGGATCTGAACGAGCAGTGATGGTGTTTCTGCTCCTTCCTTCTTTCTCCTGCTGCCCGGTGCCTCCTGAGCCAGTCCCTGCGTGATCACCGGCGTTTGGATGGTTTCTGCTGCTGCGTGCTGCGCGCCCTATTGTGACATTGAGGCTTGAGTGGTCGCTCCTCTGGCCGTTCCTCTCTGGTCCTTCGGTCCTTCGTTTGATCCTCCACCTGTCTGCAGCTTGTGATCCTCCGGAGTGCGTCCCCCTGCTTTCTCCAGCAGGGCACCTCTACAGTGAACCGAAGATCGGTGAGATTGTTCCTGTATTTTTCCCCCCACTAATACTAACTGAGTAGCTAACTGAGTAACTGAGCAACCAGTTAATTCATTTGACTAAAAGGACATTAACGTAGTCTCAACCTATACTCTATATGGGATATTGTACTTATAGGAATTGAGGGACTCTGTGAAAAAAAAAAATCTGCTTGTGGAGGTAGAGCGAGAGGGAGGTGCCTGGTGAGGAAAAAATTATAGAGGAGAGAAAGAGAGGCTGAAAGAAAAAAAAAAAAAAAGAGGGGAAAAAAAGGAGTGAAGGAGGAGGGAAGAAAAAGAGAAAGAGAAAGAAAAAGAAAAAAAAGGAGAAAGAAAGATACTAAAAGGAAAAAAAGAAGAAAAAAGGATAAAGTGAAGTAAAAAATAAATAAATAAATAAATAAATAAGAGAAATGGCTCCCAAGCCAAGTAGGCGCTCTGTGGATCTTTCTGGTCAGAAATCGTCTGCCAAACCCTCCGAAGGAGGAAAAATAGACCAATTTTTGATGTCCCCAAGGGTCAATACCAAAGGAGGGCAGAAGGATAGTAGCTCTAAAAAGAATGATAACTCTGAAGTGATGGAACCCAAATTACAAAAAGCTTCTGGGTACCCCCAAGGGGAGGAGGGAATAGACAGAGAAGATGTTACTAACCTCAACCCCTCACCGTTAAAATAAATTTTATTGGCAGTAAAACAGAATGGGGACCTAATACAGCCTATTACAACTCAGCTTGGCTCAATTCAAGTTGATGTGGGACTGATTAGGGATGATCTGTCTAAAATCCGAGACAGAGTTAATAATGTGGAGAGCTCTATGGCTATTATGCAGAATGAATACAAATAAATCAATACTGAGATGTCCACGTTGAAGACAGATTTTAATCTCCTTTAAAAATGTGGTGGATCTGGAAGATAGATCACGAAGGTACAATGTAAGAATCCTGGGGATCCCAGAGTGCGCGGAAGATAAGAACCCTAACTCAATTCATACAGACGATGATTCTTGAAAATTTGGGGAGGGAACATTTTTCGCCCTCGTTTCTAGTAGAAAGAGCCCATCGCTTCCCAGGCGGTAAATGAATTCCTGGGAGACAACCACAGACACTCCTTGCAAAAATGCTGATTTCAAGAGACAGAGATACAGTACTAAGGCGGGGGCGAGGGAATGTCCCCCTGTTCTCCACGATGGAAATAGACAGGCCTTTTTCCCAGATTTTTCAAAAGATGTCCAAGAAAAGATACGCTTGTTTATTACCGTTAAAAAGACATTAAGAGAAAGGGATATTAGGTATTCACTTGTCTTCCCAGCCAAACTTCAGATTATTTTTAACGATACAACTTTCTTTTTTGATATGCCGGATAAAGCTGCGGAGTGGCTTGAGCGAAACAATATGTGATCTAACTGCTTAAAGCTCTGTTGGGAACAACAGATCAATAATTGACAGATGATTTTTTTTACCTTTCCCCTTCTCTGTTTAATTAACGGGCAGGCCGTCGAGTGGAGGGGTGGGGGAAGGGGATGGTCATAGGCTAGAGATCTGCTGCTTTATGCGGTGGATTATTTGGATTGGGGGTTGGATGGTGGGCTGTGATGTGTCTAGTATGGGGAAGAGATGTGTTTTTTTTTATTATTCTTTATAATGTCAATTAGAATTCTTACTTGGAATGTCAGGGGCCTGGGGGATAGAAGAAAGAGACAAGCGTTTTTTGACCTGATGCACTTACACCTCCCAGCCATTGTATGTTTGATAGAAACACATTTTACTGGGGAGACCTCCAGGGGATGGGCTGCGCACACGTACCATTCTACCTTTTCTAGTCATTGTAAGGGAAATAACTGTCTTTATTCATAGAACAATTGATTTTACGTGCGAGGGATCCTCTGTTGACCACCAGGGGAGATTCGTCTTCCTATATTGTAAGCTGGCGGGGAAGATGTGTATTTTGGCCTTTGTCTATATTCCACCTCCAACCATTAGCTTTTTCAGTACTTAATTCTCTGCTAAAATGTATGGATAAATGGCCAGAATGTCTTACATTGATCATGGGAGACTTTAACTGTGTTATCAATCCCGCGGTCGACAGGGTCTCTATGGGTGTCAAGGAAGACGCCTCTGTTCAGGGGTCCCCCTTGGCACGCTTTTGTTTTGAGGCCGGGTTCGAGGATGTTTGGGGAAGTTTGGGACAGGGGAGAAGGGTTTTTTCATGCATCAGTAAATTAGGAAGATCTATGTCCAGAATAGATCATGCTCTGATTAATAAAAAAATATGTGCGATATGTTAAACTAATGAAGTATGAGACCAGGTCACTCTCGGACAATCTCCCCCTGCTCCTCGAACTTTGCCTGACCTATGATAAACAAATGGGGAGGTCTTCATTTAGACTTAACCTCTATTGGTTATCAGTAATAAAGAATCATGAAATAATACAAAAGGAAATTATTCAATTCTGGGAGGCTAATTATACTTCAGCAAAAACACAAGTAGTATGGGACACCTTCAAGGCTTATATGTGGGGAATAATGGTTAGTAATATCGCCAACCTGAGAAAGGAGTATGGAGAAAAGGATGAAAATTTAAAAGAACAAGCTTCCTCAGCTACACCATCCTTTTATATAAATAGGACAGAGGAAAACAGGGAAACTATGCAGAAGACCACACAATCATACTCTAACTTTTTGCTGGAGAAGGCCCAACTGAGTTTATTCTTTAAGGGTCAAAAATATTTCACCGAATCGGGGCGACCGGGGAAACTTTTATCTAGAGTTATCTCGAATCAGGAACCCAAGAAAAATATAGATAATATCCTACTGGCTAATGGGAGGATAGGTCCTGGACAAAACTCTATAGAGAACGTTTTCTTGGACTACTTCTCAGATCTTTATCGAGCCGATTGTAGGATTACGGATGAAATGATGGATGTCTATCTTGATGGTATTATTTTTCCCACTATTACTTCGGCCCAAAGGAGGGTACTTGAGGCTGATCTCTCAATTCAGGAGCTTGAAGGGGCAATTAAACATTTGCCCAACCGCAAACTTCCCATTTGCACAAGGTTGGATACCAAGCTAGCCATGTCCCGTTGATGTCATTGAAGGTTTCTTCCTCCACCCAGCCACGTACAACACCAAGGGTCCCCGAAAGGTGAATTGAATTGATTTTTCGAATGGGGAGATGGTTAAAAAAACGCTGGCTCCCTCCCCTTTGTTTGAATCCACGGTCACTGCATCTGCGCCGTGCAATTTACTGTCACACCCGCTATGAGTGGTATTTCCTGTAGTTCTCTCTTCTCATCAGTTTAATCCCTGTTACGTCCCCAATCTGGGGTCCATTTCTTAAATAGATTTTTTGAACGGGGAGATGGTTAAAAAATTGCTGGCTCCCTCCCCTTTGTTTGAATCCACGCCACCGTCACTGCGTCTGCGCCATGCAATTTACTGTCACACCCGATATGAGTGCTATTTTCTGTGGTACAATTCTCATCAGTTTAATCCCTGTTACGTGACATCCCCAATCTGGGGTCCATTTATTAATTTGTTTTTTCGAACGGGGAGATGGTTAAAAAAATTGCTGGCTCCCTCCCCTTTGTTTGAATCCACGCCACGGTCAATGCGTCTGCGCCGTGCAATCTACTGTCACACCCGATATGAGTGCTATTTTCTGTAGTACTATTCTCATCAGTTTAATCCCTGTTACGTCCCATATCAGGGTGGGATTGCCTTTTGTGAAAAAAAATTCAGGCCGGGTACCTTCGACTGCCTTCACAGTGACAGACCAAACTCTGATACACCAAACTGAATTGATTTTAGGAACCGGGAGATGGAAAAAGCAGGTTGGTCGGTCCTCTTACTCCCAAGTTGGGGCACTGCGCGTGCACGGAGCAATGTGCTGTGACACCCTATATGAGTGGTGTCTTAACTAGTACTATTCCTATGAGTTTAATCCCTGTTACGTCCCCTATCCGGGGACGTGTGTCGAATTGATGAACCATTGTCGAATTAACGAACCATTACGACATCCTTGAATTATTTAGTTCTGATGTTGTACTTGATTTGTATTGGAATTGATGGGGATTTTTTAAATTGTCTGCATTATTTCTAATAAACCATTAAGAGACTTTATTCTGATTTTTTTTATTTTATGTATTAAAAACCCACCCATACAACTTAAAAAAATAAATACAAAAATTAACATTTTTTCTATGAAAAAACATACAGCCGTCCCGATCGCTTTTGGTCTGATCATAATGAAGCAACGGCCTTATCATCTAAGGTCTGGCAACATTGCCAACACACTCATAGAGGTGATGATCGCTTCATTGTGATACGCAAGCCCCTTCACCACAACAAGGTAATGATCACGAAAGGGGAATTGACACTTGTATGTGCCTTTTTTTTAATTTTGCTTTTGCAGCCACAGTGCAGCACCAGAGGCCAGAAAAATTTGGCATGTACACATGCCTGAAAAACAATGTTATTGTTGCAGCGGCCGGAAAAATTGATGTTTTCAAGGCAGAAAGGTGACTAAAACATTGCAGCTTGAACCCTAGTTGGTGGCGGAGAATTCACGAAAGTCATCCGGTATGCAGACATTAAATACAGCAGCGTGGGGACCATTTTGAGGCCAAGGCATGTCATCAGGCCTTTTGTTAGTTAAACGTATCCCCTACTGTCAGTCCCTTCGGGATCCATGCCTCATTCATCTTAATGAAGGTGAGGTAATCAACACTTTTTTGACCGAGGCGACTTCTTTTGTCAGTGACAATGCCTCCTGCTGCACTGAACGTCCTTTCTGACAGGACACTTGAAGCGGGGCAGGCCAGAAGTTCTATCGCAAACTGGGATAGCTCAGGCCACAGGTCAAGCCTGCACACCCAGTAGTCAAGGGGTTCATCGCTCCTCAGAGTGTCGATATCTGCAGTTAAGGCGAAGGTAGTCTGCCACCTGTCGGTCGAGTCGTTCTCTAAGGCTGGATCCCGAAGGGCTGTGGCGATGTGTAGGACTGAAAAAGCTCTGCATGTCCTCCATCAACAACACATCTGTAAAGCGTCCTGTCCTTGCCGCCGTGGTCGTGGTAGGAGGAGGATTACTTTCACCTCTTCCCCAGTTAGATTCCCGTTGTGCTGTGACATCCCCCTTATAAGCTGTGTAAAGCATATTTTTTAGTTTGGTTTTGAACTGCTGCATCCTTTCTGACTTCCGGTAATTTGGTAACATTTCCGCCACTTTCTGCTTATACCGGGGGTCTAGTAGCGTGGCCACCCAGTACAGGTCGTTATCCTTCATCCTTTTTATACGAGGGTCCCTCAACAGACATGACAGCATGAAAGACCCCATTTGCACAAGGTTGGATGCCGAGCTACTCATTTCCCGTTCCTCCTCCTCACTGATGTCATTGACGGTCTGTTCTTCCCCCCAGCCACGTACAAGACGATGGGTCCCAGATAGGTGATAACAATGAGCACCCTGGGATGCCTGCTGTGGTTGGTCTTCCTCCTCCTCAAAGCCACATTCCTCATCTGACTCCTCTTCCTCATACTCCTCTTGCAGCGTTGCCGCAGGTCCGGCAAGCGATGATGACAAGGCTGTTTCTGGTGGTGATGGTGACCACAACTCTTCCTCTTCATGCTCATCTATAGCCTGATCCAGCACTCTTCGCAGGGCACGCTCCAGGAAGAAAACAAATGGGATGAGGTCGCTGATGGTGCCTTCGGTGCGACTGACTAGGTTTGTCACCTCCTCAAAAGGACGCATGAGCCTACAGGCATTGCGCATGAGCGTCCAGTAACGTGGCAAAAAAATTCCCAGCTCTGCAGAGGCTGTCCTAGCACCCCGGTCATACAAATACTCGTTGACGGCTTTTTCTTGTTGGAGCAGGTGGTCCAACAAGAAAAAGTGGAGTGTTGAATTCCAACGTGTCGGGCTGTCGCAAATCAAGCGCCTCACTGGCATGTTGTTTCGGCGCTGAATGTCTGAAAAGTGCGCCATGGCCGTGTAGGAACGCCTGAGATGGCCACACACCTTCCTGGCCTGCTTGAGGATGTCCTGTAAGCCTGGGTACTTAGACACAAAGCGTTGTACGATGAGATTCAACACATGTGCCATGCACGGCACATGTGACAACTTGCCCAACTTCAATGCCGCCAACAAATTGCTTCCATTGTCACACACTACTTTCCCGATCTCCAGTTGGTGCGGGGTCAGCCACTAATCCACCTGTGCGTTCAGGGCGGACAGGAGTGCTGGTCCGGTGTGGCTCTCTGCTTTCAGGCAAGTCACCCCCAAGACAGCGTGACACTGTCGTATCCGGGATGTGGAATAGCCCCTGGGGAGCTGAGGGGATTCAGTTGATGTGCAGCCAGACGCCGCAGCAGAAGAGGACTCAGCCGAGGAGGTTATGGAAGAGGATGGAGTAGGAGGAGTAGAGGAGGTGGCAGTAGGCCTGCCTGCAAGTCGTGGCGGTGTCACCAACTCCGCTGCAGAGCCACGCATTCCATGCTTGGCAGCCGTCAGCAGGTTGACCCAATGCGCAGTGTAGGTGATATACCTGCCCTGACCGTGCTTTGCAGACCAGGTATCAGTGGTCAGATGGACCCTTGCCCCAACACTGTATGCCAGAGATGCCATGACTTCCTTTTCAATCACTGAGTAGAGGTTTGGGATTGCCTTATTAGAAAAATAAATTTGTCCGGGTACCTTCCACTGTGGTGTCCCAATAGCGACAAATTTTTTGAAGGCCTCAGACTCCACCAGCTGGTATGGTAAAAGCTGGCGGGCTAAGAGTTCCGTCAAGCCAGCTGTCAGACGCCGGGCAAGGGGGGTGACTCTGTGACATTGGCTTCTTACGCTCAAACATTTCCTTTACAGACACCTGACTGTGGGCAGATGAGATGGAACTGCTCAAGGTGAGAGGCGGAGTGGCGGGTGGTTGAGAGGGGGCAAGGAGGACAGCAGTGGTTGACGTGGCTGAAGATGCTGGACCAGGAGGAGGATGGTGGCTTTGAGCTTGTGTGCTGCTTCTACTCGTCATCATGTGTTGATCCCATAGGCGTTTGTGATGTGCGATCATGTGCCTTCGCAAAGCAGTTGTACCTAGGTGGGTGTTGGATTTCCCACGACTCCGTTTCTTTTGGCACAGGTTGCAAATGGCATTGTTGTTGTCAGAGGCAGACACACAAAAAAAAGCCACCCTGCTGAGCTTTGCAATGACGGCATTCTGGTGGTGGCAACAGCATGCGTTGATTGGCGTGCCTGTCTGGCTGACCCCGTGTGCCGATACATGCTATCTGACTGTGCCACTAGCTCCTTGCGACAACCTCCCCCTGCTTCCAACTCGTCTCCTCCTTCTCTCTGTCTCCCCTTCTGAACTTTCCCCCTCTTCTTCTTCTCTTCGAGCAAGCACCCACGTGGCATCCACAGACACATCGTCATCATCAACCACTTCACTTGTATCTGACACCTCAGCAAAGGAAGCAGCAGCGGGTACAACATCATCATCATCACACTGTACATCCATGTGTGTAATGCTGCCTGACTGAGACATATCCCTGTTATCTACATCCCCTGGCAATAATGGTTGCGCATCACTAATTTCATCCAACTGATGTGTAAATAACTCCTCTGAGGGATCAAGTGAAGCGGCTGTGGTGGCTGTGGTGGTAGTGGTGGTGGTGGTGGCGGGCAGGAGAATGGTAACTTGAGAGCAGGTGACCAAAGCTGAGCTGGAGGAGGATGGTGCGTCAAGGTTCTTAGCGGAAGCTGTTGAAGATTGGGTGTCCTGTGTAAGCCAGTCAACTATTTTCTCTGAATTTTTTGGGTTCAGGGTACGTGGCCTCTGAACACTGGGCATTATTCCAGGGCCAGTGGAAATCACAGCACCATGAACACGATGGCCCCTGCGGTGTGGCCTGCCTCTGCCTGTCATTTTTTATTAGATAAGTGTTACTATGCGTGCAAGGTACTGTGCCACCCTATATAAGTGGTGGGCAGTGGGCACAGTACAGTCTGTGTTGGCCTGACACACACGGGCTTGCAAATGTGATTAGATCACAGAAAATTTTAAATCGATTTTTTTTTTCTGCAAGGTATTTGAGTGAATGACACCCTGTAACGGTTTGAGTGCAGGCCTAGCCACTAGCCAGTGGGCACAATACAGTATGTGTGGGCCTGATGCACACGGCTTGCAAATGTGATTAGATCACAGAAAAATGTTAAATAGATTTTTTTTTTCCTGCAAGGTATTTGAGTGAATGACACCCTGTAACGGTATGAGTGCAGGCCTAGCCACTAGCAGTATACAGTATGTGTGGGCACCTGACACACACGGGCTTGCAAATGTGATTATGTCACAGAAAAATATTAAATATAATTTTTTTTTATCTGCAAGGTATTTTCTGTCACACCCTGTATGAATGGTGTGCAGTGCACACAATGCTGTCTGTGACTGAGCCTGCAGTCTCTCACACACGGCAGCCAGGCAACTGCAATATATATATATATATATATATATAAAAAAATATAAAAAAAGCACACTGATGTACCAGCCCTGAAAAGGGCTTTTTGGGGTGCTGTCTGGATGCTGTCCTTACAGCAGATGAGTCTGTGGACACAGAACAATGCCCTAGCTAACGCTTTCCCTATTGAATCAGCAGCAGCACTGTCCTTCCTCTCACTGTGAATGCAGCTTCCGAATGAATCTAAAATGGATGCTGTCCAGGAGGTGGGAGGGTCTGGGAGGGAGGGTCTGCTGCTGATTGGCTGGAATGTGTCTGCTGACTGTGAGGTACAGGGTCAAAGTTTACTCAATGATGATGTATAGGGGGCGGACCGAACATCGCATATGTTCGCCCGCAGCGGCGAACGCGAACAAGCTATGTTCGCCGGGAACTATTCGCCGGCGAATAGTTCGGGACATCACTAAAAGGGATCACTTACATTCACGTCTCTTTGGCATAATATTCACTTACAGACCCTAGAGGGTATAGCAACGGATCAATTTTGGCAAAAGAATGGGATTCTTTATGTCACACAGGTTGTTAAGAATAGAGAGATTAAGTCGTGGAACTATCACATAAAATAGTGAATCTTTCATGGCTTAGGTATTTTCAGCTTTGGTCAGCACTTTTTAGTTTGAATGATAAATCACTGTTAGAAATAGATAATACTTCTCTGTTAAATGGGTGGGTAGGGAATATATCACAAAGAATGAAGATTTCAAATATATATACAGTGGCGGAAATAATTATTTGACCCCTCACTGATTTTGTAAGTTTGTCCAATGACAAAGAAATGAAAAGTCTCAGAACAGTATCATTTCAATGGTAGGTTTATTGTAACAGTGGCAGATAGCACATCAAAAGGAAAATCGAAAAAATAACTTTAAATAAAAGATAGCAACTGATTTGCATTTCATTGAGTGAAATAAGTATTTGAACCCCTACCAACCATTAAGAGTTCTGGCTCCCACAGAGTGGTTAGACACTTCTACTCAATTAGTCACCCTCATTAAAGACACCTGTCTTAACTAGTCACCTGTATAAAAGACACCTGTCCACAGAATCAATCAATCAAGCAGACTCCAAACTCTCCAACATGGGAAAGACCAAAGAGCTGTCCAAGGATGTCAGAGACAAAATTGTAGACCTGCACAAGGCTGGAATGGGCTACAAAACCATTAGCAAGAAGCTGGGAGAGAAGGTGACAACTGTTGGTGCGATTGTTCGAAAATGGAAAAAGCACAAAATGACCATCAATCGACCTCGCTCTGGGGCTCCACGCAAGATCTCACCTCGTGGGGTGTCAATGGTTCTGAGAAAGGTGAAAAAGCATCTTAGAACTACACGGGAGGAGTTAGTTAATGACCTCAAATTAGCAGGGACCACAGTCACCAAGAAAACCATTGGAAACACATTACACCGCAATGGATTAAAATCCTGCAGGGCTCGCAAGGTCCCCCTGCTCAGGAAGGCACATGTGCAGGCCCGTCTGAAGTTTGCCAATGAACACCTGAATGATTCAGAGAGTGACTGGGAGAAGGTGCTGTGGTCTGATGAGACCAAAATAGAGCTCTTTGGCATTAACTCAACTCGCTGTGTTTGGAGGAAGAAAAATGCTGCCTATGACCCCCAAAACACCGTCCCCACCGTCAAGCATGGGGGTGGAAACATTTTGCTTTGGGGGTGTTTTTCTGCTAAGGGCACAGGACAACTTATTCGCATAAACGGGAAAATGGACGGAGCCATGTATCGTGAAATCCTGAGCGACAACCTCCTTCCCTCTGCCAGGAAACTGAAAATGGGTCGTGGATGGGTGTTCCAGCACGACAATGACCCAAAACATACAGCAAAGGCAACAAAGGAGTGGCTCAAGAAGAAGCACATTAAGGTCATGGAGTGGCCTAGTCAGTCTCCGGACCTTAATCCAATCGAAAACCTATGGAGGGAGCTCAAGCTCAGAGTTGCACAGAGACAGCCTCGAAACCTTAGGGATTTAGAGATGATCTGCAAAGAGGAGTGGACCAACATTCCTCCTAAAATGTGCGCAAACTTGGTCATCAATTACAAGAAACGTTTGACCTCTGTGCTTGCAAACAAGGGTTTTTCCACCAAGTATTAAGTCTTTTTTTGTTAGAGGGTTCAAATACTTATTTCACTCAATGAAATGCAAATCAGTTGCTATCTTTTATTTAAAGTTATTTTTTCGATTTTCCTTTTGATGTGCTATCTGCCACTGTTACAATAAACCTACCATTGAAATGATACTGTTCTGAGACTTTTCATTTCTTTGTCATTGGACAAACTTACAAAATCAGTGAGGGGTCAAATAATTATTTCCTGTAAATTATTACTTAAGTCACGTTTTGGAGAGACACAATCGCTGGGACAAAGGGCCTGGGAGATGGATTGTCCAAATATACAATTGGTAGGGTGGGGAAGCATTTTTACTAACGTCTACTTACTATCTTATAACTTTAATCATGTTTTAATACAGTTCAATATTTATCACAGATTATATGTTGCCTCCATTTGGTTAAATAAGTGTGGATTGAGAGATACCTCCAAATGCCCTCGGTGTGATACTGTAGGTGCGGACTATCTGCACATGATCTGGGCATGCCCAGAACTTGGGGCCTTCTGGAATGGTATTAATAATCTCCTTACCCATGAAAATACGGATTCCTTTTGAGCCACAACTGTTTCTACTGAATGATTTTTCATCACTAGGTAGTCATAAATATCAAAAGATCCTGCTAGGTAGAATACTATTATTGGCCAGAGTTCTGATTAGTCGGAGCTGGTTCGCATGCCATACTCCAGAGGTAAACAATTGGATAAACCTGGTTAATAAGGTTTAAAATTACGAACAGATTCTTTATAAGCAGAGAGACGTACTAGAGAAATGGATTAAGATATGGGAGGACTGGAAGTGTTGATTTAATTATTTATTTATTTATTTTCCTTCTCCCCTTCTTTCTCTGCCACTTATAGGAGGTGTGGGAGGGGGAGGGGGTGGACGCATCACAGGAAGGGGGGCGTCGGGAAAGGGGGTTAAGGGTAAAGTGGTATTAATTATATTAAGCTTGAAGTTTCCTTGTGTATTGTTTTTGTATATTAATAAAGGTGTTGAAATTTAAAAAAAGAAAAGAAAAAAAAAAGAAGGTTCCAGTCTACCTAGAAATGGTATATAAGGAAAGCAGTCAGAGCCCCTAGTGTTCTGCAGGGACCAGTGTTTGGAGAGGGAGACTCATGTCCGATTTCCTGAGTGACCAGAAGAAGATGCTGAGATGGGGATGCTAAGCCACAGACCATGGGTCACAAGCCCTGTGACGAAGGAACCACTCGGACTACTGAGCGACAGACTGTGGGCCTTTTGTCCAGGGTACCAGTCTTCTGAAGAGAAAGAGGAACAGCTAGCTCAAGCCTTTCCTCAGAATCATAACCTTCTTCTGCCAGGCAGGAGACTGGAGAAGCCAGCCCTGTGCCTTGCCTGTATTGTTTTGCACCTGAATTCCTCCAATAAAGAAGCACCCTGGTTTGCTGCAGACCCTTACTTATTTCCCATTGGGGTGAACCATGCCTTACCATGCCTTCTGGAGAGCAGCAACATGTTTTGACACCTCGACAGTGTCCAGGGGACCCAGTGTAGCATTGGGGCCACCCCAAACCCTGCCACTGCACAAAATACTAAAAGGATAAAACCTGTACAAATGTATTTAGTATAAGTATACTGTATCACCCAATATGGAAGTTACCAACCAGTATAAGGCATAATTGTAAGTTTGGGCTCGACCCACACCTCAGGACCTGTAAGTTTTGCACCACGGCTTCTTTGATGGTATTTTTTTTATTTTTTTTTAAGTATGCTGCAGATGTGTGCCATTGACTTCCATCATATAGAAATCTATGCCAAATTCTTAAAGAGGACCTTTTATCTGTTTTACTTATAGGAGCTAAATACCTGTACTTGCGGGGTATGCTGCCACCCAGTTTTTTGTTTTTTTTAAACATAGCCCCTACACCCCGCTGTGCCCGCCTGAAGTTCTTGCGCTCAGTATGTTAATACTGCGCATAGGAACAGGGAGGAATAAACACCAGGGTTTCTCAATGGGCGTCTCCTTCTCCCTGGCTGTGCCGCAATCCAATCACAGCAGAGAGCATCACAGCCAGGGAGAAGGTGAGCTTTTTTTTCTCCCTGGCTGTGACGCTCTCCGCTGTGATTGGATCGTGGGACAGATAGGGATAAGGAGACGCCCATTGAGAAACCCTGGCGTCTCCTCTTCCCTGTTCCGATGCTCAGTATTAACATACTGAGCAGGAAAATTACAGGGGGGCACAGCGGGGGGTAGGAGCGATGTTTAAAAAAAAAAATGGGTGGCAGCATCAGTGGGGGTACCCCGCAAGTACAGGTATTTAGCTCCTATAAGTAAAACTGATGAATTGAAAGATCCTCTTTAAAGGCTATGTACATCTTTGGTGGCATTTTTTTTCTTATTGCATTGTACTCATTTTGAGCTAAAAATCTTTTTTTCAATTGGTCTTTATTAATGCATTATGCCTTACCATGCGTTCTGGAGAGCAGCAACATGTTTTGACACCTCGACAGTGTCCAGGGGACCCAGCGTAGCATTGGGGCCACCCCAAACCCGGCCACTGCAATTTGGCGTCACGCAGAGCCGTTTTTCCTGCATAACTTTGAGTTTATCTAGTAGCTGGTTCTCTCTGCTCTGTCAGACAGGGAGCTGAAGGACTCCTTATCTCTGATCTCGGACCTTATAAACACATTATAGAAAAATTCTTATTTTACTGATGTGGCTTTAATCAGCACAAAGTGAAAGTACCATTTACAGAGCTAGAAAAACAGTTAAAGGGGTTGTCCGGGTTCAGAGCTGAACCCGGACATACCCTTATTTTCACCCCGGCAGCCCTCCTGAGCCTGGCATCGGAGCATCTCATGCTCCGATGCGCTCCCGTGCCCTGCGCTAGATCGCGCAGGGCACAGGCTCTTGTGTTTACAATAACACACTGCCGGGCGGTAACTTCCGCCCAGCAGTGTGTTCGGTGACGTCACCGGCTCTGAGGGGCGGGCTTTAGCTCTGCCCTAGCCGTTTTACTGGCTAGGGCAGAGCCAAATCCCGCCCATCAGTGCCGGTGACGTCACCGGGGTTCCTGTCAGCCCCATAGAGAGCCCCGGTACGTCACCGGAACTCAGAAAAATGCCTTTGCCCTGCGCGATTTAGCGCAGGGCAAAGGAGAGCATCGGAGCATGAACTGCTCCGATGCTCATGTCAGGGGGGCTGCCGGGGTGAAAATGGAGGGATGTCCAGGTTCAGCTCTGAACCTGGACAACCCCTTTAACCCTTTGTAACAGAACAGCTCAATATTTTTTAATAAAGACCAATTGAAAAAATTATTTTTAGCCCTAATTGAGTAAAATGCAATCATGAAAAATACCCCTCAAAGTGTACATAGCCTTTAATCTATATATTTTTAGGTAACACAGTTGTAATTTGAGGTGGGACGACGAATCCGTGGAATCCACGAAGTTGGATTCGTGGGATTCGTGGACTGGAATCACGACGTACTTTAATAAAATTCGAATCCGACAAATACCAGCGGGGACCAGTGCAGTCCCTGTATTCTAATGCACCGACCCCGCTCACTGTTGTATAATCTTATCTAACCTGTAGGCATTTTTAAGATATAATAATCATGTGTAATCCATCTGTATTACTTACAACATTAAGTTCTGTAGCAGAGAGGAGGGAGGATATAGGCTGGGAGGGCGGGGAGTCACTCACTACGTCATGCGCCTGCGCCACCCACTTTATCAATGAAGCAGGTGGCACAGGCGCGTGACGTAGTTAGTGACGTTCCGCCTGCCCACCCTCCCGGCCTGCCTCCTCCCTTTTCTCTGCTACGGAACTTAACCACTTCAGCCCCGCTAGCTGAAACCCCCTTCATGACCAGAGCACTTTTTACACTTCGGCACTACACTACTTTCACCGTTTATCGCTCGGTCATGCAACTTACCACCCAAATGAATTTTACCTCCTTTTCTTCTCACTAATACAGCTTTCATTGGGTGGTATTTTATTGCTGCTGACATTTTTACTTTTTTTGTTATTAATCGAAATGTAACGATTTTTTTTGCAAAAAAATGACATTTTTCACTTTCAGCTGTAAAATTTTGCAAAAAAAAACGACATCCATATATAAATTTTTCGCTAAATTTATAGTTCTACATGTCTTTGATAAAAAAAAAATGTTTGGGCAAAAAAAAAAAATGGTTTGGGTAAAAGTTATAGCGTTTACAAACTATGGTACAAAAATGTGAATTTCCGCTTTTTGAAGCAGCTCTGACTTTCTGAGCACCTGTCATGATTCCTGAGGTTCTACAATGCCCAGACAGTAGAAAACCCCCACAAATGACCCCATTTCGGAAAGTAGACACCCTAAGGTATTCGCTGATGGGCATAGTGAGTTCATAGAACTTTTTATTTTTTGTCACAAGTTAGCGGAAAATGATGATGATTTTTTATTTTTATTTTTTTCTTACAAAGTCTCATATTCCACTAACTTGCGACAAAAAATAAAAAATTCTAGGAACTCGCCATGCCCCTCACGGAATACCTTGGGGTGTCTTCTTTCCAAAATGGGGTCACTTGTGGGGTAGTTATACTGCCCTGGCAATTTAGGGGCCCAAATGTGTGAGAAGAACTTTGCAATCAAAATGTGTAAAAAATGACGGGTGAAATCCGAAAGGTGCACTTTGGAATATGTGCCCCTTTGCCCACCTAGGCTGCAAAAAAGTGTGACACATCTGGTATCGCCGTACTCAGGAGAAGTTGGGGAATGTGTTTTGGGGTGTCATTTTACATATACCCATGCTGGGTGAGAGAAATATCTTGGCAAAAGACAACTTTTCCATTTTTTTTATACAAAGTTGGCATTTGACCAAGATATTTTTCTCACCCAGCATGGGTATATGTAAAATGACACCCCAAAACACATTCCTCAACTTCTCCTGAGTACGGCGATACCAGATGTGTCACACTTTTTTGCAGCCAAGGTGGGCAAAGGGGCACATATTCCAAAGTGCACCTTTCGGATTTCGCAGGCCATTTTTTACACATTTTGATTGCAAGGTACTTCTCACACATTTGGGCCCCTAAATTGCCAGGGCAGTATAACTACGCCACAAGTGACCCCATTTTGGAAAGAAGACACCCAAAGGTATTCCGTAAGGGGCATGGCGAGTTCCTAGAATTTTTTATTTTTTGTCGCAAGTTAGTGGAATATGAGACTTTGTAAGGAAAAAAGAAAAAAAAAGAAAAATCATCATTTTCCGCTAACTTGTGACAAAAAATAAAAAATTCTAGGAACTCGCCGTGCCCCTCACGGAATACCTTGGGGTGTCTTCTTTCCAAAATGGGGTCACTTGTGGCATAGTTATACTGCCCTGGCCATCTTAGACAATGTGGGCATATCGCTAGGATCCTATAAGGAGAACGGAGAGGAGAAAGTTGAGGAGGGCGCGCTGCGCATGCGCAGCCGCCCTCTATTCATTTCTATGGAGCCGCCGAAAATAGCCGAGCGCTGGCTCGGCTATTTCCGTCGGCCCTATAGAAATAAATGGGAGCGGTGGCTGCGCATGCGCGGTGTACTCCCATTCACTTCATTGGGAGAGGCGGGGAGCTGTGCCTGATGGTGGATGGACCCCGGGAAACCCGGGGTCCTCCAGCCACAACGCTCCCCGACTCCGTTCTCCTTATAGGTGCGGGTCCCAGAGGTGGGACCCGCACCTATCAGAGAATGGGGGCATATCCTAGCGATATGCCCCATTGTCTATGATAGGATAACCCCTTTAACGTTGTAAGTCGGATTCGGATTTAAAAAAAATTGGATTCGTCCGACCAAAAAAATAGTGTAAAAAAGTAATTTTAAATCTAGGAGCAGACTGTCAGAGGATCGGCATAATTTATGAGGAGGTATGCTCATCATAAATTAGACACATTCTCGGGCAGAGCAAAGACAATAAAAGACCAGCATTTTATAAATGACCCCCAATCCTCTTGTCGTCTTCTCCTGCAGTATACCACTTTCCATTTGCCCTCTACTTCTTGCTAACATACATTCAGGAAAAGAGAGGGTAAAAGGAATGGCATCACACATCTCTTCAGGATCAGACAACACAAGGTTTGTTTGTAGTCTGTAACCATATAGACACGTAGGTCTGCATAAAAGTTGTACTGTAAATTTGTAACCAAATCTATTGCTTTTTATCTCTTTCAGCCTGTTTATAATGGTGTTGCTGCATTTTTTTTAATGCTTTTTACGCTGATCTTTTGCATTACCATATCCACAAGTGTGTTTGCATGCAGAACTGCCTGCCGATCCTCTTTTCATGAAAATGGAAGCTACTTATTTTATAGCCTATTTCATTCACTAAACAGGCTTTGTATAATGCCTACTTATCCTGAGGGTGCGACGACATGGCTTGGTTGAGGGTGTTGTGGTCGAGTACCTGGCGGCCAATTTGGCTTCAGCTGCCTCTTATTTAGCTAATTAAGACTGTACCGTATAGTCGGCCTGACTTGTTAATGGCTGCACGGCACCTTCAATAACATTCGGCCATTAACAATGCAGGCCAGCAATACAGTGCAGTCTTCATTAGTTAAATAGGAGGCAACTGCAGCCATGCTAATTGGCCACGCAGTACTCGACCACAGCACAGACGCTTCCTGAACACCCCACAACCAGGCCATGTGGTTGTACCCTAAGAGGAATAGTGACTAAAGAGTTAGGTCTCAGGCACACACAAAGCCATGTACACATACCTTGCACAGTGGCAGAGTGAGAAATGACAGTATGTTGCCTCTTGGACATTCCATGCACTGCTGTATAATGCATGTAAACCATGTTTTCTTACAATATACATTCATATTATAGAAGTGGACTTGAGGCTTTAGATACACATGTAGGCTTGAATGGAATTTAAAGTGCCTCCATAAGTGACTTCTTTACTGTAACTGAGATCAGTGTGGGCCTGGACTAGCTTAGCCTTTGAACTGAGGTGTTCTTAATTGCTGAAGCCAGGGAAGTAGCTATAGGGGGTGCAGAGGTAGCAGTCGCTACCGGGCCCAGGAGCCTGAGGGGGCCCAAAGACCCTTGTGCCGCATAATAAAACTCCAGTATTATAGAAAGTGCATGCTGGTCAAGTTACACCTCTGGCTGGAGGGAAGGGGTTAGGTCAAGAATTTGTCATGGGAGGGCATTTCAATTTTTGCCTCAGACAGCATGAAGGCTATGTGCTTCCCTGCGCCGGTCCACAAAGCACTGAGGAAAGGTGGGCCCAAGCTGAACTACTGCACCAGGGCCCATGAGCCTTTAGCTACGCCCCTGGCTGGAGCTAACTTTTATTTCAAAGTAATGCAAAACCAGTGGTTGGGTGAGAGAGGGTTTTACTGCTGAGGCTGAGTCACAGGCTGTCGGGATACTGGGAGAAGCAGATGCGCAGAGTAATCTGAGATATATATATATATATATATATATTAGACATTTTTATATAGCAAATGTTGCTGTTTATATTCATGGAGATTTTACATACACTTTAATACACCCAAAGACCATACAGAACTTTATACTATTGTGCATTCAATCTACGAAATACTCAAAAGTGACATGATCATCAGCAGAAGATAATAGTTTTCAGTTGGAAACACAAGGTTTTTCTAAGCTGTAAACTAAATAACAATCAAAAACAAGAAAATACATTTTATATGGATGTACATGACTATATAGGCAGGGCATCGGGGCTTTACTGGCATTACTGCAGTCAGGGGGCACGGGCTTAGCCATCCTCAGTCCAGTGAATACTGATGACGCTACAGTATCTAGACTTTCCTTTCAATGACAGTTATGGGGGGGGGGGTCTCTCCCAGCACACAGGGGGTCATTTATTAAGACTGGTGTTTTAGACACCGGTCTTAATAAAGCCCCATAGCTGGCAGTGGATCTGCCAAAGTTATGAAGCTGGCTTACTTTAAGACCGTTCTCTCGCCTAAAACGTAGAAAAGTATAGAAAGTGATGTATGAGACAGGCCTGCCGGCCCATCCCCTTCCCCTTCCACAATCTTAGACCTGGCGTGAGCAGCGAAAAGTTGAAGATTGCATCGTATTTCAATATAATCAATAACCCCATGGACTTTTAGTAACTAAATAATTTTATGTGTCTGGTGGGATTTGAACACCTAACCTACTGCATGGCAGTTACATTTACGCTTACCATATATTATAAACCTGAATATTAATATTTTCAAAAAAGTTGCTAAGTAGAATTACTGTTTTCTTCACAGGCATAATATTAAATAAATCATATGTAACTGAAATGAAGGGGAAACCAAACTGTTTATCAATCACTATAAATAATGTGGTTTTTTTATATTGTAAGAGTTTATTATTATGATTACAGGGATACTAAATACTGTTTGTGATATTTATTAGTAAATATGTTATATAATCACATTTATTGTAATAGTTTTTGCAGAAAAATTTAGTTTTACCATGAGCACTGGAAAATAAAAGTTTTTTTTTTTTTGTCTGCTATGATTTTATTAAGAAATTATTTCACAGGTCTTTACTGGAAATTGAACCCAAGCCTATACCAGCAAGTCTAACCATTATACTACATGATTACACATGCACAGTAAAGTTATGTAGTCTAGTGGTAGCGTACTGCCTACCGTTTTAAAGGTCAGGGACTCAATTCCCAGCAGAGGCCTGTGTAATAGCCTTTAAAGGGACTCTGTCACCACTTTCTAACCCCCACTTTTAAAACTATAGTTCTGTCCATGGAGCCCCTGTGATTTCAATGGTGGTGTTATATGCGAAATCCGCAGGCTCGTTTTGGTAAAAAAACCTTTTATCTAACCTGTCAGTCAAGATGATAAGGTGCCAAGGGCGTTTCTCCCGGTCTGAACATGCCGACGCCGCCGACGCCGTTTGTGCCCAGCTCCTCCTCTGCTTTGAATTTGCGCCGCCTGAATGTCAAGAAATACGCCTCCGGCTCTCCCTCAGTCCCCCCTCCTTTTCTAAAATTTCGCGCGTGCGCACAGGCCTGTGCCTGATGCGCCCGTGCGGACTTTGCGATTCAGCCTCATTGAGCGAAGTGCGCATGCGCACTTCGCTCAACCTCCCGCTAACGCGAACACTGCTGCACGCGCGGGATCTTAGAAAAGAAGGAGGGGGGACTGAGGGAGAGCCGGAGGCGTATTTCCTGACATTCAGGCGGCGCAAATTCAAGGCAGAGGAGGAGCTGGGCACCAACGGCGGCGGCATGTTCAGACCAGGAGAAACGCCCTGGGCACCTTATCATCATGACTGACAGGTTAGATAAAAGGTTTTTTTACCAAAACGAGCCTGCGGATTTCGCATATAACACCACCATTGAAATCACAGGGGCTCCATGGACAGAACTATAGTTTTAAAAGTGGGGGTTAGAAAGTGGTGACAGAGTCCCTTTAACAAATAAAAGTTATGTCAGAAAACGTTAACTATTATTTCTAGCATTTTTGTTTATGGTAAAGGGTACATTTTTCTGCAGTTATTGTTACTAAAAACACTGAAAATTAGGGTGCAAAAACCATTTCAATAAATGCATTTTTGTAACATGCTTACTGTTGAATATCACAAAACAGTATTTGGTATCCCAGTCATTATAATAGTCCACAAAATATAATAAACACATTATTTATGGTGAACAATAAATCTATGGTGAAGAAGATGCACAGGAATGTTGATCCTCCAAAAAGGGTGCTCACAGTCCCACAGTGTCACCCCACTTCTGTTACATTATTTATGGTGATCGGTAAACAGTGGAGATGAGCGAATTTCATATTTTGAAATTTGTTGACTCTTCGTTTGGTGGTAAAAGCAGAATTGCGTTTGGATTCCATTACCATGGGTCATAACGCAATTCTATGACGGAATGCATAACGGAATGCCTTTAGAGGCATTCCGTTATTCATTCCGTCATAATAGAAGTCTATGGGCTGCAAAACAGATCCGTCCCATTTACGTTATGCAGGGGAGTCCGTTATGCAGGCCTTAGACTACTATTATGAATGATTGAATAACGGAATGCCTCTAAAGGCATTTCGTTATGCATTCCATCATAGAATTGCGTTATGGTCCATGGTAACGGAATCCATAACACAATTCTGCTTTTACCACCAAACGAAGCATGAATAGTGTAAATAAAAATGTCTTGTTTTTTTCCCTTCATTAAACTCATTATTACAGTTGGTAGAAGTTAAAATGGCATGACGCATAAAAGAAAAAAAGTTATGTCTGGTATGGCTACGAATGTGAGAAGGGTGGGGGGCATATAGATTGCCTATAAAGAGCCATGAAATTCCTGAATGCAGCCCTGTATATAGGGAATGTTAATCAAATGGTACTTCACTTGTACAATAAAAACTTTTATTTTTTATTGTTTTATTTCAGATTGTAGTCATCTATCAAACCACATCTTTGAACGTATCTGATGCAAACAGAGATGTTCCTCTTGACTCCACAGCAGCCTTGACGTCTGACCTAAAGGCACAGACATGAAGTCATTTGTTTATGTAATATACCGTAACCACTGCAAGAAAAATACATTTAAAGGGGTTGTGCCTCAAATATAATTGTATCCCGCTGTTATATCGATTGCCTCAAATACTGCCATTTATTAAAACTGCCTTATTCTAAAATTATTAGCCTATCAATGCTATCATTGCACCCTGCGGCAAATCTGTGTTGATATTCAGTTGCTGTTGATAACGTCCTGCACTGGAGGCTTGTAATGTAGGAAGTAGAAAGCGTCACTGGTAAGACAAAGGGGCGTGGTTAGTGTCACATGATCTGCTGATGTCAGGACACAGCTCGCTGCCCTAAGGCTGTAAAGGCTAACCTCTGGCACCCCAGTTGTGGTAAAACTACGACTCCCAAGATCTACACTTGCTTGGCTGTTCTCAGAACTCTATAGAAATGAAGAAGCATGCTGGGAGTCGTCATTTCACCACAGCTGGAGTGCCGGTGGTTAGCCATCACTGCCCTAAGGCAAGATCAAATCGCACATGACAAACCAGGAACAGGAAGTTGGATTCAAGCATAGGGGGTAAGAGAAAACCATAAATGAGGTAGATTTGAAAAAACAAACTATGCAAGGTGGAATGAGAACTAGAGTCATTGATGAAAATACACTTTTTTCTAGGCCCAATATATAACTTTTCAAACTTTATTTCAATAAGAAGCATGGAGAGAATTTATCGTTTTACCCATGCCAGTTTTCTGGTGTAGACACATCCTTCAGTTGCGAAGAGGAGATCACCAGCGAAGAAAAATACGGTCTTGATACATGTCCCTATACAGATACAGTTGCAAGAAAAAGTATGTGAACCCTTTGGCATGATATGGATTTCTGCACAAATTGGTCATAAAATGTGATCTGATCTTCATCTAAGTCACAACAATAGACAATCACAGTCTGCTTAAACTAATAACACACAAGAATTAAATGTTACCATGTTTTTATTGAACAAACCATGTAAACATTCACAGTGCAGGTGGAAAAAGTATGTGAACCCCTAGACTAATGACATCTTCAAGAGCTAATTGGAGTGAGGTGTCAGCCAACTGGAGTCCAATCAATGAGATGAGATTAGAGGTGTTGGTTACAGCTTCCCTGCCCTATAAAACGGCCCTATAAAAAACACACACCAGTCCTGGGATTGCTTTTCACAAGAAGCATTGCCTGATGTAAATGATGCCTCACACAAAAGAGCTCTGAGAAGACCTACGATTAAGAATTGTTGACTTGCATAAAGCTGGAAAGGGTTATAAAAGTATCTCCAAAAGCCTTGCTGTTCATCAGTCCACGGTAAGACAAATTGTCTATGAATGGAGACAGTTCTGCTCTGCTGCTACTCTCCCTAGGAGTGGCCGTCCTGTAAAGATGAGTGCAAGAGCACAGCACAGACTGCTCAATGAGGTGAAGAAGAATAGTGTCAGCTAAAGACTTACAAAAGTCTCTGGCATATGCTAACATTCCTGTTAGCGAATCTACTATACGTAAAACACTAAACAAGAATGGATTTAATGGAAGGATACCACAGAGGAAGCCACTGCTAGCCAAAAAAAACATTGCTGCACATTTACAGTTTGCATAAGAGCATGTTCCACAGCAGTACTGGCAATATATTCTGTGGACAGATGAAACCAAAGTTGAGTTGTTTGAAAGAAACACACAACACTATGTGTGGAGAAAAAGAGGCACAGCACACTAACATCAAAATCTCATCCCAACTGTGAAGTATGGTGGTGGGGGCATCATGGTTTGGGACTGCTTTGCTGCGTCAGGGCCTGGACGGATTGCTATCATCAAAAGAAAAATGAATTTCCAAGTTTATCAAGACATTTTGCAGGAGAACTTAAGGCCATCTGTCCACCAGCTGAAGCTCAACAGAAGATTGGTGTTGCAACAGGACAACGACCCAAAGCATAGAAGTAAATTAACAACAGAATGGCTTAAACAGAAGAAAATACGCCTTCTGGAGTGGCCCAGTCAGAGTCCGGACCTCAACCCAATTGAGATGCTGTGGCATGACCTCAAGAAAACGATTCACATCAGACATCCCAAGAATATTGCTGAATTGAAACAGTTCTGTAAAGAGGAATGGTCAAGAATTACTCCTGACCATTATGCACGTCTGATCTGCAACTATGGGAAACGTTTGGTTGAAGTTATTGCTGCCAAAGGAGGTTCAACAAGTTATTAAATCCAAGGGTTCACATACTTTTTCCACCTGCACTGTGAATGTTTACATGGTGTGTTCAATAAAAACATGTTAACATTTAATTCTTTGTGTGTTATTAGTTTAAGCAGACTGTGATTGTCTATTGTTGTGACTTAGATGAGGATCAGATCACATTTTATGAACAATTTGTGCAGAAATCCATATCATTCCAAAGGGTTCACATACCTTTTCATGCAACTGTATATACTTAAACGTATACTATTACTGCCACACATGTGTTATGTTGGATCCCTGACCAAACAACTTTACACATGGGTTGACAATTTACTTCCACCCCTGGTTAGCCTCACCTTCGGATTTATTGAGGTACTCAAAGTCATAGAAAATTCCAGTGGAGTCACTATGTCATTGTGCAGCTCGAAACCTGGTGCAAGAGGTGGCATTGATGTCATCACGGCCTCCTGAGCCATTTTACCTTCACGCAGACTTCAGGCCTAGTAGCCTGCTTCCTATGAGGCTGCATGGCTAATGCCCTAGTATTTAACCCTGATTTATATTTATAATCAGATGAAAATTTGTGGAAGCCCCTGGGCTTTTATGAAAGAAGTCTACAGACTACCACGGACTATACTTAAAGGAGTTGTCCAGTTTCAGCAAGAAACCAGACCACACTGTGCCAGTCTCTACATCATTTTGGCACATCCAGTGCCGCTTTTAAATGTAAGCCAGCTTCCTAGCTGGCTTATACTTAGACCATTTTCTGCGCCTAAACCACGCCACACCCACTTTTTTAGACCTGGCGTGTGTGGGGAAAAGTCGCAGATTGCTATGCAACTAACCACTGTGCCGCAATCTGTGCCTTAAATACCTAATATAGGCGTATTTCAGGTTAATAAATGACCCCATATCAGGGGTCTGCAACCTTCGGTACTCCAGCTGTTGTGAAACTACAATTCACGGCATGCTCCATTCATTCCTATGGGAGTTCTGAGAAGAGCTGAGCAAGTATGCATGTTGGGAGTTGTAGTTTCACAATGACTGGAGTGCCAGAGGTTGCTGACCCCTGTTCTAGATGTATATCTGCACTAACATATCTAGTAGTGCAGATGGCTAAAAGATTTTTGCTGGAGTCCTGCAACTTATTTTCATTTTATTTTGGAGTATCTATAACTTTGGATAAATTTTTAGTAGCTGCCACTCTGCACCTATGGGCACCTTTAGGGCTAATTTTATCATTATTATTATTATTATTATTATTATTACATTCTAATAATTTTGGGCTACAAATAATTGCCCTTTATTTAGAAATGTTCAAGTTTTTCTTCTACATCTTTCCATTTCAGTGTATTTGCAAACAGTGATATCTTGCTTCTGTTTCTCACTGATCTCCAACAGAGAGCTGTTCCAATGACTCTGTACTGCTTTTATCTGTACTTTCCTAACACCTCATACAGATTGAGACATCAGAGCAATTAAAAAATAAAAAAAATACCTCAAAAGTGTCTATAGCCTTTAACCTTGACTTTGTGGTTCATGAATATAATGCAAGAATTACTTACTGACAATTAAGGATCAGCATAGACATGTGCATGAAGCTTGTACGACAGAGCACATTGGTCATACCGCCATGTACACGAAACAGATACTAATGAGTGTTGTATTTATGGGGATATTCCCCACAGGTGCAAAGGCCTAGGGTACTGCTATATATATGGTGTTTGATAGAGTATGCCATTAACAGACATGGGTGCTGCTGTACCATCTAACTACTGCAGAGGGCACTAGATCCTTGGTCAGCATGGGGGAGGAAATTTCGGCAAAGTGGGTTTGTGGAGTTGTTTCCGTCGGTGCACATTTGTGTAGAACTGTTCAAGAGTGAACTTGTAAGCTGTGTGCAGAGAAGCTTGTAGTATGCAGGGAAGCTGTCTAAAGCAAGTCAGTTAGTTCCCCCAAGCACCAAAAACGTAGAACCAGAAGCACCAATTCTCAACACCACAATGGGGCCTCAAGGAAACCGGCAGCTACACTACAGAATGGTGAAAAAAAAGCAGTAATTTATACAGAACACCTGGAGAGCCTGACATGAAGGGAAGTAACATCAGAACATCATTGCAAACCCTAAGTTGTCCTATTGGGCTCTTTGTACTTTCTAGTCTGTTTATAGAAAATAGATTATTGAGTGACCTGTAGACAGTCAACAGAACTATTTCTTTTAGGTATGACAACAATTCAGTTGTGACTATTGCCAGGAGAAAATACTGTATCAGTGCCTTGTGAAAGTATTCACCCCCTCTTGGTGTTTTCTTGTTTTATTGCATTTGAACCTATAATTAAAATGGATTGGGGGGGCGGGGTCATTACCATTTGATTATTTGATTTATAGAACACATCTAACACTTAATGGTGCAAAAATATTTTTTACTGTGACACAAACATTAATAACCCTTTCAGCATCCAGTTTTCACCTTAAAAGCTATGTAAACCCATTTGTCTTGATGATTGCATTTTACTGGTTTTGGGCTAAAAATCCTTTTTTCAATTGGTCTTTAGTAAAAATATTGCGCCGTTCTGTCACAAAGGGATAACTAGCAGTGGGAATAGTACTTTCACTTTCTACCTGTCATCTATTAAAACCTTATCTCTAAATTACTAAAAGGTCATAAACTCTTATTTAAGCAACATTCTTATCAGTAAGGTAAGAATTGAGCTATAATGAGTGTTTAGGAGGCCATAGATTAGAGATAAAGAGCCGTCAGCTGAGCTGCCTGATGGAACAGAGGGAAAATTCAGATCCGATCCAGATCAAGGCTACACAAAGACAATAGTTAATATTGTCTCATATCGACGACATTGATAACCGTCACCAGAGGAATAACCTCCGGATAAGGGGGCTTGCGGAGTCCGTCGCGCCGTCTGACTTGGAAGCCACTGTCCAGGCGCTATTCAGCTCTCTGCTGCAGAGATCAGCAGTACCATCCAACCCCCATTGAACTAGACCGAGTGCACAGGGCTCTAGGGCCCAAATCTGCCGACCCCAACAGACCGCGCAACATAGTTTGTCGCATGCACTTCTTTAAAATCAAGGAGGACATTATGAGGGCTGCACGGCAATCTGAGGACTTATCCTATCAGGGGGCACAAATCCAGATTCTCCCTGACCTGTCAAGAAGGACACTCCAGCTACGCAGAGCAGTGCGCCCTATTCTTGCCCTGCTAAAGGAGAAGGACATAATATACCGCTGGGGCTTCCCATTTCAACTACACGCCAAGAAGGACGGCAAGATGGTGACGTTCCGTGATATTGAAGATCTCCCTAAATTCTTAGAGACATTCTCGCTACTAAAGGTCTCCCTCCCAGACTGGCCGGCGATGCCATCCCCTGCACAGCTGCCAGATAGAGTACAGTGGACGCAAGTCTCACCACGTTCGTCGAAGGCGAGGAAGACGCCGTGAGAAGCTCTGTATATTTAGTCTTTGCTGGACTTTCCTGTGCCCACTTTTCGAGTGGATCTCTTGCAACCGTTTTGCATTAATTATGGTTCATGTATTCGGTTTCTACCTCTAGTTCATAGCTAGAAGTCACTAGCCTTTATACTCCTGCGGGTGTTATGTGCAGTTCCTGTTTCTTTTTGGTTCTGTCCTTGTCCTTAGTCCCACTTGTTGGACTAGTATAGGGGCAGTAACACGTTTACCAAATAGCTCTATACCAGTTATGCCTTAGTATTGAGTGGTGGGAGGATGCTTGCTCACCCTGGGCTTTCATCGCTTCTATCTCCTCTGTGTGGCTGAAGATATCCCTGAGATGTTATTACCTCAGGCTGAACGCCACTAGTTACTGTTTTATGTGTTTAATGTATGTCTTTGCTCTGTCTACCCTGTCTCGTTTGGTCTCCCCTCTCGTTTTTCCCTCCCCCTTTCCATTCCTGACAAACTTATATATAGATTCTTAATATGTACTATTCTATATGGCGTCTATTAGAATCAGCTCTTACAATGTGAACGGTCTCAATGAGCCAGCCAAACGTAACCAAATTCTTTATAGCATGCATAAATAAAAGATCTTGATAGCTCTTTTGCAGGAAACCCACTTCAAAACTGGACATGTGCCCTCCTGCAAAAACAGGTATAATACGACCTGGTCGCATTGCACACACTCACAGTCCAAGTCTCGGGGTGTGTCCATTGCCGTACATAAATCAGTACCCTGCGAAATATTGGACACGGTTTCTGACAGCTCTGGTCGTTTTCTTTTCATTAAGGTCTCCCTAGCTTCTAAACTCCTAATAATTGCTAATGTCTACTTTCCCAATACAGGGCACTCCCGCTTTGCCTCCAAGGTGTTCTCCGCACTGACCGACTTAGCTGATGGCCTGCCGATTGTCCTTGGTGGGGATATCAACTTCCCCTTGGATGTATCCTTGGATGCCTCCTCCGGTAGGTCCTCTGTTTCCCCTGGGGTGGCCCATGGTTTTAAGAGACATCTCCGATCCCTCAGACTAATAGATGTTTGGCACATACTATTCCCCACCACGAAAGATTACACATTCTTCTCCGCCTCCCACAACACGTACCACCGTTTAGACTATATTTTCATTTCTCACTCTTTGCTTGACTCACACCCAGCTGCGGGCATTGAACCTGCCTTATTTTCGGATCACTCCCTGACTTGGGTAACCCTAGACATTGGTGACTCCTTCAGATCATTTGGTTCCTGGAAACTTAATGATAACATACTTAGGGATCCTGTTTGTGCAGCTGACATTAGGTCCGCCCTCTCTGACTTTGCCCTGAACCATGAATCTGACCCCTCTAGCCCGACCATTCAATGGGAGACCCTAAAATGTGTGATTAGAGGTAGATTTATTCTACACGCTTCTAGACTTAAGAAAATCAGAGCTGGGGAGATCAAAGCATTACTGCTGAAATTGGCGGGTCTGGAACAGAAACATAAGAGGTCAATGTCCAATGAGGATTTCCAGGAGCTCTGCGAGACCCGTACAGCTCTCCGGAAGATAATCGATCAAAAGTACCTGGGTGCTAGGGATAAGCTGCAGAAACTTTTCTACGGCCACGGGGATAAAAGCGGTAGATTGCTAGCGAGAATGCTGCGGCCCAAAGTGAACGCCTCATATATTCCTGCCCTAAATCATAGATCGGGGGGACGTATTCACGCAACTGGGGACATACTCCAAGAATTCCGCTCTTATTATGAGGAGTTGTATAACCTGAGAGGGAAGTTTGCAGATTTATCCAATGACACCAAAATCAAGAAGATCAGGGACTATATGGCTGGCTTACTTGGCCCTAAATTATCCTCTGAACATAGAGAGGAACTAGAAGGAGAGATATCGGAATTGGAGGTCCACAAAACGATTAAAGGGTTATTAGTCTGTAAAAGTCCAGGCCCCGACGGCTTTACGCCTCGTTTCTACAACCACTTTCTGGAGGAGATATCCCCTCCTTTTACCAGAATGTGTAACTCCCTAGCAGATGGCTCGTCTTTCCCTCCCCAGGCACTAATGGCCCACATATGTTTTATACCAAAACCGGGGAAAGACCCGTTAGCATGTAGCAATTATCGCCCTATATCCCTGATCAACGTAGATGTGAAGATATACGCAAAAATTCTTGCAGACAGAATGAAGCTGTTTATATCATCTTTGATTCACGTGGATCAGGCGGGCTTTGTCCCGGGGAGGGAAACACGCGATAACACCATTCGATCCATGGCCATCATTAATAGAGCTAACAGAATGGGGTCTCCTTTGTGTCTCTTATCGATCGACGCAGAGAAAGCGTTCGATCGCAATGGACTGGTCCTTCCTGCACGAGTCCCTGAAGCCGTTTGGGTTTGGCCCTGGTATGATAGATAGAATCTTAGCACTTTACCGTGACCCTAGCGCCCAGGTCCGAGTTAATGGATCTCTATCGACTCCTTTCCGTATCCATAATGGCACCAGACAAGGGTGCCCTCTTTCCCCTCTGTTGTACATTATGGTTATGGAATTTTTGGCTCAGGGCTAATGAGTCTATCAAAGGCCTCAAGATGGGAGACCTGGAGTCGAAAAATTGCCATATATGCAGATGACCTCCTTATCTACTGCACAGACCCGCTAATTGGCTTCCCAAATATATTGAGGGAGTTTTCGACCTTCGGAGATCTCAGCAATTTTAAAGTTAACCTCCATAAGTCGGAGGTCCTTAATATCACCTTACCCCAAGATCTGGTCAACAACTTACAAACCTCTTTTCCTTTCCGGTGGGCGCGTGGCCACATAGCTTACCTGGGCACGGTTATTCCTTCTCACCCGGCAGATTTATTTCTTCTGAACTTTACCCCCCTTATAGAGGACATTAAAAAGGACTTAAGGGGCTGGAGGGGGCTTCCGTTATCCTGGTTTGGTAGGATTCACACACTCAAAATGAATATTCTCCCTCGCATCATGTACCTTTTCCGCACGATCCCCATACCCCTTCCGAACGCCTTCTTCAGGACCTTTAGATCTATGTTCCTTAAATTTATATGGGCAGGCTCTTCTCCTAGGATCGGGATGAGATTTTTGGTGAGACACAGATCAAGGGGGGGCGCGGGGGTCCTGGACCTGCCAAATTATCACAAAGCAGCCATCCTCTCATACATACTGGATTGGTTTCATAACGGACGTTCTAAAAGGTGGATCCAGTTTGAGAAACACGAGGTTGGGTTCCCAGCCCAGAATCTGCTCTGGATTTCTCGGTCTAAAAGACCCCCGTGTCTCCCCCTCTTGACCTCGGGTATTCTGAAGATTTGGGATAAAATTGCAATACCACTTGGCCTTACCCAACTCCCTAGCCCCCTAATCCCTCTATTTAATAACCCTGATTTCCCTTTGGGCATGAAGAGTAAGTCGTTTCTGGGTTTGGAACTTGCAGGTAATCCTACTTTATTCTCAGTTATGGAGAAGGGATCTTTACGGCCGCTATCCTCCTTTCCGGAGGGTTCGTCGCAAGGGGCGTGGTTTCGGTACAACAGCCTTAAAAATTACCTATCCTCTTTAGGCCCCAAAACAGCTTTAGCTAGAGATCTTACCTCTTTTGAATCATTGTGCACTCAGACATCCCCTCCTACACATTTAGTGTCTCTGACTTATGGGCTACTCCAGGGGAAGGACGACACCATTTCCACTTTACCCTTTGTAAGGGTATGGGAAAGAAAACTGGGGAAGTCATTCCCTGCTGACCTGTGGGAGAAGGCATTTGAGCTATCTTATAAGCCTTCTATAAGCTTCGGACTCCAGGAAAAGAATTTTAAAGTGTTATCTAGGTGGTACAGGACCCCGGCCCTGTTACATTCCTTCCTTCCCGCATGCCCCAATACTTGTTGGAGATGTGGTAGTGAGGAGGGCAATATGTCCCATATTTGGTGGTTCTGCAACAGAATTACACCGTTCTGGGAAGTTATTAATGATCTTTATGATTTGGTTTGTGGCAGTTCTTCTAGGTGGACGCCGGAGGGCGCTTTACTCTCCATGTTCCCTAGTTCTGCTTCCACCTTGAAAAAAGGCCTATTGAGATTCTTTGTCCAAGCCGCTCGCCTGGTCATACCTAGATTCTGGAAATCCACATCTGCCCCTCTCCTTAGGGACTGGCTAATAACCTTTGAGAAAATCTACAGAATGGAGGAACTCTGGGCGGAGGACTTGGGTAATTCCAATAAATTCTTGAAAATCTGGACTCCTTGGATTATGTTTAAGGGTTCTAGCGAATTTGTCAATTGGCTGAACAGAGACGGTGCCAGTCCCTAAGGAGATATTCCCCCCCCCCCCCCCCTTAGATTTTCACTATCCTATGCCTAGTTGTTAATCCCATTTGAACTGGGAAATTTTTATAGACTGGCTAACTCAAGCTGGAATTTATTTTTCTGATTATTGTTTCTCTATGTCTTTGGTCAAGATTCCTCTTTCCCTTCCCCCTTCATCTGTTCTTCTGTTTCTGTCTTCATCTACAGTGGGGGAAATAATTATTTGACCCCTCACTGATTTTGTAAGTTTGTCCAATGACAAAGAAATGAAAAGTCTCAGAACAGTATCATTTCAATGGTAGGTTTATTGTAACAGTGGCAGATAGCACATCAAAAGGAAAATCGAAAAAATAACTTTAAATAAAAGATAGCAACTGATTTGCATTTCATTGAGTGAAATAAGTATTTGAACCCCTACCAACCATTAAGAGTTCTGGCTCCCACAGAGTGGTTAGACACTTCTACTCAATTAGTCACCCTCATTAAGGACACCTGTCTTAACTAGTCACCTGTATAAAAGACACCTGTCCACAGAATCAATCAATCAAGCAGACTCCAAACTCTCCAACATGGGAAAGACCAAAGAGCTGTCCAAGGATGTCAGAGACAAAATTGTAGACCTGCACAAGGCTGGAATGGGCTACAAAACCATTAGCAAGAAGCTGGGAGAGAAGGTGACAACTGTTGGTGCGATTGTTCGAAAATGGAAGGAGCACAAAATGACCATCAATCGACCTCGCTCTGGGGCTCCACGCAAGATCTCACCTCGTGGGGTGTCAATGGTTCTGAGAAAGGTGAAAAAGCATCCTAGAACTACACGGGAGGAGTTAGTTAATGACCTCAAATTAGCAGGGACCACAGTCACCAAGAAAACCATTGGAAACACATTACACCGCAATGGATTAAAATCCTGCAGGGCTCGCAAGGTCCCCCTGCTCAGGAAGGCACATGTGCAGGCCCGTCTGAAGTTTGCCAATGAACACCTGAATGATTCAGAGAGTGACTGGGAGAAGGTGCTGTGGTCTGATGAGACCAAAATAGAGCTCTTTGGCATTAACTCAACTCGCTGTGTTTGGAGGAAGAAAAATGCTGCCTATGACCCCCAAAACACCGTCCCCACCGTCAAGCATGGGGGTGGAAACATTTTGCTTTGGGGGTGTTTTTCTGCTAAGGGCACAGGACAACTTATTCGCATAAACGGGAAAATGGACGGAGCCATGTATCGTGAAATCCTGAGCGACAACCTCCTTCCCTCTGCCAGGAAACTGAAAATGGGTCGTGGATGGGTGTTCCAGCACGACAATGACCCAAAACATACAGCAAAGGCAACAAAGGAGTGGCTCAAGAAGAAGCACATTAAGGTCATGGAGTGGCCTAGTCAGTCTCCGGACCTTAATCCAATCGAAAACCTATGGAGGGAGCTCAAGCTCAGAGTTGCACAGAGACAGCCTCGAAACCTTAGGGATTTAGAGATGATCTGCAAAGAGGAGTGGACCAACATTCCTCCTAAAATGTGCGCAAACTTGGTCATCAATTACAAGAAACGTTTGACCTCTGTGCTTGCAAACAAGGGTTTTTCCACCAAGTATTAAGTCTTTTTTTGTTAGAGGGTTCAAATACTTATTTCACTCAATGAAATGCAAATCAGTTGCTATCTTTTATTTAAAGTTATTTTTTCGATTTTCCTTTTGATGTGCTATCTGCCACTGTTACAATAAACCTACCATTGAAATGATACTGTTCTGAGACTTTTCATTTCTTTGTCATTGGACAAACTTACAAAATCAGTGAGGGGTCAAATAATTATTTCCCCCACTGTATGTCATTTGTTTCTTTGTGTGTGTATACATCAGAGCGCTCGCTCCTAGGCATCTGCTAATTAGACTATGATGTGCCACTTAACTGTAAGGAATGATCACTGGTTACACTCTCCTGTGCATCTTCTTACTCTTTGTACCTATGACCATCTGATTGTATACATTTACTTGTACACAGCCACGACTTGTTATCGGGCTGTTTTTGTCTCTTTGATGTATTGTTCTTTTCTTGGCTCTCTCGAATAAAAGAATTTGAACAACAAAGACAATAGTTCATTTTTTTTAATAAAGACCAATTAAAAAAATGATTTTTTGCTCAAAATAAGTACAATACTATAATAAAAAAAGATCTGCCCCAAAGGTGTACATGGCCTTTAAGGATCAGGCAAAATTTCACAACTCTAACATGTGTCACTTTAGCCCCTTCCTCCCGCGCAACCCTTACTCCTGCAGCTAGTCAAGATTGCTCTCTCAGACAAGGCCTGGCAGCCGCTCTGTCCATTTTCTACATAAATCTGCTGTATGTCTAGTCACTGTATATACTGTCACGGTATATGATGTCATTGTTTAATACTGTTGAGGGGACACTGACCATAAAATCCTCCTCCTGGACGGGCACCTTCTGAGTTTGGGCCCTGTAGCAGCCCCTTCCCCTGCTTCTATTATAGCTACGCAACAACAAAAACTGAAAACCCTGTTTAAGATACACTATACAGGAATATGGACTCTCTCCAAATCTATACAAATTTTCCCAAAGAAGACCTGGGCTATAATTCTAAGGCCTCTTTCACACTTGCGTTGTCCGGATCCGGCGTGTACTCCACCTGCCGGAATTACACGCCGGATCCGGAAAAACGCAAGTGTACTGAAAGCATTTGAAGATGGATCCGTCTTCAAAATGCTTTCAGTGTTACTATGGCAGCCAGGACGCTATTAAAGTCCTGGTTGCCATAGTAGGAGCGGGGAGCGGGGGAGCGGTATACTTACCATCCGTGCGGCTCCCGGGGCGCTCCAGAGCGTTTCAATGGGCATTCATTCCGGATCCGGCCTTGCGGCAAGTCTTCAGTTTTTTTGGCCGGAGCAAAAAGCGCAGCATGCTGCGGTATTTTCTCCGGCCAAAAAAACGTTCCGTTCCGGAACTGAAGACATCCTGATGCATCCTGAACGGATTTCACTCCATTCAGAATGCATTAGGATAATCCTGATGAGGATTCTTCCGGCATAGAGCCCCGACGACGGAACTCTATGCCGGAAGACAATAACGCAGGTGTGAAAGAGCCCTAAAACATAACTTTTACTGAATAAGATTAAAATAAGAGTACACATAGCTCAAAACAACGCAGTGAGAAGTATCTGAACAACATATACCCTGTTGGTAAATGCACCTGCAGTTCAATGCTTCCAAGATAATAATAAATGGAACGATCTTACCCAACCCATATGAACGAGCTGTCTAATACGTCTATGCCAGGTGCTGTCCTTTGATAGCAGTACATGAACGAGGGCTCTTGTCAGGATTACTTGAATGCAGGCAGGTCCACAAGTAAGATTGTTTGAGTGAAGGCAAATCCTATAAAGCCCTAATTAACGTCCCTACCTAGTTAATGGAAAGGGGGCTAATGGTCCCTGCCTACCAACAAACAGAACATCCACCCCGTTAGGGTCAACCCCGTCAGGAACCTGTCCCTGAATGGGGCCTAAGACTCAATCTGTCACTCACTAGTGTCCCGACATGCCCTGTTTCGTCCCTCAGGGAGACTCTTCAGGGGCAGTAAAAGTAAAGACTATACTTTCAAAAAAAGGACAAAGGAAAAAACAACAAAAATTAATTCAAAAAAATACCCAAATGGGCAAATAGCAATAAATAGCAACAATGCCAGTGCAGAGCAAAAGTAACAACAATATACATGTTCAAGTTAGTTTCCAGATAAAGCACAGTGTAGTTTAAACAAAAGGACAGTGGTCCTAAAAATATAGAGTAATAGTCCAGAGGATGTTTTAAAATTATTTGTGGAGTCTTTAAATCAGAATCCTATAGGCCTTCGTTTTATCTGTGAAATCAGTGATAGTGAGATCTCTTTTTTGGATGTAAAAATCTTTAGAAATCCTACAGCTACAAATAGCTTTTGTTGAACAATCTAGGGATCTAAAGAGTATATTTCTTAAGAGGGGGCATCCAGAGGAGACACTTAAAGAGGCATTTAAACACTCCATATCCACAGACAGGAATGAGTTCCTGAGGCCTTAAAAAAAAAGGATCAACAAAAAGGCACAATGAGGATAATAGGTACATATGATAATGCCCATGAAAAAGTTTTTGAGATACTAAGAAAACATTGGGGTATCTTACAGACAGACCGAGATCTAATGGACATATTACCAGCGATAGACCAGCGATAACTTTTAGGAGAGGGAAATCTATCAAAGATCGCTTGATACATAGTATGTATACGAGATCAAGGCCCACAGGTACCTGGCTTGATAGAAGACCTCTGGGGACTTTTAAATGTAGTGGATGTGTAGCTTGCCCCTTTATTCTAACATCTAAGACATTCAAGAGTGTCTCTACAGGAAGAATTTTTGACATGAGAGATTTTTCTAATTGTAGAACGTGTGGAATATTATACCTTATCACTTGTCAATGCCCTCTAAATTTTGTAGGGAAAACCAAAAGAGAATTGAGAAGGAGAATTGGTGAAGACATTGGAGATATCAAACACAAAAGGGATACACCAGTGGACAATCATGTTCAGGAATTTCATGAGGGGGACCCAAGTTCCATAAAATTACAATCTATTGAAGTTATCCCCCTCTCCCCACATAAGGGTGATTGGGATAGGAAAATATTGCAGAGGGAGCGTCAATGGATTTATAGACTGAGAACATCAAACCCAGAGGGTCTTAATGAACAACTGTCATTTGGGTGTTTCCTCATTTGGGTTCACCCGTCATTGGCTCACGTAATTACATGCACTGGTATATATCCCCGTCCCTTTGTTGCCCCCTCTCTTTCTCACTTTGAGTTTGGTTTGCAATATGTGGGCAATCTGTAGTAATATTCTATAAGAGGTACATTGTTAAAAATATAGTACATCCCCCCCCCCTTTCCAAACCAAACCCCCTCTTTTCTTTAATGTAATGTTCTCCTTAAGTTGGGACATATATTACCTATCACTATCCCCTTATAATATGATGGTCTGCGTCCTTATTACCATCCTACTTTTATATAATGAACTATCAAGTTATGTAATCTAACTGTAAACATGTGTGATTAAAAATATGGTGGTCACCGATTTGTCTCAAATTGAGGTTCCGTTATATCTATTGGTCCAGTTTTATACTAGGAATGCATTCTGCGCTCCACACATTGTCTTTTGAGGCTATACCTGCATGTATCGCTTGTGTACTCGCACAGTGATAGTATTTAGCGCGGGTCCGGTCTGTGGAACGCATAAGCGTTCCAGTCAGAACTTCCGGCACCTACAACTTCCGGTCTGGCATCTGTGGAACGCACGGATGTAACGTGGTGCGTATTTCGGGTCTGTGGAACGCAGATGCGCTCCACAGCGGCGTTCTCAAATATTCTGTCAAGAATACACATCATTATGAAATCTCTTTATGGCCATTATATACTACAAATCGGGACACATAGTATCTGGTCATTGACAACGTTACAAAAATGGTGGGGAAGTATTTTGATCGAAAGGTAGTTCAGGTCTATGGGAGGAAGTTGAGGGGTGTGGTTAGGGGGTGTACTGTTTTTAAGGCGCCAGTGTTGGATTCAACACTGAGACGCCTGTTACCTGAGAAGCCTACATCATAGCCCAGGTCTCCCAGTGGGTCCTGCTTGTTTATCATGTAAGTCAGAGTCTGTACCTTGAGACTCTGCCTAAGTTATATTAGATTTAATCCCCTGACGAACCAGTTTTTTTTGTTACTGGGGAAACGCTGAGTCAGGATTATTTTTTGTGCATTTATTTGTTGTTTAAATTGCTCCCTTTGGTACATATAATAGCAATCCTCTCAGTATATGTTATCTTTCTGTGATAAGTCCTATTGAAGGGTTTGAATAGGTGACTTGCAGACTAGGTACTAGGACAGGCAACCCCTACCATCCAGGGGTGTCCCTGGGCTGAGGATTAGGAAGGGTCAAATAGGGAAAGAATAGAAACTCCCATGCCCATATATTCGAGTTTTTTCTCCCTGTTATATACCTATGATCCTCGGTGGTCAACATCTTTACCAAGACGTTGATGTCTCTACAAACCGTGAGTAACATCAATAACATTGTCAGTCTTGTTGCTGGAGGTATCAAGTGTATTGCTGAAATGTGCCGTAGGACCTATCTGATCTGGGCTTGATTTGAGCTCCAATTTTAAAAGTTATCTATTAAAAGTTACATTTTATATGTGGGAAGGTGTCCAAAGTGAAGTCTATGTTTATACTCCCCCCACACTGTGAATATACCGTCTTGGCTGGTTTTGCTTTTGTTGAATTTATGCTTTACTGACTATGGCTGTTTTTTTTAAAGGACCTATTAATACAGATAACTGGTTGGAGGAAGAGGTTTTCTCAGAACAGGAGGGTACATTTGAAAAAAGTAGTCAGTGCGAACTCAAAACAGTATTTAAAGATCTGTATGATGATTACAAGGAGAACCTAAAATCTTGGTGGGAAACACGTACTTTAGAAAACTATATCAAAAATAGAATTGTACCAAAGGGTCTGAGGATACGATTAATTCTTGCTTCACAGTCTCGTTCACCACGCCTGATTGAGAAATGGGAAAAAGAATCCCTTGATAGCTCAATTAGTTTTATGAGGGTTTTACTGAAGGAAGGGAGAGAAATCCTCAGTAACACCTGTAGTAAACTCAATAAACAAATTGAATTGGCATTGACACTTAAGAGTGATCCTGACTTTAATAGGAGAGAAGCTATTCTACAAACATCTGTAGAACGGTTTCAGACTCTGTTAAAAGATAGAAAACATAAACAGTTCATAAGAGACTTGACTACTTTTAGAGAAAAAAAAAGCTTTTGACTTTTTAAGGGAGAAACCAGAAGGTATAGGTGAAGAGGACTCCAGCACTGATATAGACTCCTCTGATACAGAGAGAATCACATGATCTAAACCGTCCAATAGGGGACGTAATACAGGCAGAGGAGGAAGAAGATGGCCACAAATAAATTGCAGAACATATGCCTCCTCCTCATCGGATGCTATTGCTGTGGGGCGGCCATCCTAAAGTTTTTGGGTGAAAGGAGGGGAAGACCATACAGGACAGAGACAACACACAGAAGGAAGACAAATGCAAATAGACGCGAATTGTATTGTAAACCTATCCAATCGGGTACTTGCCAATGATGAGTTACAATTTCCCTCTAAGGGTCTTTCGTTTGTCCCCACTGTAAATTTTGATGCATTTCTATGGGGAAAGGATCTTAGTCTGTTCACTCGGAAAATAAAGTGGTGCAAATTTTACAGAAATAATGATAGGGAGGAATGCATGAAACTTGGCATTTTCTTTGCTTGTCTCGAGGATGCTAGATTACTGGTGTCCCTCATCGATAGCTTAGATCAAACATCGGGACAAAGCCCCTTTACAGATCTACACCCGAGGAGTAAAGAAATGCCCCCTCAACAATAAAATTCTGCAATCAACATTTTTTCCAGACTAGTGGTACAAGAAATAAGAAAAAATATGTCCATACAGAGGTCAGCAGTATAATCTCATTTGGGGTGAGAGAGAGGCTCCTAATGGGTTACAGAAGGACAATAGCATAATCATAAAACCTTCAAATAAAGAGGGGAATATAGTGATCATGAATCATCAGATATATCAAAATATGTGTGGTTCCCTCCTTAATGATTCGAAATGCTATAGTCGTCTACAACTTGATCCCTCGGAAAGTTTCATAGGCGTACTCAATGAGATTTTATTGGACGCCTTTGAAAATAAATTGATCTCTTCCGAGGAATTAAAGTTCATGACCCCTAGAAATCCACAGACTCCAACATTTTATGCTCTCCCCAAAATTCATAAAGGGAGGGACCCATTAAGAGGGAGACCGATTGTCTTGGGGATTGATTCTCTGTCCCAGAATATAAGTATTTATGTGAACAGGATCCTAAGACCATTTGTCTCCTCTTTACCCTCCTTTATAAGGGATACAACTGACCTACTTCTTAAAATTCAGGACACTGCTGTGGAGGATAATATACTGTTAGCCTCCATAGATGTAGAAGCTCTCTATAGCAGTATACCACATGAATGGGGCATAAAAGCTGTACAATCTGTAAGGATTTGCTCTGGTAGGCAGGGTAAGTGGACGCAATACAGAGGCAAGACTACGGTTGAAAAAACAAAAGTCCAGTGTTTATTCACACAGAGAAGGCAGAAAAGAAAAACAATGCTTTACAGGGTCCTGGTGTTAATTCACACAGCAAGAGTTCCCAAAATAAATCACCTGGCAGACCACAGCAGGCTTTAGGACGCCTGACTCCCAGCAGATGGCTCTCATGCAGCTCTCAGCCTTGCAGTATGGTGGATCTCCTCAGCTCCCAAAAAACACAGAGCTCCCACATCTCCACTATCACTTGGAGGATCATACCACACCCAGCTGAGCTGTTGGCTGGGTTTTTTAAACCCAGACCAAAACCTGGCCTCGATGTGGGGAACAGCCACCCACCCTGGTCTTTGGCTGCTCCCAATAAGAACCGGCCCGGATTGGCTTTACAGACACACTAAGGAAAACAGTGTCAGCGAGCACTAGCTGCCGCTGACACACAAAATAACCGGTTCTTACCTCACCAAGTCCAGGAACCTCGGTGACACGTACCTTCCGTCAATGACGGACCCTTGCGCCTTCCTACAAATCCTTCTTGGAGACAAGGGGAATACAGTTTAGATCGCAAAATCTTTTTTTCCTTTCCCTTCTAAAATTCATTTTGACCCATAACTTTTTCTTTTTGAGTCTGTATTCTACCACCAGCTCAGGCGCACGGTAATGGGTAGCCCTTGCGCACCTATATATGCAAATTTTCTCCTGGGCTGGTGGGAGGTAGTGATGTCCCGAACTATTCGCCGGCGAATAGTTCCCTGCGAACATAGCTTGTTCGCGTTTGCCGCTGCGGGAGAACATATGCGATGTTCGGTCCGCCCCCTATACATCATGATTGAGTAAACTTTGACACTCTACCTCACAGTCAGCAGACACATTCCAGCCAATCAGCATCAGACCCTCCCTCCCAGACACTCCCACCTCCAGGACAGCATCCATTTTAGATTCATTCGAAATCTGCATTCACAGAGAGAGGAGGGAGAGTACTGCTGCTGCTGATTCAATAGGGAAAGCGTTAGCTAGGGCATTGTCCTGTGTCCACAGACTCATCTGCTGTAAGGACAGCATCCAGACAGCACCCCAAAAAGCCCTTTTCAGGGCTAGTACATCAGTCTGCTTTTTTTTCACATATATATATATATATATTGCAGTTGCCTGGCTGGCAGTGTGTGAGAGGCTGCAGGCTCAGTCATAGACAGCACTGTGTGCACAGTGCACACCATTCATACAGTGTGTGACAGAAAATACCTTGCAGATAAAAAAAAAATTATATTTAATATTTTTCTGTGATCTAATCACATTTGCAAAACCGTGTGTGTCAGGCGCCCACACATACTGTATTGTGGCCACTGGCTAGTGGCTGGCTAGGCCTGCACTCATACCGTTACAGGGTGTCATTCACCCAAATACCTTTCAGAACAAAAAAATTATATTTAAAATTTAACTGTGATCTAATCACATTTGCAAGCCCGTGTGTGTCAGGCCCCCACACATACTCTATTGTGTTCACTGTATAGTGGCTGGTTAGACCTGCACTCATACCGTTACAGGGTGTCATTCACCCAAATACCTTTAAAAAAAAAGAAATTATATTTTAAATTTAACTGTGATCTAATCACATTTGCAAGCCCGTGTGTATCAGGCGCCCACACATACTGTATTGTGGCCACTGGCTAGTGGCTGGCTAGGCCTGCACTCATACCGTTACAAGGTGTTATTCACCCAAATACCTTTCAGAAAAAAAATTTATATTTTAAATTTAACTGTGATCTAATCACATTTGCAAGCCCGTGTGTGTCAGGCCCCCACACATACTCTATTGTGTCCACTGGCTAGTGGCTGGTTATGCCTGCACTCATACCGTTACAGGGTGTCATTCACCCAAATACCTTTCAGAAAAAAAAAATCTATTTTAAATGTAACTGTTATCTAATCACATTTGCAAGCCTGTGTGTGTCAGGCCCCCACACTTACTCTATTGTGTCCACTGGCTAGTGGCTGGTTATGCCTGCACTCATACCATTACAGGGTGTCATTCAACCAAATACCTTTCAGAAAAAAAACATCTATTTTAAATTTAACTGTGATCTAATCACATTTGCAAGCCCGTGTGTGTCAGGCCCCCACACATACTCTATTGTGTCCACTGGCTAGTGGCTAGGCCTGCACTCATACCGTTACAGGGTGTCATTCACCCAAATACCTTTCAGAAAAAAAAATCTATTTTAAATGTAACTGTGATCTAATAACATTTGCAAGCCCGTGTGTGTCAGGCCCCCACACATACTGTATTGTGGCCACTGGCTAGTGGCTGGCTAGGCCTGCACTCATACCGTTACAGGGTGTCATTCACCCAAATACCTTTCAGGAAAAAATAAAATGTATTTTAAATTTAACTATGATCTAATCACATTTGCAAGCCCGTGTGTGTCAGGCGCCCACACATACTCTATTGTGTCCACTGGCTAGTGGCTGGTTATGCCTGCACTCATACCATTACAGGGTGTCATTCACCCAAATACCTTTCAGAAAAAAAAATCTATTTTAAATTTAACTGTTATCTAATCGCATTTGCAAGCCTGTGTGTGTCAGGCCCCCACACATACTCTATTGTGTCCACTGGCTAGTGGCTGGTTATTCCTGCACTCATACCGTTACAGGGTGTCATTCACCCAAATACCTTTCAGAAAAAAAACATCTATTTTAAATTTTACTGTGATCTAATCACATTTGCAAGCCCGTGTGTGTCAGGCCCCCACACATACTGTATTGTGTCCACTGGCTAGTGGCTAGGCCTGCACTCATACCGTTACAGGGTGTCATTCACCCAAATACCTTTCAGAAAAAAAAAATATATTAAAATTTAACTGTGATCTAATCACATTTGCAAGCCCGTGTGTGTCAGGCCCCCACACATACTCTATTGTGTCCACTGGCTAGTGGCTGGTTATGCCTGCACTCATACCGTTACAGGGTGTCATTCACCCAAATACCTTGCAGAAAAAAAAATATATATTTTAAATTTAACTGTGATCTAATCACATTTGCAAGCCCTGTGTGTGTCAGGCCCCCACACATACTCTATTGTGTCCACTGGCTAGTGGCTGGTTAGGCCTGCACTCATACCGTTACAGGGTATCATTCACCCAAATACCTTTCAGGAAAAAAAAAATTAATTTAACTGTGATCTAATCACATTTACAAGCCCGTGTGCGTCAGGCACCCACACATACTGTATTGTGGCCACTGGCTAGTGGCTGGCTAGGCCTGCACTCATACCGTTACAGGGTGTCATTCACCCAAATACCTTTCAGAAAAAAAAAATATATTTTAAATTTAACTGTGATCTAATCACATTTGCAAGCCCGTGTGTGTCAGGCACCCACACATACTGTATTGTGGTCACTGGCTAGTGGCTGGCTAGGCCTGCACTCATACCGTTACAGGGTGTCATTCACCCAAATACCTTTCAGAAAAAAAAATTATATTTTAAATTTAACTGTGCTCTAATCACATTTGCAAGCCCGTGTGTGTCAGGCCCCCACACATACTCTATTGTGTCCACTGGCTAGTGGCTGGTTAGGCCTGCACTCATACCGTTACAGGGTGTCATTCACCCAAATACCTTTCAGAAAAAAAAATGCAATTTTAAATTTAACTGTGATCTAAACACATTTGCAAGCCCGTGTGTGTCAGGCCCCCACACATACTCTATTGTGTCCACTGGCTAGTGGCTGGTTATGCCTGCACTCATACCGTTACAGGGTGTCATTCACCCAAATACCCTTCAGAAAAAAAAAAATATATTTTAAATTTAACTGTGATCTAATCACATTTGCAAGCCTGTGTGTGTCAGGCCCCCATACATACTGTATTGTTTCCATTGGCTAGTGGCTGGTTAGGCCTGCACTCATACCGTTACAGGGTGTCATTCACCCAAATACCTTTCAGAAAAAAAATATGCAATTTTAAATTTAACTGTGATCTAATCACATTTGCAAGCCCGTGTGTGTCAGGCCCCAACACATACTCTATTGTGTCCAATGGCTAGTGGCTGGTTATGCCTGCACTCATACCGTTACAGGGTGTCATTCACCCAAATACCTTTCAGAAGAAAAAAAAATCTATTTTAAATTTAACTGTTATCTAATCACATTTGCAAGCCTGTGTGTGTCAGGCCCCCACACATACTCTATTGTGTCCACTGGCTAGTGGCTGGTTATGCCTGCACTCATACCGTTACAGGGTGTCATTCACCCAAATACCTTTCAGAAGAAAAAAAAAATCTATTTTAAATTTAACTGTTATCTAATCACATTTGCAAGCCCGTGTGTGTCAGGCCCCCACACATACTCTATTGTGTCCACTGGCTAGTGGCTGGATATGCCTGCACTCATACCGTTACAGGGTGTCATTCACCCAAATACCTTTCAGAAAAAAAAAAATCTATTTTAAATTTAACTGTGATCTAATCACATTTGCAAGCCTGTGTGTGTCAGGCCCCCACACATACTGTATTGTTTCCACTGGCTAGTGGCTGGTTATGCCTGCACTCATACCGTTACAGGGTGTCATTCACCCAAATACCTTTCAGAAAAAAAAATATATATTTTAAATTTAACTGTGCTCTAATCACATTTGCAAGCCCGTGTGTGTCAGGCCCCCACACATACTCTATTGTGTCCACTGGCTAGTGGCTGGTTAGGCCTGCACTCATACCGTTACAGGGTGTCTTTCACCCAAATACCTTTCAGAAAAAAAAATGCAATTTTAAATTTAACTGTGATCTAATCACATTTGCAAGCCTGTGTGTGTCAGGCCCCCACACATACTCTATTGTGTCCACTGGCTAGTGGCTGGTTAGGCCTGCACTCATACCGTTACAAGGTGTCATTCACCCAAATACCTTTCAGGAAAAAAAAATTATATTTTAAATTTAACTGTGATCTAATCACATTTGCAAGCCCGTGTGTGTCAGGCCCACACAGACTGTACTGTGCCCACTGCCCACCACTTATATAGAGTGGCACAGTACCTTGCACGCATAGTAACACTTATCTAATAAAAAATGACAGGCAGAGGCAGGCCACGCCGCAGGGGCCATCAAGTTCGTGGTGCTCTGATTTCCACTGGCCCTGGAATAATGCCCAGTGTTCAGAGGCCACGTACCCTGAACCCAAAAAATTCTGAGAAAATAGTTGACTGGCTTACACAGGACACCCAATCTTCAACAGCTTCCGCTAAGAACCTTGACGCACCATCCTCCTCCAGCTCAGCTTTGGTCACCACTCTCCCGCCCGCCGCCACCACCACCACTACCACCACAGCCACCACAGCCGCTTCACTTGATCCCTCAGAGGAGTTATTTACACATCAGTTGGATGAAATTAGTGATGCGCAACCATTATTGCCAGGGGATGTAGATAACAGGGATATGTCTCAGTCAGGCAGCATTACACACATGGACGTACAGTGTGATGATGATGATGATGTTGTACCCGCTGCTGCTTCCTTTGCTGAGGTGTCAGATACAAGTGAAGTGGTTGATGATGACGATGTGTCCGTGGATGCCACGTGGGTGCCTGCTCGAAGAGAAGAAGAAGAGGGGGAAAGTTCAGAAGGGGAGACAGAGAGAAGGAGGAGACGAGTTGGAAGCAGGGGGAGGTCGTCGCAAGGAGCTAGTGGCACAGTCAGACAGCATGTATCGGCACCCGGGGTCAGCCAGACAGCACGCCAATCAACGCATGCTGTTGCCACCACCAGAATGCCGTCATTGCAAAGCTCAGCAGTGTGGCATTTTTTTGTGTGTCTGCCTCTGACAACAGCGATGCCATTTGCAACCTGTGCCAAAAGAAACTGAGTCGTGGGAAATCCAACACCCACCTAGGTACAACTGCTTTGCGAAGGCACATGATCGCACATCACAAACGCCTATGGGATCAACACATGATGACGAGTAGAAGCAGCACACAAGCTCAAAGCCACCATCCTCCTCCTGGTCCAGCATCTTCAGCCACGTCAACCACTGCTGTCCTCCTTGCCCCCTCTCAACCACCCGCCACTCCGCCTCTCACCTTGAGCAGTTCCATCTCATCTGCCCACAGTCAGGTGTCTGTAAAGGAAATGTTTGAGCGTAAGAAGCCAATGTCACAGAGTCACCCCCTTGCCCGGCGTCTGACAGCTGGCTTGACGGAACTCTTAGCCCGCCAGCTTTTACCATACCAGCTGGTGGAGTCTGAGGCCTTCAAAAAATTTGTCGCTATTGGGACACCACAGTGGAAGGTACCTGGACGAATTTTTTTTTCTACTAAGGCAATCCCAAACCTCTACTCGGTGATTGAAAAGGAAGTCATGGGATCTCTGGCATACAGGTTGGGGCAAGGGTCTATCTGACCACTGATACCTGGTCTGCAAAGCACGGTCAGGGCAGGTATATCACCTACACTGCGCATTGGGTCAACCTGCTGACGGCTGCCAAGCATGGAATGCGTGGCTCTGCAGCGGAGTTGGTGACACCGCCATGACTTGCAGGCAGGCCTACTGCCACCTCCTCTACTCCTCCTACTCCATCCTCTTCCATAACCTCCTCGGCTGAGTCCTCTTCTGCTGCGGCGTCTGGCTGCACATCAACTGAACCCCCCCAGCTCCCCAGGGGCTATTCCACATCCCGGATACGACAGTGTCACGCTGTCTTGGGGTTGACTTGCCTGAAAGCAGAGAGCCACACCGGACCAGCACTCCTGTCCGCCCTGAACGCACAGGTGGATCAGTGGCTGACCCCGCACCAACTGGAGATCGGCAAAGTGGTGTGTGACAATGGAAGCAATTTGTTGGCGGCATTGAATTTGGGCAAGTTGTCACATGTGCCGTGCATGGCACATGTGTTGAATCTCATCGTACAACGCTTTGTGTCTAAGTACCCAGGCTTACAGGACGTCCTCAAGCAGGCCAGGAAGGTGTGTGGCCATTTCAGGCGTTCCTACACGGCCATGGCGCACTTTGCAGACATTCAGCGCCGAAACAACATGCCAGTGAGGCGCTTGATTTGCGACAGCCCGACACGTTGGAATTCAACACTCCTAATGTTCGACCGCCTGCTCCAACAAGAAAAAGCCGTCAACGAGTATTTGTATGACCGGGGTGCTAGGACAGCCTCTGCGGAGCTGGGAATTTTTTTGCCACGTTACTGGACGCTCATGCGCAATGCCTGTAGGCTCATGCGTCCTTTTGAGGAGGTGACAAACCTAGTCAGTCGCACCGAAGGCACCATCAGCGACCTCATCCCATTTGTTTTCTTCCTGGAGCGTGCCCTGCGAAGAGTGCTGGATCAGGCTGTAGATGAGCGTGAAGAGGAAGAGTTGTGGTCACCATCACCACCAGAAACAGCCTTGTCATCATCGCTTGCCGGACCTGCGGCAACGCTGCAAGAGGAGTATGAGGAAGAGGAGTCAGAGGAGGAATGTGGCTTTGAGGAGGAGGAAGACCAACCACAGCAGGCATCCCAGGGTGCTCGTTGTTGTCACCTATCTGGGACCCGTGGTCTTGTACGTGGCTGGGGGGAAGAACAGACCGTCAATGACATCAGTGAGGAGGAGGAACAGGAAATGAGTAGCTCGGCATCCAACCTTGTGCAAATGGGGTCTTTCATGCTGTCATGTCTGTTGAGGGACCCTCGTATAAAAAGGATGAAGGAGAACGACCTGTACTGGGTGGCCACGCTACTAGACCCCCGGTATAAGCAGAAAGTGGCGGAAATGTTACCAAATTACCGGAAGTCAGAAAGGATGCAGCAGTTCAAAACCAAACAAAAAAATATGCTTTACACAGCTTATAAGGGGGATGTCACAGCACAACGGGAATCTAACTGGGGAAGAGGTCAAAGTAATCCTCCTCCTACCACGACCACGGCGGCAAGGACAGGACGCTTTACAGATGTGTTGTTGATGGAGGACATGCAGAGCTTTTTCAGTCCTACACATCGCCACAGCCCTTCGGGATCCAGCCTTAGAGAACGACTCGACCGACAGGTGGCAGACTACCTCGCCTTAACTGCAGATATCGACACTCTGAGGAGCGATGAACCCCTTGACTACTGGGTGTGCAGGCTTGACCTGTGGCCTGAGCTATCCCAGTTTGCGATAGAACTTCTGGCCTGCCCCGCTTCAAGTGTCCTGTCAGAAAGGACCTTCAGTGCAGCGGGAGGCATTGTCACTGACAAAAGAAGTCGCCGCGGTCAAAAAAGTGTTGATTACCTCACCTTCATTAAAATGAATGAGGCCTGGATCCCGAAGGGACTGACAGTAGGGGATACGTTTAACTAACAAAAGGCCTGACATGCCTTGGCCTCAAAATGGTCCCCACGCTGCTGTATTTAATGTCTGCATACCGGATGACTTTCGTGAATTCTCCGCCACCAACTAGGGTTCAAGCCGCAATGTTTTAGTCACCTTTCTGCCTTGAAAACATAAATTTTTCCGGCCGCTGCTACAACAGCGGCTGCAACAATAACATTGTTTTTCAGGCATGTGTACATGCCTAATTTTTCTGGCCTCTGGTGCTGCACTGTGGCTGCAAAAACAAAACAAAAAAAAGGCACATACAAGTGTCAATTCCCCTTTCGTGATCGTTACCTTGTTGTGCTCCGTGCACGCGCAGTGCCCCAACTTGGGAGTAAGAGGACCGACCAAGCTGCTTTTTCCATCTCCCGTTTCCTAAAATCAATTCAGTTTGGTGTATCAGAGTTTGGTCTGTCACTGTGAAGGCAGTCGAAGATACCCAGCCTAAATCTTTTTTTCACAAAAGGCAATCCCACTCTTATATGGGACGTAACAGGGATTAAACTGATGAGAATAGTACTACAGAAAATACCACTCATATCGGGTGTGACAGTAAATTGCACGGCACAGACGCAGTGACCGTGGCGTGGATTCAAACAAAGGGGAGGGAGCCAGCGTTTTTTTAACCATCTCCCCGTTCGAAAAATCCATTTAATAAGTGGACCCCAGATTGGTGACGTAACAGGGATTAAACTGATGAGAAGAGAGAACTATAGAAAATAGCACTCATATCGGGTGGGACAGTAAATTGCACGGCACAGACACAGTGACCGTGGATTCAAACAAAGGGGAGGGAGCCAGTGTTTTTTTAACCATCTCCCCATTCGAAAAATCAATTCAATTCACTTTTCCAGGACCCTTGGTGTTGTACGTGGCTGGGTGGAGGAAGAAACCTTCAATGACATCAACGGGACATGGCTAGCTTGGTATCCAACCTTGGGAAGTTTGCAGTTGGGCAAATGGACCCTTTGCGGTGCATTAAAAGGGGAGTTTGGTCTGTCAATGTCTGTGAATCGGGCGTAACCCTTACACTACCTGATCGATACAACATCATACCTGATCGTATACACACACTGGATGTTTTAAATTGGATTGTTAGGTGATTTATGCCCTTTATGGATTAAAATTCAACTCTGCGTCAACTATGTAATTTTCCATGGGAGTTTTGCCATGGATCCCCCTCCGACATGCCACAGTCCAGGTGTTAGTCCCCTTGAAACAACTTCTCCATCACTATTGTGGCCAGAAAGAGTCCCTGTGGGTTTTAAAATTCACCTGCCCATTGAAGTCAATGGCGGTTCGCCTGGTTCGCGAACATTTGCGAAAACTCGCGTTCGCTGTTCGCGAACGGAAAATTTTATGTTCGCAACATCTCTAGTGGGAGGATTGTCTAGTTTTCAGTGTGGTGGAGGATGCCTGGACCACTCATATCCTCCTTTGGGGGAGGTATATAGATGACATCTTTGTTTTATGGGATGGTCCAGAGGATGCCTTCAAATTATTTGTTGAGTCTTTAAGGGCTCTTTCACACCTGCGTTATGGTCTTCCGGCATAGAGTTCCGTCGTCGGGGCTCTATGCCGGAAGAATCCTGATCAGGATTATCCTAATGCATTCTGAATGGAGTGAAATCCGTTCAGGATGCATCAGGATGTCTTCAGTTCCGGAACGGAAAGTTTTTTGGCCGGAGAAAATAGCGCAGCATGCTGCGCTTTTTGCTTCGGCCAAAAAAACTGAAGACTTGCCGCAAGGCCGGATCCGGAATGAATGCCCATTGGAAGGCATTGATCCGGATCTAGCCTTAAGCTAAACGTCGTTTCGGCGCATTGCCGGATACGACGTTTAGCTTTTTTTAGAGTGGTTACCATGGCTGCCGGGACGCTAAAGTCCTGGCAGCCATGGTAAAGTGTAGCGGGGAGCAGGAGAGCAGCATACTTACCATCCGTGCGGCTCCCGGGGCGCTCCAGAGTGACGTCAGGGCGCCCCAGGCGCATGGATGACGTGATCGCATGGCACGTCATCCATGCGCATGGGGCGCTCTGACGTCATTCTGGAGCGCCCCGGGAGCCGCACGGACTGTAAGTATACCGCTCACCCGCTCCCCGCTCCTACTATGGCAACCAGGACTTTGATAGCGTCCTGGGTGCCATAGTAACACTGAAAGCATTTTGAAGACGGATCCGTCTTCAAATGCTTTCAGTACACTTGCGTTTTTCCGGATCCGGCGTGTAATTCCGGCAAGTGGAGTACACGCCGGATCCGGACAACGCAAGTGTGAAAGAGGCCTAAATCAGAATCCCATAGGCCTTCGTTCCACCTGTGAAATCTGTGATAGTAAGATTTTTTTTTGGGATGTAAAAATCTCCAAAAAGGAAGGTATGCTCCATACAGAAACTTTTAGAAAACCTACAGCTACAAATAGCTTGCTTCACTGGGGGAGTTTCCATCCTAAACCCCTAAAGAAGGGAATACCAAATGGCCAATATATATGTGTCAAGAGGAACTGTACTAACACTTCTACTTTTTGTGAACAATCTAGGGATCTAAAGAGTAGATTTCTCAAGAGGGGGTATCCGGAAGAGACACTTAAAGGGGCATTCAAATACTCCATATCCATGGACAGGAATGAGTTCCTGAGGCCTCAAAAAAAGGATCAACAAAAAGGCACAATGAGGATAATAGGTACATATGATAATGCCCATGAACAAGTTTTTGAGATACTAAGAAAACATTGGGGTATCTTACAGATAGACTGAGATCTAATGGACATATTACCACCTAGACCAGCGATAACTTTTAGGAGAGGGAAATCCATCAAAGATCGCTTGGTACATAGTATGTGTAGCTTGCCCCTTTATTCTAACATCTAAGACATTCAAGAGTGTCTCTACAGGAAGAATTTTTGACATGAGAGATTTTTCTAATTGTAGAACGTGTGGAGTAGTATACCTTATCACTTGTCAATGCCCTCTAAATTATGTAGGGAAAACCAAAAGAGAATTGAGAAGGAGAATTGGTGAAGACATTGGCGATATCAAACACAAAAAGGATACACCAGTGGCCAATCATGTTCAGGAATTTCATGAGGGGGACCCAAGTTCCATAAAATTACAATCTATTGAAGTTATCCCTCTCTCCCCACGTAAGGGTGATTGGGATAGGAAAATACTGTAGAGGGAGTGTCAATGGATTTATAGACTGAGAACATCAAACCCAGAAGGTCTTAATGAACAACTGTCATTTGGGTGTTTCCTCTAGTTAGGTTCACCCGTCATTGGCTCACGTAATTACATGCACTGGTATATATCCCCGTCCCTTTGTTGCCCCCTCTCTTTCTCACTTTCACTTTCTCTCATATGTTAATCTAGGTTCTAATATTGTAAATTTAAGCCCTAGTCAGAGGTATCGGATCAGAAAGATCCATTATAATATGTATAGATTAATACTGCCACAGGGGGATCCTAATCATATATGGATCACCCCATGTGAGTTCGGTTTGTAATATGTGGGCAATCTGTAATAATGTTCTATAAGAGGTACATTGTTAAAATATAGTACATCCCCCCCTTTTCTTTAATGTAATCTTCTCCTTAAGTTGGGACATATATTACCTATCACTATCCCCTTATAATATGATGGTCTGCGTCCTTATTACCATCCTACTTTTATATATTGAACTATCAAGTTATGTAATCTAACGCTGAACATGTGTGAATAAAAATATGGTGGTCACATATTTGTCTCAAATTGAGGTTCTGTTATATCTATTGACCCAGTTTTATACTAGGAACGCATTCTGCGCTCCACACATTGTCTTTTGAGGCTATATCCGCATGTATCGCTTGTGTACTCGCACAGCGATGGTATCTAGCATGGGTCCGCTTCAAGACAGAACTTCCGCCACCTACAACTTCCGGTCTGGCATCTGTGGAACGCACCGATGTAACGTTGTGCTTATTTACGGTCTGTGGAACGCAGATGCATCTCTGAGAAGCCTACATCACAGTCCAGGTCTCCCAGTGGATCCTTATTGAAGGGACCACTGCTTGTTTATCATGTAAATCAGAGTCTTTACCTTGAGACTCTGCCCAAGTTATATTTGATTTAATCCCCTGACGAACCAGTCTTTTTTGTCTGGGAAAACGCTGCGTCGTGAATTTTTTTTGTGCATTTATTTATTTGTTGTTTAAATTGCTCCCTTTGGTACATATAATAGCAATCCTCTCAGCATATGTTATTATGTTATCTTTCTGTGGTAGGTCCTTATGAAGGGTTTGAATAGGTGAGACTAAGTACGAGGACAGGGAACCCCTACCATCAAGGGGTGTCCATGGGCTGAGGATTAGGAAGGGCCAAATCGGGAAAGAATAGGAACTTCCGTGTCCGTATATTCGGGTTTTTTCTCCCTGTTATATACCTACCTCAGACCATCATCTGTGATCCTCGGTGGTTAACATCTTTACCAAGACGTTGATGTGAGTAACATCAATAACATTGTCAGTCTTGTTGCTGGAGGTATCAAGTGTATTGCTGAAATGTGCCGTAGGACCTACCTGATCTGGGCTTGATTTGAGCTCCAATTTTAAAAGTTATATATTAAAAGTTACATGTTATATGTGGGAAGGTGTCCAAAGTGAAGTCTACCCAGGGTAGGATTGCCAGAGTGGTGTAGCGTAGCCTACAATGTCTCTGTAGATGTTGTATACACGTGTCACAGTGTTCCTACCTGGATATCCTTGGATCCCAGACGGGGTATAGTCCAAAGCACTGCAAAAAGGGTAGTTGAACTTGGATGATGAATAAGTAGAATAAATGGAGTCCAGACTTGTAGTAACGTTGAACACAGGTTTGCGTGGCATAAACGGTAATCCAAACAATTTCTAAACGGTATCTTGGTCATTAGCAGGTATTGGCATAATCTGGCAGGCAAACACCTTCTCTGCAACAATCTCAGCTCTGCTATGCTAGCTGAAGTGAATAGAAACTTTCCTCTTCTGCTGGAACTTAGTTTAGCTGTCTGTAGTCTGTCTCTTATTTAATCCTAGGAAGTTCTTGTCCTGGCTTTGGAGTACCTCAAGCTCTAGCTTCAGCTTGGATGAAGGCAATGCAAGCCCAGGAGGGGACAAGCAACCATCTAGACTTCAGAGGCAGGGCCTCTGGGCCTAGAAGAGCAGGCAGTGCTCTACTAGCCAACAAACGATCTCTCCCTAAAGAGGGTGGACTATACTGCTTTTACTGACTAACTAAAACTCCTCCCTCTCTAGAGAGGGCTGGAGGGAACTAGGAGGTTCCTCTCCAGAGATACTCTCTGCTCAGATTTGCTGCCACCTGCTGGTAAACCAGGCACATTACATATTAACAATAGTTTTGCAAGGATTTGAATATTCACATTGCAGGAAATGACAATAAATATCAATAATGACAAAGGATGCACCAACCAAGATAGTGGGGTACAAAGGAGGTGGTAATGCCACTCTAGGGTATTACACATGTCCCCCAGAGCTCTTTTAATTACCTCCTGGGGGACATATTAGGTGCCAAAAATATTTTAAAATGTAAGTAAAAAAATATATAAAAAATCCAAATACAAAAATTAAAACCTATACATGTTATATATCAAAACGATTGTCACAAAATTGGGAACCCATTGCAATAATACATTTTTGTATCAGTTTTAATATTTAAGAAATAAACCTATAATAAAAAAAAAAAATTTAATAAGAATTAGCGGTTTTCCCCCAAATTAAACCTTAAAAAAGGGGGGGGGGAATCATGTTAATAAAAAGTCCTAGTTGTCAAGTGAAAAACATTGCAAAAGTAATTTTGGTAGTCTTCTTTAGGCCCGGTCATAAATGGTTAATTACGCCTTACCAGTACATTGAAACGGCAATTGGCTCATTAAATCAGTTTTGGTTCTTTTAATCGCATGTGCTAGATTTTGGAGAGAGATCCCTGCTATTGCCCTTATAGATTACAGGGATCTCAACTCTCCCGGAGGTTCAGGGAGTCTCCCGCTATTAGATAGCGGCTCCCTGACACCCGCATGTGAAACAATATCTCCCGGAAAGGTTTATCTCAGTCAGATAGCAGAGCAGAGAGATAAGAGAAGTGACAGGACAGAGTTTAGATTACAGGTTGAATTAACCCTTTAGGGTCAAATTGGCTTCTCAAGGAGATATATAGGTTAAAGGGATCCCTTCTATCTCATTCAGTAGCTATAGAACTATTGAGAGAGATGCATTTTTTTTTCAAATACATTTACACATTTAACCCTCCATTTTAATTATATTATTTACCCCAGTGTTAAATTCACACCCCCTGGATGCTTTAATCATATATATAAATATGATAATTTGGGGCAGGGTAATGAGACCGGTCCTCCACACCATAGAGCAAAGTGTGCAGATACTTCATATGTTTGGAAAATGTAATAAAAAGTTCGTGAAAAAAAAACAAAAAAAAAACCTCCCTGAAATGAGAAGTGCACCTCCCTGAAATGAGTTTTTGCAGGTTGGGATGTCTGAGATTAACATAATAAAGACAATTTGATTTCTGAGCTACATTACTTCTGTAGTCCAGGGGTGGACTGGGAGCATAAAATGGCACTGGGGAAAAAAACTACAGTAGCTCTATTTTGTAGAGGACCCAAATTGACAGAAGGCAGGGTCAACACAAGTAGGCGGGGCCAGCAATACTATATATTTCCCCAGCAGAGCATCACAGAATACTTTTCCAAAAACTGTCCCTCTGTGGTGGGCAGTGACCGGCTGCCACATTCTGTCGTCCTACTCCATTTGCCTTAGGATGGCAATACAGTTGAACTCTGGAGTCAGGAGGGGTATGTCAGATTATTACTTATCGTGGCTGGCCTCCGTGAAGATGTCCAGGTGGCCTCCTGGGCATTGGCCCACCTGGGAGTTTCTAAGTTGCTAAGCACTATAATATTAATAAAATTAGTAAGAAGTAAGGGACAGATAAGAGAAGGTCTGACTGCATGTTCAGTATACACAGGACTTGTTTGTCGTCTGTTACCATGAAGATGTACAGGTCTGCATCTGGGCTATATACCCAAAATAGTTGGATATTTATATTGAAGCCCCTTTGCAAAGTTGCTTCAATTTTTGTTCTAGATGCCTCAGAAAAATGGAGGTGGAGATCAAATGTACATATGTTTGAAGCTAGTTTCTACATTGACCATTGTATGTGTGCACTTATTGGTATATATTCTTTTTATCTGAAATGTCACTTCATATACAATGAATAAATGGATGAAATACATTTCTCTCTTTCTCTTTTCTTTACAGACAACACAGGCATTTACTGGAATCCTTCTTGTATCCCTTGGCATTTCTATGACAATAGTCCACAGCCCTACATTAGGTTGGAGTGATTTTGTCTTCATTAGCGGTATCCTGTTATGGTCTGGAATTTTGGTAAGATATACAAATTATAAGTGAATATATAGTTTTAACAGATATAATGCTTACCTGTGTTTTATTTCCCTCTGTGCTTGCCTCTTGGCTGCTGTCATTTTAGTGACATTAGGGAAAAGTTGTGATCTGTAACTTCAGTTTAGCTACAGTGACTACAGAGGTAGGGGAGTACACAGAATTCTTGGGGCCCTGTAACAAAGTTTAGAATGGGCACCAACCCACAAATAAAGAGGACCTGTTCCAATTTCTGACTTCAATCAATACTTGTATTCCAGATTAAATTACCATTTTAGGGCATCAATTTTTTTTATGACTATGTTGTGGATTTCCTCTGCTATTCCTACTGGATGACCAAATTGACAACTGGGTGGTATTTGTTGGCAGTTTTGTCCCTGCACAGTCTGATAATGCCCAATTAGTGCAGTGTCAGACTGTGCACAGACAGATCCCCACCCCAAGAACCTGGTCAGTGATTCATTCGTAAGCATCTAGTAGGAATAAGAGAAACAGCACAACATCGAATTTTAGGAAAAAAATGCTCCTAGCTGGTCATTTAATGTAGGATACAGGTATTTACTAAAACAGACTTCACATACAGACTGAATAAAGTAAAGTACCCACAGGCCCACAACAGGGCAGCAATGTTTAATCTATTGTGGTAATGTGGACACTGCTGGAAGGTGTGTGTATCCCACCCGGATACCTCAGCTGGGTGAGATAACTAAAATCCAGAGAGCTGCAGTGGTCTCAGCAAAGTATAGTTTGCTGAGACTGTTTTGTATACATTTTCTTCTGGGCTGGATTTTTCTTGGATTGGCAGATAGGTTTGGTAGTAGGATCTCAGATAAGGCCTGCTCTAATCAAGGAGGCATAAAACCAACCCTCTGTGTGTTAGTCTGCGAAGAGAGTGATTTGGAACAGAGACCTACAGAGGCTCTGAGCGGTCTCAGCCAGGAGGTTACGCGATAGCCCAAAGTTTGGGGGACCCAGCGACGCGTCGCCAGGGGCGGACTGAGCGGTCGGGCACTTCGGACATGGTCCGAGGGCCCGGATGGGAAGGGGGCTGCAACCCAGTACAGAAAATTATTTCACCCGTCCGATTTCTCTGAGGCTCAGAGACATCGGGCGGGTCCGGGTGAAATAATTTTCTGTAGATATACCGGGCCGTCATACTACGCAATCAGGCTATGGGGCCCGGCAGCCGGACTCGGAGCTACTTACATCACGTGGGAGGAGGGTCCCCGCGGCCGGAGCTACACGTGAGGAGGGGGCGGGGCCCGGCCATGGCGTCCTGTGTGGCGCGGAGGCGCGCTGTCGTCAACGCATCTGGCGTCACGTACTGACGTCGACGGGCAACCCCTCCACAGGCCACACTGAGGTGTTCCGTGTTCGGTTTTAACTAGTTTATTTTAATTACCAATACGTACCTAACCTTGTTTGTCTACTGTGGGCCAACTGTTGGTCACTGGCACCCTAAAGACTTAAGGCCCTTATCAGAGTATGTATTTATCCTTTTTAAGTTTCTTGAATCTTTTAATTACCTACCTTCCTTGTCTACTGTGGGCCAACTGTTGGTCACCAGCACGGTCGGCACCCCAAAGACATTTTCCCCTAATCAGTATGTAATATAGTATATAAACATGCTTCAGTGGTTAGACACAAGGACCGATATACCTGTATAGACACCTTGACCATAGAAGCATGTAAAGGTGGTCAGTTTGGTCCCCCTTACTGTAAGGGGGACCACACTGACCACCTCTACATGATTCTATGGTCATGGTGTCTACAGATATATCGGTCCTTGTGTCTAATCACTGAAGCATGTTTATATCTATATTACATACTGATATAACCACCATCAGCAGCCTCTATAGACTTCCATTGCTTTATCATAGCTGTCCAACCTATCACTCTCTGAACAATCTCTAAAATATCCACCCTTTGGTGCCCTGCCTGTTACTCTCTGACCTCCCTGCCCTGAATTTTGATCAGGGAAGTCTTGGATTAACCCTCTATATTTTCTTCTTTTCACAGGCCCAGAGCCAGCCAGCCCAAGGCCCAGAGCCAGCCAAGCCCAGAGCCAGCCCCAGAGCTAGCCAGCCCCAGAGTCAGCCAGGCACAGAGCCAGCCAGGCCCAGAGCCAGCCCCAAAGCCAGCCAGGCCCAGAGAGCCAGCCACCCCCAGGCCCACAGCCATTCAGCCAGAGGCCTACAGCCAGCAAACCCACAGCCTGCCAATCAGCAAGCCACAGCCTGCCAGCCACCAACCGTAATTAAGGTAGGAGCCAACTTGGCCTAGGTATCAGAGAGCTATGTTGTGTTGTTATATTGTGAATAGGAACCATAGTGTTTGAGAGACCCCCCTCCAGAACCCATTAGACTCCATTGTAGTCTCTAATGTGACCTGGAGGGGACTCTTTCTAACACACTCTCTAAAGGACACTGAGATGTCCTCTGCCAGAAAGACCGCCCTCAATGGCCCATTAGAAAGAGTCCCCTCCATTGTAGTCTCTAATGGGGCCTGGAGGGGATTCATTCTAACACACTCTCTAATGGACACTTAGAGGGACTCTGTTAGAAATACCCCTCTTCAGGTAAAGCAGGCAGGTACAGAGTAAAGTAGAAAATACATGTAGTTTAAAAGTGGAGCAGTCAACATTTCATTTTGCTTCTTGTGTGAACGTTCCACTTTTAGAACTTTACACCATTATTACTATTTTTTATACATAACCTCCAATGTGTCTCCTTCTTCTCATTTACATTGCATGCCCTGAATGAACTGACTTTTAAGCTTATCTCCTTTTCACAAGTTCTAAGTGATTTTCACAGGATTATTACTAAATTGAGAATTTAAACTGGAAGGCTAATTAAAGCACTGCCTTAAAGAATTTTTCATGATCGGTTATTTAAAATTTAAAGGGATATTTTAGTGTCAGCAATCCAAAACTGTATTCCTGGCACGATCGGTCCCTCTGCCTCACCCCTTCCCCATTAAATAAAGACCCTTTATTTACTTAACTGATCCCTGCACCAATATCCCTCTGCACTGGGTTGATGCTCCGCACCCTTCAACGTTCCACAACGAGCAGGTGCTAATGCTTGCTAAATGACACGCACGCATTAGATCTACCTATAGGAAAACATTGAATTAATGCTTTCATATGAGGAAACATTTGATGCTGGAGGTCTTCATGCGGAGCGTGAGGATGTCTAGCATCAGATATCAGACCAAAGGTCTGTTTCAATCCATGAAGCCCTCTAGTGGCTATCTGGTAGACAGCCACTAGAGGCTGATTTATTGTTACAACCTCTAGATTGTAAGATCGTTTGAGCAGGATACTCTGCATCCTATTGTTCCTGTAAGTTTTTGTAATTGTTTTATTTATTGTTATTTTGTTGGCACTATATAAATACCAATAATAATAAAATAAAACGTATGTGGAAAAGGGACACTATACCCAGAGCTTAAGTAGTCTGGGTGCATTGATTCTCTGGCTATTTCATGAAAAGGATCATGGGAGTTGTAGTTTGGAGAGCCGCAGTTTGAGGAAGCCTGGCCTAGTGTGTTACTTCTTTTTTAAAGAAAGACTCGCTTCACTGTGGTTTGACACATATAGGTGCATACAGCCTGCCCCTCTGCTCATGGTATTGGTACATTTTTGAGTATTCATATTTTGTTAGGTTTGACTGTCATAGAGCCAACAAATTTGGATGACACTTACATTTCTGCTCTTGGTACAACTAGTGTACTTATGTGATGGGTCTTGTAAGCTTTCTTCCCCAGGAATGAGCACTAGTCCTTTTCAGTTTTCTCAGTGTTGGGTGGTACAGTGTACTCTGCATCTACATTGCCCAGGTGTTTGTTAGGAAACTGTTCATGCACTAAGGAATACATTATTGTAATCTAGATTTTAAAAAAACACAAACTCAAGTCATTGAGTTTACCTGTTAAACACTTCTTTTTAGATGTGTTTGGTTGTTCACTTTAACCAACAAATCATCGATGAGACTCATGTATAATCCCTGTGACACATTACATACGCAGGTTGTCGTCGTTTTCAGCACTACAATGTCTATAAATAGAGTTGAGCAGACACCTGGATGTTCGGGTTCGACGGGTTCATACAAACTTCACAAAAAAGTTCAAGTTCCGGACCCGAACCCCATTAAAGTCAATGGGGACCCGAACTTTTGAGCACTAAAATGACTGTAAAAAAGTAATGGAAAGGGCTAAAGGGCTGCAAATTGCAGTTAAATGTAGATAAGAGCATGGCAAGCGCTCTGCAAACAAATGTGGATAGGGAAATTACTTAAAATAACATAAATATGTAAAAATAAAAAATTATAATCTTGATCTTGGAGTAGGAGGTTGAGGAGGTAGCCTACACTGCTTTTTGGGTTTATTTATTTATTTTTGTTTAAATTAGGGTACACCCCAAAACATTGGGAAATATAACCTGTTATAACCTCCTCCAGCCGTGCTAAACAAACATTCAGACAATACACTGGCTGCAGGGCAGGCCAGCACCTCCAAGGCGTAAAGGGCAAGCTCAGGCCATGTGCCCAATTTGGAGACCCAGAAGTTGCAGGGGGCAGACCTATCAGTCAGTACGTGTAGGCTTGTGCATACTTACTGCTCTACCATGTCGCACTTCCCCGTGATGTCCACGATCCAATTGGATATCTGCTCTATCAACTTTCGATGTTCTTTTCTGCGTCTACCATGTTCATCACGGTTAGCGGCGAATCAGGGTTCCACGCCAGAGAGGGAGCGTGAGAAAGGGAGACCACGCTACTTAGGATGGGGGCGTGGCTTGCTGGCTGAGTAAGATGGCTGCGTGAGGTGAGAGCTCTGGCGTGCTCCTGCTTGACTACCCCAGCGACAGCGGTATAACGGACCCAGCTTCTCTGCAATTGAGCAATTGAGCCTACGCTACACCTGAGAATGACCAGAGGTATGAGGTTGGCGAAGAAACAGGGGAAGCTGGACGCCTTCATGGAAAAGGGGACCCCTCCTGGAGACATAACATCGCCTCCACTATTGCCCCTATCACCCCAACAGCTAAACCCGGAAGTGGAAGAAGTGGAAGAAGCCCGGAACATCACCCGACGTGAGCCGGTGGCAGACTCACCGCCGGATGCGTATCCACCTGGAGCGGCAGGTTCCCAAACCGGGCGTGAGAGGCCCAGAGATCCTCGTGGTCCACAGACGGAGAGCTCCGAGAGGTATGTTAGTCTTCAGACTCCACCGTTAGAGCCGCTTGGAGAGGGGCGGACACAAGCGACAGTACAGCCCGATGGGGAGATTCCGACTCCGATGATTGAGGTGAGCAAGGTGATTGATTATACCACTGAAACAATTCAGGCGATCCCCACCGATGATAAACCTGCATCATGTAACCTATTGAAAGATATGCTGGTCCTTTTTAGTAACTCTATGCATAAAGACCTGACCTGCCTGGTCCGCCCATTACAGATTGCGGTGGTAGAGGTGGGGAATAGGGTGGACTCTATTGAATCTAGGATGGAAGAACATGCTGTTTCTCACAATCAGCTTAAAGAGGCCTATAGTGATCTCAAGGGAGAAATAGCGTGGCTTAAGGCAAAGGTAGTTGATCTAGAGGATAGATCACGCCGGAATAACCTTAAGATTCGAGGGGTCCCTGAAGAAATTGCTCCGAAGGATCTGATCCCCTACCTACAGAGTCTAATGAAAGCCCTGATTCCGGAGCTCACTTCACAGGATTTGACCCTGGATAGAGCACATAGGGTGATGAGACCTAAGTACCTTCCTAGCTCATTACCAAGGGATATTGTGGTACGGGTCCATTTCTATCACGTTAAAGAAGCGTTACTAGTAGCGTCCAGAAAATTAGGTACTTTGCCTTCCCCGTATTATCAGATCAAGATTTTTGCGGACTTATCTGCTACTACTCTGCAGCAGCGCCGTCAGCTGGGTGCATTTACCGCTGCTCTGCGAGGGAATAATATCCCTTATAGATGGGGATTCCCGACCAGAGTCCTGATCCATCACCAGGGAACTGTACATGCTGTAACCTCCATGAAGTCCGGGAAGCAGTTGTTAGACTCCTGGAATATCAAGATGGGAATTCCGGATCAAAGTCAAAGCCTACCTACCTCCCAGGACTCTGAATGGCATTTAGTTACACAGGGGGATAGGTCCCATCGCTGAATGAGCCCATGGGAATTTAGTGGGGTAGAGTTTACTGGGGCAACGCCGAGCAGCCCTTTCTGGCCATGAGCCGAAATATATGCCCTTTCAAAGGAATAACGGCATTATATGCCGGGTTTTTGTTTGTCTTAAATTGATTATGTCTTATTTTACAGTTTTCTTTTATGTAGTAATGTTTGTGATTTATGTATTGTTTGGCAGTGCAAGGATAGGATACATTGTTTACAGGCCCTAAAATGGGAGACATTTGATCCAGTAGGGGAGCAATCCCTCGACAGCATGGACCCATGGACGGATGGTTCATAAAATTGTTGCAATAAATGTGAAGGGCCTGAACAGCCCGTTTAAGAGGTCCATGCTGTGGAGGGAAGCAGAGGCCATGAAGGGGGATATAGTTTGTGCAACCGAGACACATCTTTTGAAGGAGGATGCGTATAGACTTAAAAATTCTCATTTTCCACATGTATTCCATTCGCATTATATGAAAAAACAGAGAGGTGTGATGGTGGCAATCAGGGATTCGGTCGTATTCCAACTGCTTGAATCTATAATTGACCATAACGGGCGATTCATTATCATGGTCGCATCCGTAAACAATACGATTTTTACCATGGTATTTGTATACGCTCCGAATAAGCACCAGCTACATTTTTTACGTAATTTAGTGTCTAAGGTGAATACTGTTAGGAGGGGCTTGATCCTCTGGGGTGGAGACTTCAACTCTATTAGATCCAGCTATGGATTCGTCATCTGGGGTTGGAGGGGCCATTCGGGGTCTCAACTCCCTCTTATTGAGAGAGGATCTTTACGATGTGTGGAGATTTCATCATGATGGAGAAAAGGATTTTTCCTTTTTTTCAAATGTCCACCAAACATATTCCAGGATCGATTTCTTTTTGGTAGATCGTCATCTGTTAAATATAGCAGTGTGCTCGACCTATAGGGATGATTACATGGTCTGACCATGCGCCTGTCACCCTTACAATTGGCGAGGATTCCAATAGACCCCCCTGTTTCCTTTGGCGTGATAACACATATTTACTGGAACACCCTAAATATGGGGTGACACTGCAGAGGGGCCTAAAGGAATTCTTCCGTATTAATGAGGGATCAGTGTCTAATCCCTTTTCTCTCTGGAATGCCCATAAGGCCTATATGCGAGGTTTGCTCATTAAGGCTGGAAGTAGAGCAAAGAAGGAGAGAGAGGAACGGACAACCGCTTTGACTCTGCAGATCAGGTCTTTGGAATCTAGTAATAAAATGAGCCCCTCTGTCACTGTAGGAACTCAGCTGCAGAATCTACGCCTCCAATTGAAGGAGCATTTACTTTATAGATATGAGAATGATCTAAAAAAGACCCGTGCATTATATTATGCACAGGATAATAAATCAGGGAAATTGCTAGCCCGTAGATTAAGGGAGAGAACCACTAAAAATAAGATCTCTTATATAACGTCAAAATTGACGAATAAAAAGATCATTGATCCACAAGGTAAAGCAAATTCCTTTCAGGGCTTTTATAAAACCCTCTATAAATTTAGAATCCCCGCCGGATATGTCCTCTGTAAACTTGGTGGCCATAGAACAGTTTTTGGACTCTATTGACCTTCCAAGTCTCACTGAGGCTCAGTTAGGGAAATTAAACTCCCCAGTGACAGAGCAGGAAATTGTTGAAATTATCATGAAACTACCGAGTAATAAAGCGCCTGGACCAGACGGCTTTTCAAATACATATTATAAGTTATTTCAAAAGGAACTCTCTCCTTATTTATGTCAGATTTTTGGGGAAATGGTGAATACCGGTCGTGCTCCTAAAGAGATGCTGGAGGCGAGGATAGTCACCATCCCAAAAACTGACCCTCCCTCGGATGATGTAAGAGGTTACTGTCCGATTTCGTTATTGAATACAGACGCAAAGATCTACGCAAAAGTTTTGGCAAGTCGTTTGGTCCCCTGCATTACAACTCTTGTCCACATGGATCAGGTCGGGTTCGTAAGAGGTAGGCAGTTACAGGATAATACCAGGCGGACATTAAACATTCTGGACTATGTCCAGAAAGTGAAACTTCCAACGCTTTTGGTTACCCTAGACGCCGAGAAGGCGTTTGACCGCATTAGCTGGCGGTTCACCTTCTCTGTGCTGGGGAAGATGGGATTTAAGGGGGCAATCCTGGCGGCTATCAGGGCACTTTATACCCAACCAAGTGCCAGAGTATGGGTCAATGGGGCACTCTCGGACCCGTTTGATATTAGTAATGGTACCCGCCAGGGTTGTCCCCCTTGATATTTGTTCTGACTATAGAGCCCTTAGCTCAGGCCCTTCGCCAATGTTCTGATATGAAGGGCGTCGATATAGGGGGTATAGAGCATAAAGTTAGCTTATATGCAGACGATATTATTTTGACGCTGTCAAATCCTCAAACATCCTTAACAGCCGCAATCGAGGTTATAACCCGATTTGGAGATCTCTCATTCTACAAACTGAATGCTCTTAAATCCCAGGCTCTCCCAATAAATATCCCCCCTGATCAGATGAAGAAGCTGAAGGATAGTTTCGATCTGGACTGGCAAAACAGCCAAATCGACTATCTGGGGATAAAACTCAGTGTCATTTAAGAAGTTATTCATGGCAAATTATGTCCCACTATTAAAAATCTTGGAGAGGGATCTTGATAAATTGGCCGAGTACGAGGTGTCTTGGGTAGGTCGTATTGCATCCTTTCAGATGTTTACCCTCCCAAAACTCCTGTACATATTTAGGACACTACCTATCATCCCCCCAAGTAGTTTTTTTCAGAAGTGTTCCAAGCTAATTAATGCGTTAATTTGGAAACGACATAAACCTAGAATAGCAACTGCAATAATGCAGAGACCTAAACTTCGAGGTGGACTAGGTCTCCCGAATATCTATGAGTATTTCTTAGCCTCGCAGGTATCACAATTAAGGGAATGGTGGGTGGGCAATGAGGTGAAACAATGGGTACACATAGAATCAATATTATCTCCTGGTAGGAATCTAAAAACCCTCCTACTCGCGGCTCTTTACCCGACATTCAATTGGCCACCCCTCCCGACGTTAGTACGCATGGCTTTGGAAAATTGGCTTCGATTCCATAGATCATGTACTTTGGGGTCTGGACCCTTTCCGCCCAGCGCCCAAGTAACTGTACTCAATTTCCTTATTCCGAATATTTCGGTGTCGTCTTGGGCGCTGGGCGGATTGGACCTTCTCTCCAAATTATTTATTTCGGACGCCCTTTGCCCTTTTGAATATCTTCATGAGCGGTTCCTGATCCCACACACAGATTTCTATAAATACCTGTGTATTAGACATTTTTTTAAAGCTAACTGTCCGTTTAATCTGGTGTGCAATCGGGAAGTGTTTAGTTTGTGGTCAGTGGCTCCGCCACAAGGTACACGATTGAGGCCTCTGTATATGATGATGGGGGATAAGGGATTATTCGTTAAAACGACACCATTGGTTTCCTGGGAAAGAGATTTGGGGTTGGAGTTCACTGATGAGCAGTGGTCTATGGCCTTCACCTGTATAAATAAAAATATTAGATGCGCTTCACATTATGAATCCTTGATGAAGACCACACTAAGGTGGTACTATACACCGGATCGCCTGAGCCATATATTTCCTGACCGTTCATATCTATGTTGGCGGGGATGTGGCGATAGGGGTACATTGTACCACATTTTGTGGTATTGCTCGAGGTTGCGGGATATCTGGAGGGCTATATTCTGTCTTGCCTCGGATCTACTGGGCTTCCAGCTCCTGCCATCTCCCTCATTGGCTCTTTTATGGATTGATTTGGTTCGGATACCATGTGAGGGGAGGGTGGTATTGGGACACCTTTTTCTTTCAACCAAACTGGCCATAGTTAAAAATTGGAAATCAGGGTATGTTCCTTGCCTAACGGAGATCATCCGTAGGCTAAATTCTACTTATATACATGAGCGTGCGCTGGCGGGAGCTGGAGAAGCAGCTGCGAGGTTTGAGAGTGAATGGGGGGTATGGAGAGTTTCTCTGCTTGCTTTATCATTCCCTGATTGACATATTTAAGTATATTTAATATATGGTCGATCCCCTGCTGGATAAAAATTTAGAAGTATATATAAAAGTATACCTATATAAAATTATACCTGTGAAAAAAAATTGCCTAACGATTGCACTGTACGTCGTGTCTTTTTTATGTTTTTTGTTTAGTCTAATTTGGTTTGTTTGTTTGGTATTTTATTGTGGTATGTATATCGGCTAAGCTACTGTCGTTAACGTGACCGTGTATAGGGCTGATTGTGTAGCCGTTTGTCTTCTTTTATGTTTAACAATGTATGTCTTTTTCTAAAAACTAATAAAATATGAAAAGTTAAAGAAAAAAAAAAAAAAGAAAGGGAGACCACATCCCAGGGAGGTCAATGGCTGCAATGTGATTGAGCAGAAATGTGGGACAAGTTATTAAAGCAAAAGAATCGAATGTCACCTATGCAGAGCAGGGGTTTTTCATCGCCAGAAATGGGTTAATGCCACCCACCAATGGAACAGATGATTTTTAAAAATGTCTGTCCCTGTCACTTATGCAGAGCAGGGGTTTATTCATGGCAAAAATGGCAAAAATTCACCCAAGAATGTAACAGAAAAATTAGTGAAACTTATTAACCTGTCCACTAGGTAGAGCAGGGGTATATCACAGCCAAAAATTGGTGAATGTCACCCAACTATGTAACAGAAAAATTAGTGAAATTTATTAATCTTTCAACTAGGTATAGCAGGGGTATATCACAGCCAAAAATTGGTGAATGTCACCCGACAATGTAACAGAAAAATTAGTGAAATTTATTAACTTGTCTACTAGGTAGAGCAGGGGTATATCACAGTCCAAAATTGGTGAATTTCACCCGAAAATGCAACAGACAAATTTGTGAAATGACATAAAATAAAATATATACAATCTAAAAAATAATAATCTTGATGTATGAGGTGGAGGTCCATATGGAGTAGGATGTTGAGGAGGCGGTGGAAGTAGCAATGTAGGTGGAAGCGGCGGTGGAGGAGGACGAGGTAGCCAACACAGTTTTTTTGTTTTAATTTTAAATTAAATTTTTTTTTAAATTAGGGTTCACCCAAAAGAGTGGGAAATATCAATAATACAACAATGAGCAATTGCGCTGTAGAATAACAACGGCTGGGTAAGGCCAGTATACATCTCTATTCTGCACAAGGTACGGACAAGTCCTGTGGGATCCATGCCTGGTTCATGTTAATAAATGTGAGCTTGTCCACATTGGCTGTGGACAGGCGGCTGCGCTTGTCTGTGATCACTCCCCCTGCCACGCTAAACACACGTTCAGATAATACACTGGCTGCAGGGCAGGCCAGCACCTCCAAGGCGTAAAGGGCATGCTCAGACCATGTGCCCAATTTGGAGACCCAGAAGTTGAAGGGGGCAGACCCGTCATTCAGTACGTGTAGGCGTGTGCACACATACTGCTCCACCATGTTGCTGAAATGCTGCCTTCTGCTAAGACGTTACATATCAGCTGGTGGTGCTGGTTGTTGTGGTGTGCTGACAACGCTTTTCCACATTTCAGCAATGCTGCATAGGCCCCAGATATAGGTTACTGCCAAAAAGGGGTGCTTTTTTAAACCCAGAAAAGTATTGCAGTCTTTCAAGCTTGTATTTAACAATGACAGATGCAGCAAACACTGCAAAATTAGGATTTTGCCCAAAATGGGTGTTTTTTTAATAGCAGAATAAGACAGTAGTATCTAACGTGTGTATTTTACACTGACAGATGAAGCAAGGGCTGTAAAATTTAGTATTTTGCCCAAAAAGGGTGTTTTTTAAAACCTAGAAAATTATTGCAGTATTTCAAGCTTAAATTTCACACTGACAAATGCTGCATAGGCCCCAGATGGAGGGTATTGTCAAAAATGGGTGCTTTTTAAACCCAGAAAATTATTACAGTATTTCAAGCTTGTATTTAACAATGACAGATGCAGCAAACGCTGCAAATTTTGTATTTTGCCCAAAATGGGTGTTTTTTTTTAGAACAGAATATGACAGCAGTATCTACTGCTTGTATTTCAAACTGACAGATGCAGCAAGGGCTGTAAAATTTAGTATTTTGCCCAAAAAGGGTGTTTTTTAAAACCCAGAAAATTATTGCAGTATTTCAAGCTTAAATTTCACACTGACAAATGCTTAATAGGCCCCAGATGGAGGGTATTGCCAAAAAGGGGTGCTTTTTTAAACCTAGAAATTTATTGCAGTATTTCAAGCTTGCATTTAACAATGACAAATGCTACAAAGGCCACAGATGTAGGGTTTTGCCAAAAATTTGTGATTTTTTAAAACCCAGAATATAGTTGCAGTATTTCAAGCTTCTATTTGACTGTCACAAATGCACATATGCTGTGCTGGTGCACTTAACTTGCATAAAATGGCCACCGCCGCCCGCCTAACTAACAGACGGATAAAAGTTATTTTTCTGTATCACTGGGCTCAGGGCAGGGTAAAAAGATTGTGCACTGCACCCACAAAAAAAAATATCTAGCTAGATCACTGAATTAACAAGCACTTAAGATTAAAGATTCTTTCCTATTCTCTCCCTCACAGCAGCAGCATCCTATCCCTACACTAATCAGAGCAAAATGACGTGCAGCGCTACGTGACTCCAGCTTACATAGAGGCTGGGTCACATGCTGCACAGGCATGGCTGTGATGGCTTCTAAGGGCACACAAGTTAAATGCTTGTTGATTGACTGCTCTGCAGCTTTTTAAAAAGTGCCATTAACTCGCCGCACCCCGAACCCGAACTTTTACTGAAAAGTTCGGGTCCAGGTCCAAAAATCCTAAAGTTCGGTACGAACCCGAACTTTACAGTTCGGGTTCGCTAAACCCTAGTTATAAACACAAAAGTGGTGCCTCAACAAACAAAATAAACACATTTTTTCAAAAGAAAACTGTTCCAGAGCAGGATGTAGCGGGTGGAATGCCAGTGGCGACTGGAACTTCTGTTTTTGAAACTGAAATTCCTGAAACAGCTAATGTATGTCTTTCAGCTGAAGAGGAGACCAAAGAGCGAGAACCTCCTATGATAATGCCCAGGAAGGAAAGTTTATTGTCTCCTCTTAGGGAAAAATCACTTTTTCCAGAGGATTTCTTTCTTCATTCGCATAATTTGAGAAAGGCTGGAGTCTCCATGGAAATGTTCTGGGAATTTCATCCTAATCAGCCTTTTCAGGACATCCCTTTCAATGGAAACCTTGTTTACTTCAGAAAAGGTATACAAGGATCAAATATTAATAGAAAATGGGTTACTTATAATGACAAAAATAAGACCCTGCATTGTTCAATTTGCCTTATGTACTCTGCTGAAAAAATATCATCATACTCATTGGATACAGGTTTGTAATGACTGAAGACATATTACAATAAGACTCACAGAGCATGAGCAGTCCCAGTGCCATAAACTTGCAAGTGAAGCCTATATGGTCAATATTAAAGTCAAATCGGTCAAGCACAAACTCTCAGTTGACCAGCTTTCTATGAGGCACAACCAGGTACTTCAGCGCCGTGCTGTTCTAAGCAACATCATTGATAGTTTTTTTTATTGGAATCCAAGCATTGCCATACAGCAGCAACCATTCAGAGTCTGCAGCTGATGTCTTTGATGATGACCATCTAGAAAATCAAGGAAATTTCTTGGAAGCTGTGAAACCCCTTGCAAAATATAGCCTAGTCCTTAAAGACCATTTGGTAAAAGTTACAGTAGCGGCCAAAAAACGTGACCCATCTCAAAAAGGCAAGGAAAATTTGTAACTTTTTTGAGCAAGTCCTCTATAACAAAATTGTTCACAATCATTGGAGATATGATAAAAGAAGATATTGTTAAGGAAGTTAACAATGCAGGGATGTTTTCGGTACAAATGGATTATACTCAAGATGTCTCTGCACATGATCAATGTGCCATTTTTGTGCGATATGTTGTGGAGGATACAGCTAAAGAGTGATTGGTACGCCTTCTGAATGTTGAGGACTCAAGCAGCAAGGGCTTACATGATTTGCTAATAGATTCTTTGTCTGACATTGGACTGAATCTGGAGCAGTGTATTCGTGATTCCTTTGATGGAGCTGCTAACATGAGTGGTACATATACAGGATTGCAAGCATTGCAAGAAGTGTGTCCTAGTCACAGTCATACATGGTGCTATGCTCATGTCATAAATCTTGTTGTGGTGCAAGCAGTGTATGTGTTCCTGCAGTGAGTCTGTTTGGACTTCTTGGTAACTTGTCCACCTTCAAAAGGATTAAACAAACTTGGTACGACCAGCTGAAAGATAAGACTGGAAGTGCTAAACTGAAAAAACTTGATAAAATTGGCACTACAAGGTAGTCAAGCAAAGCCAGAGCCCTTCAGAAACTTTGCGGAACATATGAAAACCACTCTGAGGAATTATATTCTGACCTCATCCTTGTTCTTAAGCATGTAAGTAGTTCATCTGATTTTAGGAATTTGGTTCGTCATGAGGTACTAAAGCTAAATGAAAACCTATGTAAATTTGAAACCATCCTGGCCACTTTTATATTTATAAGAATTTTCAACATTACGTGTCAGATTACTTGCAGTCACCAGACCTTGACATTATGCAGGCATGGCAAATGGTTGAGGATGCTACAAACCGTTTAGAAAACATTTCAAGAGACTTTTCAGGAGTCTATGGATCTGCAACGATTTTTATTGATCACCTGAGTGAAAAACTAGCTGCACAGGACATTGCCATCAGTAAATCCTTCACAGAACTTAGATCAACAAGATGTGTAGTTCCTGAAAATCAACAACACAGCTTTGAAGTTTCATGCTACAATGTCATCTGTGATACAGTTTTGGAAAGTATGAGAACCAGGTTTTTGCCACTCATGGCAAACTTTACATGCAGATTGCATGTTTTGACCCAAACCGGTTTGAGGAGATACTGGCCTCTCGGGAAAATATACAGCTTGATGTCATTTCCACAGCTGTTCCTGAAATTGATGGCCTTGTTCTTTGTGAAGAATTGATTTCATTTGCATCAAGTTACAAAAATCTCTCCAGAGGACTGTTTGACAGTGATGATGAAACCTTGAGCTCTGCTGGAGAAGAAGAGCCTTACTTCTATGACTCTGAGCCATCCGCCTGTAAGCTTTCTGTGAAAAAACTCTGCTGTAAAAAGTCCACATCCTGTGCATTTAAGCTGCTATTTCAGAATAGATTATGCTCTTCGGCCTATGAAAACCTTTATATGGCATAAAAGTACCTGATCACTCTAAGCACCACACAATACTCCTGTGAACTGTGTTTTTCAAAGTAGAAAATTCTGAAATCAGGACTTAGATCAAAGCCTTACAGTTAATAAAAACGTTACCTTTATGAGCAATCCTGGACTTATAAAACTGGCAAAAAACATCTTAGTAGTATATGCAAATGAGGCCTCGCAAGAGCACAGGGGCGGCGTTACCCAGGGCCAGTGCTACCATAAGGCAGACCAAGCGGCTGCCTTAGGGCGCACCCTGGGGGAGGGCGGAAAAATGTGACATGGAGGGGGAGAAATGTGACATGGAGGGCTGATGTGACATAGGGGGGTGATTTGACATGGAGGGGGAGAAATGTGACATGGGGGGCTGATGGCTTACATGGGGGCATGACGGCTTACATGGGGGGCTAATGGCTGACATGGGGGGCTAATGGCTAACATGGCGGCATGATGGCTGACATGGGGGGCTGATGGATGGGGGCTTATGTCTGACATGGGGGTCTGATCTGAGGTCTGATTAACATTGGGGGTCTGATTGCTGGTCTGACCTGAGGTGTAATGGAAAATATTTTTTTCTTATTATCTTCCTCTAAAACCTAGGTGAGTCTTAGAGGGTGAAAAATACAGTCCTTTAACCAGCGATTGTCTGAAACAGAGAGAAGATACCAGGACCACACAGAGGAGAAGTCAGCTGCTGCAGACGGGACCAGGGCCAGGTGAGCTGTGAGGGGGGGCGCCAAAATGTAGCTTTGCTTGTGTTGGCAAAAATCCTTGCACCGGCCCTGGCGTTACCCTCGTAGGTGCCCAGCTAGCTCAGCCTTATCGTCGCTTCCCCCCGCACATTCTTTCCCTCTGCCCGCCCATCCTTTCCCTCTGACCGCCCATCAACTTACTTCTTGTTTTGCTGAGATCCCGCGCCTGCGCACTTAGTCCGTCGGCCGGCGCATGCGCACTGCGGTGCCCATTCCTTGTACGGCATCACAGTAATAATGCGCATGCGCCGGCTAACGGCGCAAAAACACCACAAAAGGGGCGGTCCATCGGCTCATGCGCATTAATTACTGTGATGCCGTACAAGGAATGGGCATCGCAGTGCGCATGCGCCGGCCGACGGACTGAGTGCGTGCAGGTGAGATGACCCTCTAAACATTATATGCGAGGGCCTTCAGGTGAGCTGGCACAGTAAAAGATTGTAGGTGAAGGCATGCTGGTGAGCTGACCTTATAAAACATTATATGCGAGGGCCTGATGGTAAGCTGACCCTGTAAAACATTATATACGAGGGCCTGCTGGTGAGCTGACCCTATAAAAAATTACATGCAAGGGCCTGCTGGTGATCTGACCCTGTAAAATAATTTAGGTGTGGGCCTGCTGGTGAGCTGACCCTGTAAAAGATTTTAGGTGCAGGCCTGCTGGTTAGCTGAACCTCTAAAAGGTTGTAGGTCAGGGCCTGCAGGTGAGCTGACCCTCTAAAACATTATATGCGGGGGCCTTCAGGTGAGCTGACCCTGTAAAAGATTGAAGGTGAGGGCCTGCTGGTGAGCTGACCTTGTAAAACATTATATGCGAGGGGCTGCTGGTGAGCTGACCCTCTAAAAAATTATATGTGAGGGCCTGCTGGTGAGCTGACCCTGTAAAACATTAAATGCGAGGGCCTGCTGATGAGCTGACCCTCCAAAACATTGTATGCGAGGGCCTGCTGGTGAGCTGACCCTTTAAAAATATATATGCGAGGGCCTGCAGCTGAGCTGACCCTGGAAAACATAATATGCGGAGGGCATTATATGCGACGAATAAGCATGTGTTGATATGATGGAAGAGGAGAAGGAGGATGAGAAAAGGAAGATTCAACCATATACTCTTGTTTGTAGTGAAAGGGGTGCATGGGAATACAGTGTATTCAGTACATTATAAGCAACACATTTAAAGTGCCTTTATGTTCATCAGCTTTCCTCTGGTGGAGTTGAGAAGTCATGGTCAATCCAGGCCTTGTTCATTTTTATAAGAGTCAACCTGTCAGCATTTTCAGTTGACAGGCAAATACGCTTATCTGTTACAGTCATGTGAAAAAATTAGGACACCCTTTGAAAGCATGTGGTTTTTTGTAACATTTTTAATAAAAGGTTATTTCATCTCCGTTTCAACAATACAGAGAGATTAAAGTAATCCAACTAAACAAAGAAAACTGAAGAAAAGTCTTTTCAAGATCTTCTGTAAATGTCATTCTACAAAAATGCCTATTCTAACTGAGGAAAAAGATAGGACACCCTCACATGTATTCCCTCTTAAATTGGCTCAGATCTCACACAGGTATATCACACCAGGTGCACATAATTAGTAGATCGTTACTCTGCATGTTGAATGAGGCTTGCCCTATTTAAACCTCAGACATTTAGTTTGGTGTGCTCCTGACTGTTGAAGTGAGAGTGAGCACCATGGTGAGAGCAAAAGAGCTGTCAGAGGACTTCAGAAAAAAGATTGTAGCAGCCTATGAGTCTGGGAAGGGATTTAAAAAGATCTCAAAAGATTTTGAAATCAGCCATTCCACTGTCCGGAAGATAGTCTACAAGTGGAGGGCTTTCAAAACAACTGCCAACATGCCCAGGACTGGTCGCCCCAGCAAGTTCACCCCAAGAGCAGACCGCAAGATGCTAAAAGAGGTCTCCAAAAACCCTAAAGTGTCATCTCGAGAACTACAGCAGGCTCTGGCTACTGTTGATGTAGAAGTACATGCCTCTACAATCAGAAAGAGACTGTACAAGTTTAACTTGCATGGGAGGTGTGCAAGGAGGAAACCTTTGCTTTCCAAGAGAAACATCGAGGCCAGACTGACATTTGCCGGAGATAAAGTTGACAAAGACCAGGACTTCTGGAATAATGTTCTTTGGACAGATGAGTCCAAAATTGAATTATTTGGACACAACAGCAGAGGACATGTTTGGCGTAAACCAAACACAGCATTCCAAGAAAAGAACCTCATACCAACTGTGAAGCATGGAGGTGGAAGTGTCATGGTTTGGGGCTGCTTTGCTGCAGCAGGACCTGGTCAGCTCACCATCATAGAATCCACGATGAATTCTACTGTGTATCAGAAGGTGCTTGAAGAACATGTGAGACCATCAGTTAGAAAATTAAAGCTGAAGCCGAACTGGACCATGCAACATGACAATGACCCAAAACATACTAGTAAATCAACCAAAGATTGGCTGAAAAAGAAGAAATGGAGAGTCCTGGAATGGCCAAGTCAAAGTCCAGATTTGAATCCCATTGAGATGCTGTGGGGTGACTTGAAAAGGGCTGTACGTGCAAGAAACCCCTCAAACATCTCACAGCTGAAAAAGTTCTGCATTGAGGAGTGGGGTAAAATTTCCTCAGACCGATGTCGAAGACTGGTAGATGGCTACAAGAACCGTCTCACTGCAGTTATTTCAGCCAAAGGAGGTAACACTCGCTATTAGGGGCAAGGGTGTCCTATCTTTTTCCTCAGTTAGAATAGGCATTTTTGTAGAATGACATTTACAGAAGATCTTGAAAAGACTTTTCTTCAGTTTTCTTTGTTTAGTCGGATTACTTTAATCTCTCTGTATTGTTGAAACGGAGATGAAATAACCTTTTATTAAAAATGTTACAAAAAACCACATGCTTTCAAAGGGTGTCCTAATTTTTTCACATGACTGTATAATGCCACCAGTAGCACTAAATACCCGCTCAGACAAAACGCTGGCGGCAGGGCAGGCCAGCACCTCCAAGGCATAGAGCGCCAGTTCGTGCCACGTGTCCAGATTGGACACCCAGTAGTTGTAAGGAACTGAGGGATCATTGAGGACGCTGACACGGTCTTCTATGTAATCCTTCACCATCTTCCATAATGTTTCCCTCCCTGTGTCACTAGGTCGCGCATCAGGGTGAGGGTACTGGCAGGGTGTCATAAAACTGTCCCGGGCTTTGGAGAGTGTTGCCCTGCCTCTGTTGGAACTGCTGTGTGTTCCCCTTGTCTCCCCTCCTTGGTTGGCCAAGAAACTACGGACTCTGCCGCCAGCTTTGTCAGATGGAAATTTTTGGAGCAATTTTTCAACAAGGATCTTCTGGTAATTTCGTCCTCTCCACCAGAGAAATGAGAGATGAGAGGTTCTCTTTGTAGTGGGGGTCAAGAAGGGTGAACAACCAGTAATCCGTGTTGTCTAAAATGCGTATAACGCGCGGGTCATAGGAAAGGCAGCCTAACATGAAGTCAGCCATGTGTGCCAGGGCACCAACAGGCAAGACTTCGCTGTGGTCATCAAGAGGATCACTCTTAGGCCGAATGCACATGGCCATGTTCCGCGGCCAAGAGCGGTCCGTGGTATCATGGCCTGGATTCTTGTTCAGAGCAGGAGCGCACGGCGTCATAGGTTGCTATGACGCCGTGCGCTTCATGCTGCCGCTGCACTACAGTAATACACTATACGAGTGTATTACTGTAGTGCAGCGGCGGCATGAAGCGCATGGCGTCATAGCAACCGTTGACGCCGTACGCTCCTGCTCTCAACAGGAATCCAGGCTGTGTTACCACGGACCGCTCTCGGCCGCGGAACACGGCCGTGTGCATTCGGCCTTAATCTCCTCATCCTCTTGCTCCTCTTCTGCCCACCCACGCTGAACAGATGGAATTAAACTTCTATGGGTACCACCCTCTGTAGCGGAGGCAACCGTCTCCTGCTCCTCCTCCTCTTCATCATCCAATTCACGCTGAGAAGACAAACTGAGGGTGGTCTGGCTATCCCCCTGTGTAATGTCTTCCCCCATTTCCACCTCTTCCACATGCAAAGCGTCATCCTTAATTGTGAGCAGCGAGCGTTTGAGTAGACAGAGAAGTGGAATGGTTACGCTGATAATAGCGTTATCGCCGCTTACCATCTGTGTTGATTCCTCAAAGTTTCTTAAAACTTCACAGAGGTCAGACATGCATGCCCACTCCTCGTTTGTGAATAGTGGAAGCTGACTGGAAAGGCGACGACCATGTTGCAGCTGGTATTCCTCTACTGCCCCCTGCTGCTCACAAAGCCTGGCCAACATGTGGAACGTGAAGTTCCAGCAAGTGCTCACGTCACATAACAGCCGGCTAAAGCTGTTGATGACTTGCGAAAATGTGCACACACGCGGTGCACCTTCACCAGTAGCTCAGGCAAATTAGAGTAGGTTTTGAGAAACCACTGAACCACAAGGTTGAACACGTGGGCTAGGCATGGGATGTGTCTGAGCTTGCCGAGCTCCAAAGCACCCACCAAGTTACGGCCATTATCAGACACAACCATGCCTGGTTGTAGGTTGAGTGGCGAGAGCCACAGCTCAGTCTGGTCTCTTATCCCCTGCCACAGCTCTGCAGCGGTGTGCTGTTTTTCCCCTAAGCATATCAGCTTCAGCACAGCCTGTTGCCGCTTCCCCACTGCAGTGCTCAGGGCTGTCTTTACCAAGGGGCAAAAGGGGCAGCTGCCCTGGGCCCAGTTGCTCCTGGGGGGCCCAAGGCAGCTGCCTCTTGAGCCCTGCTAGCCACTGCCCCGGGTGTCAGGCTGTCAGCTACACAGGGGGTGCTGCCATGCCATGCCTGCCGGCACTGAGTCCTGGCAGCGTACTGTAAGAGCTGTGATCTAGGACCTTAGATGACATCATCACCATGTGACCAGTAACCTAGCAATATTACTGGTCACATGGCTATGAGTTCATCACAGGTCCTACCAGGAGTGTTGCAGGAGAAGTTTGCCTTTTTTGTGAAGATTACATCAGAAAAAGGTGACAGGGGCTGTTATGCAAATATACTGTGAACTACTGTATAGTGGGGTGCTGTATACTGTGTGGGGGCATGTATACTGTGGGGGCCTGTATACTGTGGGGGGCCTGTATACTGTGGGGGGCCTGTATACTGTGGGGGGCCTGTATACTGTGGGGGGCTGTATACTGTGGGGGGCCTGTATACTGTGGGGGGCCTGTATACTGTGTGGGGGCCTGTATACTGTGGGGGGCCTGTATACTGTGGGGGGCTGTATACTGTGGGGGGCTGTATACTGTGTGGGGGCCTGTATACTGTGTGGGGGTGTATACTGTGGGGGGGCCTGTATAGTGTGGGGGCCTGTATAGTGTGGGGGCCTGTATAGTGGAGGAAGGACCCATATATCTAAGAGGTCTGAAACATGTAGATTTATACTTGCATTACAGATTTTAACGCTGGAATAAAGGTCATTCTTAATTTCACCTGAATTGAGCTGGATACTCTTTTTTCAAATAGTGTGGGGGCTGTATATTGTATACTGTGGGTGCTGTATAGTGTGGAGTGCTATACTGCTGTACTGTATACTGTGGGGGGCTGTATACTGTGGGTGCTGTATAGTGTGGAGTGCTATACTGCTGTACTGTATAGTGTGGGGGGCTGTATAGTGTGGGGGGCTGTATCGTGTATAGTTTGGGGTGCTGTATACGGTGAGGTGCTATACCGCTCTACTGTATACTGTGAGGTGTTGTATACTGTGGGGTGCTGTATACTGTGGGCTGCTATACTGCTCTACTATATACTGTGGGGCACTGTATAGTGTGGGGTGCTATACTGCATAATGTATGGTGCTGTATACTATAGGGTGCTATACTGCGGGTTGCTGTATACTATAGGGTGCTATACTGCATACTGTGGGGTGCTGGGGTGCACTGTAACACTAGGGTGAGCCGAGCCTTGGTCTCCTTCCTGCAGAGCGGTGCCCTTTTCCAGCCTGAGCCCAGCTGCCCAGAGCACTGATCCTGAGCCGCTGGAGTCTTCAGAACTGGAAGTATTTACAGTCATTCACTGGACTCTACCAGGTGTGTGGATTTTTTGTGTGTGTGTTGTGGTGGAGGGCATGATTGCCTGCTAAGGTGTGGGAAGGCGGGATCCAGGAGGCCCAAGTAAATTTTTGCCCAGGGTCCAATCAATATTAAAGACGGCCCTGGCAGTGCTACACTGCTTCAAGCTACCGACTGATGACTGACTGGTGCTGCACGCAGAGAAATCGGAGGTGGAAGTGGAGGAGGAGGCGGAGGAGGATAAGTGGGGTTTAGAGCCACTAACGTAGGTGCTGGCGGAAACCCTGATCGATGTAGGGCCCGCAATACTTGGTGTCAGTAGCACCTGTGCCATCCCAGGGTATAACTCGTTCATGGCCTCCACAACATTCACACGTGTTGGTGAGAGGGGGGGACGGCACACCTAGAAAACTAGTGGCGGCTGGGGACTACGTAATGCGGGACGGCCGCCGACATCAGGCTGCGGAAGGTCTCAGTGTCCACAAGCCTAAATGGCAACATTTCCAGGGCCAGTAATTTGGAAATCTGCGCATTTAGTGCTATGCCCTGTGGGTGGGTGGCTGGGTATTTTCGCTTGCGTTTAAAGGCCTGGGGTAAGGACATTTGGACGCTGCGCTGGGACATGGAAGTGGATGTTGTCGATGATGGTGCTTGTGAAGGTCCAGGTGCAGGATGGGAGGCATCCGGGCCTGCACCTTCGACAGGGGATTGGCCACTGGCCAGCATATAACATAGGGGAAGAGGAGGCAGTGGTGTGACCCGCAGACACAGATTGTGGACCTAGGTGTTCGTCCCACCTATTATGGTGCTTGGATGCCATGTGGCGGATCATGCTGGTGGTGGTGAAGTTGCTAGTGTTCATGCCCCGCCTCATTTTCGTATGGCACAGGTTGCAAACTACTATTGTTTTGTCGTCTGCGCTTTCCTCAAAAAAGCACCACACTGCGGAACATCTACCCCTTGGCAAGGGAGATTTCTGCAAGGGGGTGCACCGTGGAACAGTTGCGGGCTTGTTTGGTGTGGCCCGCCTTCTCCCTTTTGGCACCCCACTGCCTCTTCCAGCCTGTTGCGGTGCTGCAGATCCCTCCCCATTTGTACTGCTGTCCTCGCTCGACTTTCCAGCTTCCCAGGTTGGGTCAGTGACATCATCGTCCACCACCTCCTCTTCCACTTCCTCACTCTGATCATCCTCCTGTATGTTGACCTAACCACAACTTCAGTGGTTAGCAACTGTGTCTCATCCTCTTCATCAACCTCTTGAGACAGTAATTGCGGTTGACTGATTGGCAACTGTTTCTCATCATCATCCACCTCATTAAACACTAAATGCCGTTCCCCACCATCAAGTTCTTGCGACTGTCGATGCTAAAGAGGTTGGGAATCAGGGCACAAGATCTCATGTCCCTTTTGAAGCATGCTTGGTGAGAGGGCCAAATCAAGTAATGGCGATGAAAAGAGGTCCTTGGTATATCCGAGTGTGGGATCACTTGTTTGGCCAGACTGTACATGGTGGGAGGAAGGAGGATCAGGGTGAGGATTGTGTTGACCAGACTCCTGGCTACTGAGACTGAACCTGGTGGAAGACAGGGTTGTGCTTAACCGACTGGAAGCATTATCTGCTGCAATCTAGCCGACCACCTGGTCGCACTGGTCTGACTTCAAGAGTGGTGTCCTGCGCCGCGATGCAAACTGGGACATAAAGCTTGGTATCGTGGATGATTGTTTTTCTTCTGCTCTGGCAGCAAGCACAGTTTCTCTGCGCCCAGGGCCACGGCCTCTGCGTGCACCAGCAGCATCACGGCCACTTCCCCGTCGCTTACTGATCGCCTTCTTCATTTTAAATGTGATATATGCTTGAAAGTATGTCACATGTACAGTAGCGTAGGATTTGGAAGTGTATGCGCAAAAGAATGTACAAAGGTATTTGTGATTAGGAAATGTTATACAGGACAGGTACCACAGGTGTTCGCAGTGTCTACGGAAAAAGGTACACTGGATGTCACTGATATTTTAGGGATGCGCACACTTTAAACAGGAGAAGTGGCGCGGATAATTTAACTGTCCGCAGCGGACACCGTCTACGGAAAAAGTACACTGGATGTCACTGATATTTTAGGGATGCACACACTTTAAACAGGAGATGTGGCGCGAATAATTTAACTGTCCGCAGTGGCCTATTACAAACATATAGTGCTGCTGTCACACACAATAGTCCTTACAAGGACTTTTGGGTCTCTGAAACGTTTTATACAAAAACAATATTCAATTACACTCCCTACACTCTCTGTCCCTTCCTATGCTCAGCTCTCCCTGACTATGAATGAGCCAAACATGCATCATCGAGTGCTATATAGCACCCGATGACGCGTTCCGGCCAGCCAATCACTGTAATGACAGTAGCCAACAGTTTCTTGGCGTAGCAGCCAAGAAACGTGCGGGGAGGAGACTCGAGCATGGCGCTCGAGCACATGCGGTACTCGGCCGAATACCACTATGTGCCGAGCATCGAGATGCTTGAGCCGAACAGGTGTTCAGCTGAGCATGCTCGATCATCACTAATGAGTAGTTAACAATACTTGTCGCCTGACACAAACAGAAAACCTAACTAACTAACTACAGTCCAAGTCTCAGTTTCTAGGATCCTAGGCACCAAAACTGTATGGTATGCGTGCACAATTAGTCTTACTGACCCAGGTCTGTTCTGTATAAGCTGGTGACTGTGGACAGAACAAGGGTTTCTCCAACAAGGGTGCGGTACCACAGTGTCTGTGGCTTTACTCCTTGGCTCTAATCTGCATTCCAGGCAGCAATTCACCTTTCTCTGTACAAGATCAGACTCATGGACACAATCAGCTCCACCTGGCTGCAGCTCTGGTCCTTAAAGGATGCTGTCATTCTTGGATGTCGAGTGATTCTCCTCACACAGCTCCTGTATGCTTCTCCCAGGCTCACTGTAAGATGGAGGCAGCGTCACTTCCTTCCAGGCTTGTAATTCAACCCCTGAGAGTTTAAGATATGATGAATATAGAAATGTGCAGTCTGTTCAGTGTGCCCAGGAAAACAGCGGCCCTTTGTGGCCAAACAGCAGAATGTCAGTTCAAATCATTTCACTTCATTTACACAAATACAATGTTCACACAATGAGAGCTGTTTCCTCATCTGACCCTACCATAATGCATATAACAGAAATAAAGCATTTCTCATTTAAATGAATTAACTATTTGTGTAATACATCCATATGTTTGGACTTCCAGAGCAAAGATGCTATTTGTAGCCAATGGGCTTCGACCCTATTGACTTATCTGTTTAATAAGCATTATCTAAACCAGCGAAAAACATCTCTAATACAATTTTTCTTTTAATTTCTAACAGTTTTTAATATCTTTCTTTCTGTCAGTCAATGGAAACAGTCAATATTTGACTTTTAACTTCCGGAAACCTGTCCTGATCATTGCCAACTTGGAAAGTTACAAGACAGTTGGACATGATTGAGATGGGTTTTCAGAATCTGAATGTAAAATAATTAATATTTCCATTCAGAGATTTTGATAGTGAGAACACAAAGTATATTAGAAAGTTGCATATCTTTTCACTATATTGTGATTGGAAAAACCTTTTATTATCGCAGGCCAGGTTCTCAGTGCACCGCGACATCAATTTTAAAACCGTTTCCCTTTTTTTATCAGTGGATTTCGGAAAACAGGACTGAAGGTCGCTCAGGAAATTCAGGTGAAATTCCTTTCCCTTGTTCTCTGCTTTAAAATAATATAAAATAATTAAGCTAACTTTATATCATCTTTATTTCCATAGTTTATTATTTCTGGATCTCTGCCAGTGGCCACTTCCGTGAAACCAACCCTGGAAAAGGTAAGAATTTTTTTTTGTTGAAAGATGAAATTTGATAGGAAATGCCTTAATGCATATGTCATCCATACCTACTTTTAAAGGGGTTGTCAAAAGATTGCAACCTATCCACAGGAGTAGGACTGCCAGAGATAGCTGACTGCTGTAGTCCCTATCTTCCACCCCTTTAAGGATCATTTGAGATGTAGATGATGACATGTTTTCTTCTGAAAAGACCACCCATAGGTCTAGGCTCGACCCAGTGACGTACTTACCATGAAGGCAGACTGTCACTGCTGGGGTCTGTGGTGAGAAGGAGCCTGACAACTGATCTCTTTCTTCTGATTCCTGACTTTAAACAACTGCATTGTTCTGCAGCCACCACTAGGGGGAGCTCAATGCATTCAAATTTTACAACTTTCTTTGAGTAAGGCTACTTTCACATTAGCGTTTTCAATTCCGCTATTGAGATCCGTCATAGGATCTCAATAGCAGAACAAAACGCTTCAGTTTTGTCCCTATTCATTGTCAAAGGGGACAAAACTGAACTAAATGGAATGCACCAAAATGCATTCTGTTCCGTTTGGTTGTGCTCCCATCGCGGACAGAATAACACTACAAGCAGCGTTTTTCTGTCCGCGATGTGGTGCAGAGCAAGACGGATCTATCCTGACACACAATGTAAGTCAATGGGGACGAATCCATTTTCTCTGACACAATAGAAAACGGATCCGTTCCCCTTGACTTTCACTGGTGTTCATGACGGATCTGTCATGGCTATAGAAGACATAATAAAACCAGATCCTTTCATGACGGATGAATGCGGTTGTATTATTGTAACGGAAGCATTTTTGCAGATCCATGATTGATCCGCAAAAAAAGCTAATATGAAAATAGCTTAAAATGGTAACTATAACTTTCTGTGCACTGAGCTCATCCTACTGGTAGCTACAGAAAGCCAATTTTATATACTGTGTAAGGGAAGCCAGAGGTTTTAAAGGTGTATGGCGGAAATATAGTAGACCAATGTATTTATGCCGGTTGTCTCGCCTAAATACATTGAGGAATATGGGGTTTAGAATGAGCGGCATATTTATGAAGCATCTGCTCTACTTCTTCTGACATAGAAGTCAGGCACAGTGGGTGAAACCATTACTTTCTTAATGAAAATATTTACCCACAAACAAAAAATACAATGATTTCCTATGGGACCCCTTGTTATTTGTGTAGGTCCCCGGTCACACCCCTATAAAGTCAAAGTGCCTCCATCAACATGCCATGAGAGTGACACCATCAACTGGATCATCCACAAACAGAAACTCCACAAACACAGTGTTGAGTGACCTGGAAGTAAATATATAGGTGACATACAGGTTAGACCATAAAAGATAGTAGGTGCAGAAGTGGTAACACCACTCTGGGGTGTTACACATCCCCTAGCTGGTGGATGTTAGAGACCTTGGCAGCACTCATACGTCTATTTTGACAAAAAAAAATATGGATATGACACTGAGCATGTGCACTCAGCTTCTTTGGTCCACCATGACAAGGCCTGTTCTGAGTGGAACCCATCTTGTTAAACCACTGTATGGTCTTGGCCACCATGCTGCAGCTCAGTTTCAGAGTTCTTTGCCGTGAGGTGCCATGTTGAACTTCCAGTGACTAGTGTCACAATACGGAGTTCCAGAAAGCGGGGACGGCCGGGGCGCGCTCGTGTCGTCAGCGCACCTGGCGTCGCCCGTTCCAGTGGCAACTGCAATACGGCTGAGCGCCGAGATTATCACTCAGCGCTCGGCTGCATCGTAACGCTGGCAATGTCACATGATCTCCCCAGAGCCCTATTTAAACAGGCAATCTGCTGGCCACAGATTGCCTGTTATTGAGGTCCTTCCTGCGAGATACTCACCTGGTTTGTTGTTCCTGCTTGGCTTCCGATTTCCCGTCCGGTTCATCCTTTGGTATTGACGTTCCCTCCTGGTTTTGACTTTGGCTTGTCCTAACTATTCCCTGTCTGCTCCTCCGTACCTTTCTGCTCTCTTGGTTATTGACGCGGCTTTGTTTACTTTCCTTTTACTTGTGTTGTTTGTCTTCCCTGCACTATCCTAGCTAAGGGTTTGTCAACCAGTTGTCCCTTGTCGCTAGGACTTGCGAGGCAAGTAGGCAGGGACAGGGGTGCAGGTGGAGTTCAGTGGTCACTACCCCACCCCCTATGTGTGTGACAACCAGTATGAGTGTAAGAGCAATAACACCAAATTTAATACACCTGCTCCCCATTCACACCTGAGACCTTGTAACACTAACAAGTCATATGACATTTGGGAGGGAAAATGGCTAATTGGGTACAATTTGCCCACTTTCACTTAGGGGTGTACTCACTTTTGCTGCCATCGGCTTAGACATTAAAAGGGTTGTCCGGGTTCAGAGATGAACCTGGACATATCCCCATTTTCACCCAGGCAGCCCCCCTTACTTGAGCTTCGGAGCAGTCATGCTCCGATGCTCTCCTTTGCACTGCGCTAAATCGCACAGGGCAAAGGCATTTTATGGAGTTCCGGTGACTAATCGGTGACTAATCGGGTTCTCTATAGGGCTGCCAGGCGGAGGCTTCCGCCCAGCAGTGAGTCCAGTGACGTCACCGGCACTGATGGGCAGGCTTTAGCTCTGCCCTACCCTGTAAAACGGCTAGGGTAGTGCTAAAGCCCGCCCATTAGAGCCGGTGACATCACCGAACACACTGCTGGGCGGAAGCCTCCACCCGGCAGTGTGTTATTGTAAATAAAAGAGTTCATGCCCTGCACGATGCAGCGCCGGGCAAGAGAAAGCATCGGAGCATAAAATGCACTGATGCTAACATCAGGGGGACTGGCTGGGTGAAATTATGGGTATGTCAGGGTTCACCTCTGAACCCAGACAACCCCTTTAATGGCTGTGTGTTGAGTTATTTTAAGGGCACACCAAATTTACACTGTTATACAAGCTGTACACTGACTACTGTACATTATATCTAGAGATGAGCAAATTTCTCAAAAATTCTATTCGGCCAGTTCAGTTCACTCACAATTTTGCCCAAAAACACAGCCATGAATAAAGAATGGTACCAAAACACCCTCCAACAGCAACTTCTTCCAACAATCCAACAACAGTTTGGTGAAGAACAATGCATTTTCCAGCACGATGGAGCACCGTGCCATAAGGCAAAAGTGATAACTAAGTGGTTTGGGGACCAAAACGTTGACATTTTGGGTCCATGGCCTGGAAACTCCCCAGATCTTAATCCCATTGAGAACTTGTGGTCAATCCTCAAGAGGCGGGTGGACAAACAAAAACCCACTAATTCTGACAAACTCCAAGAAGTGATTATGAAAGAATGGGTTGCTATTAGAGTTGAGCGAACACCTGGATGTTCGGGTTCGAGAAGTTCGGCCGAACATCCCGGAAATGTTCGGGTTCGGGATCCGAACCCGATCCGAACTTCGTCCCGAACCCGAACCCCATTGAAGTCAATGGGGACCCGAACTTTTCGGCACTAAAAAGGCTGTAAAACAGCCCAGGAAAGAGCTAGAGGGCTGCAAAAGGCAGCAACATGTAGGTAAATCCCCTGCAAACAAATGTGGATAGGGAAATGAATTAAAATAAAAATTAAATAAATAAAAATTAACCAAAATCAATTGGAGAGAGGTTCCATAGCAGAGAATCTGGCTTCCCGTCACCCACCACTGGAACAGTCCATTCTCAGATATTTAGGCCCCGGCACCCAGGCAGAGGAGAGAGGTCCCGTAACAGAGAATCTGTCTTCATGTCAGCAGAGAATTAGTCTGCATGTCATAGCAGAGAATGAGGCTTCACGTCAGCCACCACTGCAACAGTCCATTGGCATATATTTAGGCCCAGCACCCAGGCAGAGGAGGGAGGTCCCGTAACAGAGAATCTGTCTTCATGTCAGCAGAGAATTAGTCTGCATGTCATAGCAGAGAATGAGGCTTCACGTCAGCCACCACTGCAACAGTCCATTGGCATATATTTAGGCCCAGCACCCAGGCAGAGGAGGGAGGTCCCGTAACAGAGAATCTGTCTTCATGTCAGCAGAGAATTAGTCTGCATGTCATAGCAGAGAATGAGGCTTCACGTCAGCCACCACTGCAACAGTCCATTGGCATATATTTAGGCCCAGCACACACACAGGCAGAGGAGAGAGGTCCTGTAACAGAGAATCTGGCTTCATGTCAGCAGAGAATCAGTCTGCATGTCATAGCAGAGAATGAGGCTTCACGTCAGCCACCACTGCAACAGTCCATTGGCATATATTTAGGCCCAGCACACACACAGGCAGAGGAGAGAGGTCCCGTAACAGAGAATCTGGCTTCATGTCAGCAGAGAATCAGTCTGCATGTCATAGCAGAGAATCAGGCTTCACGTCACCCACCACTGCAACAGTCCATTGTCATAAATTTAGGCCCAGCACTAGTGTTGAGCGGCATGTCCCATATTCGAATTCGCGAAATTTTGTGAATATTCGAAAGAATATTCGTAAAATATTCGCGATTATTCAAATTCGTTATTATTTCGCATATGCGATAATTCGAATTTTCGCATCGCATAATACATATGCTATGCAAAATTCACATGTGCGCTAATGAAATCGCCTTACGAAGATTCGCAACTCAATTCAATCACTAATGTATGAATGCAATGCCCTTTGCCTCTGTTCTGGGACAAGTGTAGATATTCGCATGTGCGCTAATAAAATCGCCTTACGAAGATTCGCACCTCAATCACTTTCTAGGGAATGTGAGACTTTTGGGAATCAATCGAGATACAGTGGGGGGTGATGACAGTAGTTGACAGAGTACAGATCAATGTAATCTGTAAGGTGGAAAGTAAAATAAAAAATACGAATATTCGTAAATCGAATTTTACGAAGTTCTACGTATTCGCGAATATGGTGCTATACTATATGAATGCACAGGCCTTTGCCTCTCTGTTCTGGGGACAAGTGTAGATATTTGCATTTGCGTTAATAAAATCGCCTTACGAAGATTCGCAGCTCAATTCAATCACTAATGTATGAATGCAAAGCCCTTTGCCTCTGTTCTGGGACAAGTGTAGATATTCGCATGTGCGCTAATAAAATCGCCTTACGAAGATTCGCAACTCAATTCACTAATGTATGAATGCAAAGCCCTTTGCCTCTGTTCTGGGACGTGCCGATATTCGCATGTGCGCTAATAAAATCGCCTTACGAAGATTCGCGCCTCAATCACTTTCTAGGCAATGTGAGTAAGATCTGAGCTGTTGGACCTTTGGGAAACAATCAATTATATGTGTACTGTAATTTTGTGGGGGGGGGGAAAAAAACAAAAAACGAATATTCGTTTTTACGAATATATAGCACTATATTCGAAATATTCGCGAAATCGCGAAGTTGCGATATTCGCGAAAAAAATTTGCTTTTCGAATATTCGCGCTCAACACTACCCAGCACCCAGGCAGAGGAGAGAGGTCCCGTAACAGACAATCTGGCTTCATGTCAGCAGAGAATCAGTCTTCATATCATAGCAGAGAATCAGGCTTCACGTCACCCACCACTGCAACAGTCCATTTTCATATATTTAGGCCCAGCACACACACAGGCAGAGGAGAGAGGTCCCGTAACAGACAATCTGGCTTCATGTCAGCAGAGAATTAGTCTGCATGTCATAGCAGAGAATGAGGCTTCACGTCAGCCACCACTGCAACAGTCCATTGGCATATATTTAGGCCCAGCACCCAGGCAGAGGAGAGAGGTCCCGTAACAGAGAATCTGTCTTCATGTCAGCAGAGAATTAGTCTGCATGTCATAGCAGAGAATGAGGCTTCACGTCAGCCACCACTGCAACAGTCCATTGGCATATATTTAGGCCCAGCACACACACAGGCAGAGGAGAGAGGTCCCGTAACAGAGAATCTGTCTTCATGTCAGCAGAGAATTAGTCTGCATGTCATAGCAGAGAATCAGGCTTCACGTCAGCCACCACTGCAACAGTCCATTGGCATATATTTAGGCCCAGCACCCAGGCAGAGGAGGGAGGTCCCGTAACAGAGAATCTGTCTTCATGTCAGCAGAGAATTAGTCTGCATGTCATAGCAGAGAATGAGGCTTCACGTCAGCCACCACTGCAACAGTCCATTGGCATATATTTAGGCCCAGCACACACACAGGCAGAGGAGAGAGGTCCCGTAACAGAGAATCTGGCTTCATGTCAGCAGAGAATCAGTCTGCATGTCATAGCAGAGAATGAGGCTTCACGTCAGCCACCACTGCAACAGTCCATTGGCATATATTTAGGCCCAGCACACACACAGGCAGAGGAGAGAGGTCCCGTAACAGAGAATCTGGCTTCATGTCAGCAGAGAATCAGTCTGCATGTCATAGCAGAGAATCAGGCTTCACGTCAGCCACCACTGTAACAGTCCATTGTCATATATTTAGGCCCAGGCACCCAGGCAGAGGAGAGAGGTCCCGTAACAGACAATCTGGCTTCATGTCAGCAGAGAATCAGTCTTCATATCATAGCAGAGAATCAGGCTTCACGTCAGCCACCAATGCAACAGTCCATTGTCAGATATTTAGGCCCAGCACCCAGGCAGAGGAGAGAGGTCCCGTAACAGACAATCAGGCTTCACGTCAGCCACCACTGCAACAGTCCATTGGCATATATTTAGGCCCAGCACCCAGGCAGAGGAGAGAGGTCCCGTAACAGAGAATCTGGCTTCATGTCAGCAGAGAATCAGTCTGCATGTCATAGCAGAGAATGAGGCTTCACGTCAGCCACCACTGCAACAGTCCATTGGCATATATTTAGGCCCAGCACACACACAGGCAGAGGAGAGAGGTCCCGTAACAGAGAATCTGGCTTCATGTCAGCAGAGAATCAGTCTGCATGTCATAGCAGAGAATGAGGCTTCACGTCAGCCACCACTGCAACAGTCCATTGGCATATATTTAGGCCCAGCACCCAGGCAGAGGAGGGAGGTCCCGTAACAGAGAATCTGGCTTCATGTCAGCAGAGAATCAGTCTGCATGTCATAGCAGAGAATGAGGCTTCACGTCAGCCACCACTGCAACAGTCCATTGGCATATATTTAGGCCCAGCACACACACAGGCAGAGGAGAGAGGTCCCGTAACAGAGAATCTGTCTTCATGTCAGCAGAGAATTAGTCTGCATGTCATAGCAGAGAATGAGGCTTCACGTCAGCCACCACTGCAACAGTCCATTGGCATATATTTAGGCCCAGCACCCAGGCAGAGGAGGGAGGTCCCGTAACAGAGAATCTGTCTTCATGTCAGCAGAGAATTAGTCTGCATGTCATAGCAGAGAATGAGGCTTCACGTCACCCACCACTGCAACAGTCCATTGGCATATATTTAGGCCTAGCACACAGGCAGAGGAGAGAGGTCCCGTAACAGACAATCTGGCTTCATGTCAGCAGAGAATCAGTCTGCATGTCATAGCAGAGAATGAGGCTTCACGTCACCCACCACTGCAACAGTCCATTGGCATATATTTAGGCCTAGCACACAGGCAGAGCAGAGAGGTCCCGTAACAGACAATCTGGCTTCATGACAGCAGAGAATCAGTCTGCATGTCATAGCAGAGAATGAGGCTTCACGTCACCCACCACTGCAACAGTCCATTGGCATATATTTAGGCCTAGCACACAGGCAGAGCAGAGAGGTCCCGTAACAGACAATCTGGCTTCATGTCAGCAGAGAATCAGTCTGCATGTCATAGCAGAGAATCAGGCTTCACGTCAGCCACCACTGCAACAGTCCATTGGCATATATTTAGGCCTAGCACACAGGCAGAGCAGAGAGGTCCCGTAACAGACAATCTGGCTTCATGTCAGCAGAGAATCAGTCTGCATGTCATAGCAGAGAATCAGGCTTCACGTCAGCCACCACTGCAACAGTCCATTGTCATAAATTTAGGCCCAGCACCCAGGCAGAGGAGAGAGGTCCCGTAACAGACAATCTGACTTCATGTCAGCAGAGAATTAGTCTGCATGTCATAGCAGAGAATCAGGCTTCATGTCAGCCACCACTGCAACAGTCCATTGGCATATATTTAGGCCTAGCACACAGGCAGAGGAGAGGTTCATTCAACTTTGGGTAGCCTCGCAATATAATGGTAAAATGAAAATAAAAATAGGATTGAATGAGGAAGTGCCCTGGAGTCCAATAATATATGGTTATGGGGAGGTAGTTAATGTCTAATCTGGACAAGGGACGGACAGGTCCTGTGGGATCCATGCCTGGTTCATTTTTATGAACGTCAGCTTGTCCACATTGGCTGTAGACAGGCGGCTGCGTTTGTCTGTAATGACGCCCCCTGCCGTGCTGAATACACGTTCAGACAAAACGCTGGCTGCCGGGCAGGCCAGCACCTCCAAGGCATAAAAGGCTAGCTCTGGCCACGTGGACAATTTAGAGACCCAGAAGTTGAATGGGGCCGAACCATCAGTCAGTACGTGGAGGGGTGTGCACACGTACTGTTCCACCATGTTAGTGAAATGTTGCCTCCTGCTAACACGTTGCGTATCAGGTGGTGGTGCAGTTAGCTGTGGCGTGTTGACAAAAGTTTTCCACATCTCTGCCATGCTAACCCTGCCCTCAGAGGAGCTGGCCGTGACACAGCTGCCTTGGCGACCTCTTGCTCCTCCTCTGCCTTGGCCTTGGGCTTCCACTTGTTCCCCTGTGACATTTGGGAATGCTCTCAGTAGCGCGTCTACCAACGTGCGCTTGTACTCGCGCATCTTCCTATCACGCTCCAGTGCAGGAAGTAAGGTGGGCACATTGTCTTTGTAGCGTGGATCCAGCAGGGTGGCAACCCAGTAGTCCGCACAGGTTAAAATGTGGGCAACTCTGCTGTCGTTGCGCAGGCACTGCAGCATGTAGTCGCTCATGTGTGCCAGGCTGCCCAGGGATAAGGACAAGCTGTCCTCTGTGGGAGGCGTATCGTCATCGTCCTGCCTTTCCCCCCAGCCACGCACCAGTGATGGACCCGAGCTGCGTTGGGTGCCACCCCGCTGTGACCATGCTTCATCCTCATCCTCCTCCACCTCCTCCTCATCCTCGTCCTCCTCGTCCTCCAGTAGTGGGCCCTGGCTGGCCACATTTGTACCTGGCCTCTGCTGTTGCCAAAAACCTCCCTCTGAGTCACTTCGAAGAGACTGGCCTGAAAGTGCTAAAAATGACCCCTCTTCCTCCTCCTCCTCCTCCTCCTCCTGGGCCACCTCCTCTTCCATCATCGCCCTAAGTGTTTTCTCAAGGAGACATAGAAGTTGTATTGTAACGCTGATAACGGTGTCATCGCCACTGGCCATGTTGGTGGAGTACTCGAAACAGCGCAACAGGGCACACAGGTCTCGCATGGAGGCCCAGTCATTGGTGGTGAAGTGGTGCTGTTCTGTAGTGCGACTGACCCGTGCGTGCTGCAGCTGAAACTCCACTATGGCCTGCTGCTGCTCGCACAGTCTGTCCAGCATGTGCAAGGTGGAGTTCCACCTGGTGGGCACGTCGCATATGAGGCGGTGAGCGGGAAGGCCGAAGTTACGCTGTAGCGCAGACAGGCGAGCAGCAGCAGGATGTGAACGCCGGAAGCGCGAACAGACGGCCCGCACTTTATGCAGCAGCTCTGACATGTCGGGGTAGTTGTGAATGAACTTCTGCACCACCAAATTCAGCACATGCGCCAAGCAAGGGATGTGCGTCAAATTGGCTAGTCCCAGAGCTGCAACGAGATTTCGCCCATTATCACACACCACCAGGCCGGGCTTGAGGCTCACCGGCAGCAACCACTCGTCGGTCTGTTGTTCTATACCCCGCCACAACTCCTGTGCGGTGTGGGGCCTGTCCCCCAAACATATGAGTTTCAGAATGGCCTGCTGACGTTTACCCCGGGCTGTGCTGAAGTTGGTGGTGAAGGTGTGTGGCTGACTGGATGAGCAGGTGGAAGAAGAGGAGGAGGAAGCCGAGAAGGAGGAGGTGGCAACAGGAGGCAAAGAATGTTGCCCTGCGATCCTTGGCGGCGGAAGGACGTGCGCCAAACAGCTCTCCGCCTGGGGCCCAGCTGCCACTACATTTACCCAGTGTGCAGTTAGGGAGATATAGCGTCCCTGGCCGTGCTTACTGGTCCACATATCTGTGGTTAGGTGGACCTTGCCACAGATGGCGTTGCGCAGTGCACACTTGATTTTATCGGATACTTGGTTGTGCAGGGAAGGCACGGCTCTCTTGGAGAAGTAGTGCCGGCTGGGAACAACATACTGTGGGACAGCAAGCGACATGAGCTGTTTGAAGCTGTCTGTGTCCACCAGCCTAAATGACAGCATTTCATAGGCCAGTAGTTTAGAAATGCTGGCATTCAGGGCCAGGGATCGAGGGTGGCTAGGTGGGAATTTACGCTTTCTATCAAATGTTTGTGAGATGGAGAGCTGAACGCTGGCGTGTGACATGGTTGAGACGCTTGGTGACGGAGGTGGTGGTGGTGGTGTTGGTGGTACATCCCCTGTTTGCTGGGCGGCAGGTGCCAACGTTCCTCCAGAGGCGGAGGAAGAGGCCGAGGCGGCAGCAGCAGAATAGGCCGAGGCGGCAGCAGCAGAAGAGGTAGCAGGGGGAGCCTGAGTGACTTCCTTGGTTTTAAGGTGTTTACTCCACTGCAGTTCATGCTTTGCATGCAGGTGCCTGGTCATGCAGGTTGTGCTCAGGTTCAGAACGTTAATGCCTCGCTTCAGGCTCTGATGGCACAGCGTGCAAACCACTCGGGTCTTGTCGTCAGCACATTGTTTGAAGAAGTGCCATGCCAGGGAACTCCTTGAAGCTGCCTTTGGGGTGCTCGGTCCCAGATGGCGGCGGTCAGTAGCAGGCGGAGTCTCTTGGCGGCGGGTGTTCTGCTTTTGCCCACTGCTCCCTCTTTTGCTACGCTGTTGGCTCGGTCTCACCACTGCCTCTTCCTCCGAACTGTGAAAGTCAGTGGCACGACCTTCATTCCATGTGGGGTCTAGGACCTCATCGTCCCCTGCATCGTCTTCCACCCAGTCTTGATCCCTGACCTCCTGTTCAGTCTGCACACTGCAGAAAGACGCAGCAGTTGGCACCTGTGTTTCGTCATCATCAGAGACATGCTGAGGTGGTATTCCCATGTCCTCATCATCAGGAAACATAAGTGGTTGTGCGTCAGTGCATTCTATGTCTTTCACCGCTGGGGAAGGGCTAGGTGGATGCCCTTGGGAAACCCTGCCAGCGGAGTCTTCAAACAGCATAAGAGACTGCTGCATAACTTGAGGCTGAGACAGTTTCCCTGGTATGCATGGGGGTGATGTGACAGACTGATGGGGTTGGTTTTCAGGCGCCATCTGTGCGCTTTCTGCAGAAGACTGGGTGGGAGATAATGTGAACGTGCTGGATCCACTGTCGGCCACCCAATTGACTAATGCCTGTACCTGCTCAGGCCTTACCATCCTTAGAACGGCATTGGGCCCCACCATATATCGCTGTAAATTCTGGCGGCTACTGGGACCTGAGGTAGTTGGTACACTAGGACGTGTGGATGTGGCAGAACGGCCACGTCCTCTCCCAGCACCAGAGGGTCCACTAACACCACCACGACCATGTCCACGTCCGCGTCCCTTACTAGATGTTTTTCTCATTGTTATGGTTCACCACAACAACAAATATATTATTTGGCCCAATGTATTGTATTCAAATTCAGCGGGATATAAATTTGAGGCCTAGTATTTAGGCGCTGGGTGACCGGTATGGATTTAGTGACAGAATTAGACTTGGAAATGCACAGAAGCGTGTGTGTGAAGTTATTCTGAATGACCCTATGTGCACCTTGAATATTATATACCCTTTTAGGGATAGATTTCAAATAGCTCTGATATAGCAGAAACCACTAAATTATGAAATTGCTAAATTGGGAATTGTATTTCAACCCAGAACAAGAAATGTGCTTGAACGGACACTAAATAACTCGCCCAGCTACAGCACTAAGGACAGATTTAGCTGGATATAAATTTGAGGCCTAGTATTTAGGCGCTGGGTGACAGGTATGGGTTTAGTGACAGAATTAGACTTGGAAATGCACAGTAGCGGGTGTGTGAAGTTATTCTGAATGTCCCTATGTGCACCTTCAATATGATCTACCCTTTTAGGGATAGATTTCAAATAGCTCTGATATAGCAGAAACCACTAAATTATGAAATTGCTAAATTGGGAATTGTATTTCAACCCAGAACAAGAAATGTGCTTGAACGGACACTAAATAACTCGCCCAGCTACAGCACTAACGACAGATTTAGCTGGATATGAATTTGAGGCCTAGTATTTAGGCGCTGGGTGACAGGTATGGGTTTAGTGACAGAATTAGACTTGGAAATGCACAGTAGCGGGTGTGTGAAGTTATTCTGAATGACCCTATGTGCACCTTGAATATTATATACCCTTTTAGGGATAGATTTCAAATAGCTCTGATACAGCAGAAACCACTAAATTTTTAAATTGCTAAATTGGGAATTGTATTTCAACCCAGAACAAAAAATCTGCTTTGACGGACACTAAATAACTTTCCCAGCCACAACAGGACAGCGGTAACGAGAGATTTAGCGGGATATAAATTTGAGGCCTAGTATTTAGGCGCTGGGTGACCGGTATGGATTTAGTGACAGAATTAGACTGGGATATGGCCAAAAAATAACCACACTATTGCTGGTTAAATGCACTTGGTGATGGGCGCAGCTTGCCCCTGATGTAGTATATGGCCAAAAAATGAACAGACTATTGCTGGTTAAATGCACTTGGTGTCACAGCTTGACCAACCACACTACTGAGGGTTAAATGCACTTGGTGACGGGCGCAGCTTGCCCCTGATGTAGTATATGGCCAAAAAATGAACAGACTATTGCTGGTTAAATGCACTTGGTGACGGGCGCAGCTTGCCCCTGATTTAGTATATGGCCAAAAAATGAACAGACTATTGCTGGTTAAATGCACTTGGTGTGATAGCTTGACCAACCACACTACTGAGGGTTAAATGCACTTGGTGACGGGCGCAGCTTGCCCCTGATGTAGTATATGGCCAAAAAATAAACAGACTATTGCTGGTTAAATGCACTTGGTGTGACAGCTTCACCCTGATGTAGGCTTTAGCCAAAAAACAAACGCACCATTGAGGGTTAAATGCACTTGGTGACAGGCGCAGCTTGCCCCTGATGTAGTATATGGCCAAAAAATAAACAGACTATTGCTGGTTAAATGCACTTGGTGTGACAGCTTCACCCAGATGTAGGCTTTAGCCAAAAAACAACCACACCATTGAGGGTTAAATGCACTTGGTCGCAGCTTGTGCTGGCGCACCACAAGACACAAAATGGCCGCCGATCACCCCAGAAAAATGTGACTGACAAACGGTCTGTGCAGCCTAAAAACAGTGAGCAATTGAGGATCAGCAGCTCAATGATCCACAGCTGCAGATCGATCAGTTAATCAAGTCCTTTGGAGGAGTTAATCTGCCTAATCTCGCCCTACTGTCGCAGCCGCAACCTCTCCCTACGCTAATCAGAGCAGAGTGACGGGCGGCGCTATGTGACTCCAGCTTAAATAGAGGCTGGGTCACATGGTGCTCTGGCCAATCACAGCCATGCCAATAGTAGGCATGGCTGTGATGGCCTCTTGGGGCAAGTAGTATGACGCTTGTTGATTGGCTGCTTTGCAGCCTTTCAAAAAGCGCCAAGAAAGCGTCACAAAAGCTCGAAGAAAGCGACGAACACCGAACCCGAACCCGGACTTTTACGAAAATGTCCGGGTTCGGGTCCGTGTCACGGACACCCCAAAATTCGGTACGAACCCGAACTATACAGTTCGAGTTCGCTCATCCCTAGTTGCTATCAGTCAGGAATTGGCCCAGAAGTTGATTGAGAGCATGCCCTGTCAAATTGCAGAGGTCCTGAAAAAGAAGGGCCAACACTGCAAATACTGACTCTTTGCATAAATGTCATGTAATTGTCGATAAAAGCCTTTGAAACGTATGAAGTGCGTGTAATTATATTTCACTACATCACAGAAACAACTAAAACAAAGATCTAAAAGCAGTTTCGCAGCAAACTTTGTGAAAACTAATATTTGTGTCATTCTCAAAACTTTTGGCCACGACTGTACTCTTTTTCTTATAACTACACCCCAAAAAAAGAAATATAACAATCACAATTCACCGCAGAACGGCTAATGGGACATACGTATATTTCCTTTTTCTACACCACGTAAATGGCTGTAGTACAATACTACTTCACCGCTAAATGGCAATTAAGACTTTCTTTTTCTGAATAATTGGGTACCCCCAAAAAAATTCACAATTCACAGCAGAACGGCAATTAAGATGTATTCATTTTGCTATTTCTACATCCCCAAATAAGAAATATAACAATCACAATTCACACCAGAACGGCTAATGGGACATACATATCTATCCTATTAATACACCCCATAAATGGCTGTAGTACAACATAACTTCACTGAATGGCAATTATGACATATATTTTTCCCTTTTTTTTTCTATTATTACCCCCCCCAGTGTTGTCTCATGAAAAGAAATAATAAAATATTTACAAAGCTATGAGAGGTGTACTCATTTTTGTGAGTGAGTGTATATGGTACATTTTACAAGATTATTTACATAACTAATGTAATTAAATGTGTGGATATTTCCCTTTTACAATAACAACTTGTTTTGTTTCAGAGTGTAGTTATCTATCAAACCACGTCTTTGAACACATCTGATACAAGCAGAGATGTCCCTCTTGATTCTGACTTAAAGACACACACATTAAGGCCTCATGCACACGACCGTTTTTTTTTAAGGTCCGCAAAAACGGGGTCCGTGATCCGTGACCGTTTTTTCATCCGTGGGCCTTCCTTGTTTTTTGGAGGATCCACGGACATGAAAAATGAAAAAAAAATGAAGTCAAGTTTGCCATTGAAATGATAGGAAAAAACGGACACGGATCACGGACACGGATCACGGACGCGGATGACAATCTTGTGTGCATCCGTGTTTTTTCACGGACCCATTGACTTGAATAGGTCCGTGAACCGTTGGCCGTGAAAAAAATAGGACAGGTCATATTTTTTTCACGGCCAGGAAAAACGGATCACGGATGCGGCTGCCAAACGGTGCATTTTCCGATTTTTCCACGGACCCATTGAAAGTCAATGGGTCCGCGAAAAAAAAAAAGAAAACGGCACAACGGCCACGGATGCACACAACGGTCGTGTGCATGAGGCCTAAGTCATTAGTCATTGTAATATAACCACTGAAAGAAGAATACTTTAAATGTAGAATCAAGAATTCCAATTCTAGTAACACTATATCACACACTAAACTTTCTGTTAATAAGAAATTGCAAACTTTCTTTAAATTTTGATTATATATTTTATAACACTTAATTTTTACTATTACTAATGTGTTATGTTTTCAGCATCCATCAAACGTATAAGGGTCATTTATTAAGACCTGCGTTTTAGAAAATAATGACTGGAGATCACAAATTTTAGAATTTGCGAATTTATGGCAATTATTAGGCCAAAAATTTGCGAAATATTGCAAAAACGAATATTGCCCATGCTGCTCATCACTAGTGGCAAACGCTTTGAAGTCAAAATATATGAAATCCATTGCCCAGTCTAGAACTTACCTCCTCATAGAAACTGATTGGATCAGGTTTGACAGGACGGATCCCTCATAAGCCCGTTCTGATATAGTGTTATACACTTATTTTCCAAGCTCTGTTTTGACCCCTTTTTGAATATGGCCACCATGACTGTTATATGTAAGGACTTCTTTTATCTCTCTAAGTTAAGCCTCATTCACACGTCAGTGTTTTGCGGACGGTGTGCTGTACGTGTTCTCAATGGACAGCACGCGTCCCCATTCATTTTAATGTGTATATTCGCACATCAGTGTTTTAGCACGGTCCGTGGATTTGTGTTTTTAGCACGGATGCATGCACTATATTGTCCGTGTTCACAGATCCATCATGCCCATTATAGTCTATGGGTCCATGAAAACCACGGTTGCATCCGTGTTTAACGGATAATTAAGAAAAGATGCTTTGAAAATTATTTTTCAGCTGTTCAGTGTCAGTGAAACACGGATGCAACACAGACAGTAAAAACGGACACACGGAGCCAACACGATTCCTTCATAGACAGCTTTACAGATGCATCACTGACCACTTGCTCACGGATTTGAGCACAGACGTGTGAATGAGGCTTTATCTCTTTAGGCTACTTTCACACTAGCGGCATGGACCTCTGGCAGGCTGTTCCGTCGGGTGAACAGTCTGTCGGATCCGTCTTGCCGCTAGTGAACGTGTGTCCCCGGACTGCTGCTCCGTCTCCATTGACTGTAATGGGGGCGGGGATGGAGTTCCGGCGGAGGCACGGCGAGAGTCTGCCGTAATAAATGTTGGACATCTCGTAGTTTTATGCCGTGCCTCCGCCGGAACTCCGCCCCGCCCCCATTATAGTCAATGGAGACGGAGCGGCAGTCCGAGGGCACACGGTCACTAGCGGCAGGACGGATCCGACAGGCTGTTCACCCGATGGAACAGCCTGCTGGAGGTCCGTGAAAGTAGCCTTATTTTTCCTAAATTTTCATTTTCTCTTATTGTGGATGACATTTTGGGGCTTTGGAACCAATTACCAAAGTTACAATAGTTTCAACATACAATGGTCGTCCTGGAACCAATTAATATTGTAACTTGAAGAACTATATATTCTGGGGGGTGTTTTCTTTAAGTTTTTTTAGTGCCTCTTCTCTACCTTCCTGTTTTAGTAATTTAAATTCTTTCTTTTGTGTTGTATTGCCCCCTTTACTTCTGCATTTACAACAGTTTTTTATTTATTTAGTATATTTTTCATTCCACTTTAACAGTTTGTACTGTTTTGTCATCAAGTCTTAATTCAAATCTATCTTAACTCCAGATTGTAATGCATCAAAACTGGAAAAAACACCAAGGGAGTGAATACGTTCACAAGGCTCTGTGCATATAAGTTGCATTAAGCCTGTTACCGTTAATTATGTTTTACTCTGGAGCGCTGAGGAGAAAATATAGTGTGAAAGCCATCCCGCCCCATGACTCTTCTCACCATTCATGGCTCATTTGTAAACAATATTTTCTCAGCAGAGCACTTTCATACTACACATGGTTCAGGCTGCAGGAAGCTTCTGACAAGTTCCCTTAAAGGATAGAATAGAAAAATGTTTTATTGTTACCAATGTTTCCTCATTTTTTGCTTTTTTGAACACCACAGCTGCTGGATCAGCATCTGGATGTTTCCTCTTGGAAATGAACATTCACTGAACATGGAAACAGATAGGGCAGATTGAAAAACATCTACGCCTCGCCCCCTCAGAGAAGCATCATGAATTCCTTTCTGAGTAAACGGTCATATGATCAGAGTCAGACGGAAGGAATATCATAGTGGATCTACGCTCTTCAAAAGCCAGCAGGAATCCCAAGACCAGGTACAGTGTGCACAGATCTTTACGTCCATTAGTTCACAGCAGAGAAAAAAGAAGATTTTCGTGTACGGCCACATGGTCAGGTTTCTGCATGCAGTTTTAGAAGCCAAAAGCAGGAATGAATAAAAAAAAAAAGGAGAAGTCTTCTCTGTCCTTTATACGTTCTCTCTTTTTATGATGCTCTCCTGATTTTGGCTTCCAAAACTGCATCAGGAAACTTGACTGTGTGGAAGTACCCTAAAGGAATTGCACCAAAGCTTAAAGGGATATTCTAGTTAGGGAAAGTTATCCCCTATCCACAGGAATATCCCTTTAAGGTTCCTTTACAGTGGCTAATACAGCATTTGTTCCCAATAACTGCCTGCTCATCAGAGGAGGTGGGAGCTGCTACACATCATGGTGGTGCTGCCTTAACCCTTTCATGACCTAAAAAAGGCCTGAATGTCCAGGCAACTTTTTGTGATTTTGTGCACGTGGTGGTATAGTGATACAAACTTTTTTATTTGTTTAACTGGAAAAATAATGTTTGCGTTTTATATTTTTTTACTTGACCCTCAGGACTTTTTATTAGAATGTTGGTTTTTTTAAAGATTTTTTTTTCTTTTTTTAGGTTTAATTTGGAGGAAAACCTCTAATTCTTACTAGATTTAATCACCGGGTAAGGCCTTCTCCACACACACACGACCGTTCACCCCCCCGTTTACTGGCCGTTTTTTGCGTTCCGTATACGGTCCGTATACGGAACCATTCATTTCAATGGTTCCGCAAAAAAAAACGGAATGTACTCCGTATGCATTCCGTTTCCGTATTTCCGTTTTTCCATTCCGTTTAAAGATAGAATATGTCCTATTATTGCTTGCAAATCACGTGTTGCGTGGCTCCATTCAAGTCAATGGGGCCACAAAAAAACTGAACACATACGGAAATGCATCCGTATGTCTTCAGTTTCCGTTCCGTTTTTTGCGGAACCATTATTTAACAACCTCCCGACCGCCTAATGCAGGGATGCGTCCTGCGGGCGGCCGGGTTATTCCTCCTTGACGCGTCGGCGCCTCATCTCGCGAGAGACGGGATTTCACGTGAACGCGCGCATGCACGTGCGTTCACAACGACGAGCAGCTAAGAAGTTGATCTATAGCCTGCCAGCAGCGATCATTCGCTGGCAGGCTGTAGATGCGATTTTTTAAACCCCAAAAAGGTATATTAGACGCTGTTTTGTTAACAGCGTCTAATATACCTGCTACCTGGTCCTCTGGTGGTCCCTTTTCCTTGGATCGACCACCAGAGGACACAGGCAGCTCTGTAAGTAGCACCAATCACCACACTACACAACACCCCCCCTTTCACTTATTAACCCCTTATTAACCCCTGATCACCCCATATAGACTCCCTGATCACCCCCCTGTAAGGCTCCATTCAGATGTCTGTATGTGTTTTGCGGATCTGCGGATCCGCAAAACACGGACACCGGCAATGTGCTTTCCGCATTTTGCGGATCCGCACATTGCCAGAACCATATAGAAAATGCCTTTTCTTGTCCGCAATTGCAGACAAGAATAAGACATGTTCTATAGGCTCTACAAAAAACGCAGTGTTCGCCCCCGATCAGGCCTGATCTTGTGCGCACACTTGCGTTCAGTCCGCCCCACCGCAGTTACAGAAATGTTTTGTTTCTGATCACTGCAAAAACACCGTAAAATCGCTGTGGCGCTATAAAGATCACTTTTGAGGGGCATGGCGAGTTCATAGATTTTAGCTTAGTTAGCGGAAATGGATAATTTTTTTTTCTTACAAAGTCTCATATTCCACTAACTTGTGACAAAAAATAAAATCTTACATGAACTCACCATACTCCTCACGGAATCCAAATGCGTAAAAATGCCCTGTGAAATCCTAAAGGTACTCATTGGAATTTGGGCCCCTTTGTGCATCTTGGCTGCAAAAAAGTGTCACACATGTGGTATGGCCGTACACAATGTGGTTTGGGGTGTATTTTTACATATACCCATGCTGGGTGAGAGAAATATCTCAGTAAATTGACAACTTTGTATAAAAAAATGTAAAAAGTTGTCATTTACAGAGATATTTCTCACGCACAGTATGGGTATATGTAAAATACACCCCAAAACACATTGCCCTACTTCTCCTGAGTACGGTGATACCACATGTGTGACACTTTTTTGCAGCCTAGGTGCACAAAGGGGCCCAAATTCCAATGAGTACCTTTTAGGAGGGCATTTTTAGACATTTGTATTCCAGACTTCTTCTCACGCTTTAGGGCCCCTAAAATGCCAGGGCAGTATAAATACCCCACATGTGACCCCATTTTGGAAAGAAGACACCCAAAGGTATTCCGTGAGGGGCATGGCGAGTTCATGTAAAATTTTATTTTTTGTCACAAGTTAGTGGAATATGAGACTTTGTAAGAAAAAAAAAAACATTTTTCGCTAACTTGTGCCAAAAAAAAAACTTCTATGAACTCGCCATGCCCCTCACAGAATACCTTGGGGTGTCTTCTTTCCAAAATGGGGTCACTTGTGGGGTATTTATACTGCCCTGGCATTTTAGGGGCCCTAAAGCGTGAGAAGTAGTTTGGAATCCAAATGCCTAAAAATGCCCTCCTAAAAGGTACTCATTGCAATTTGGGCCCCTTTGCGCATCTTGGCTGCAAAAAAGTGTCACACATGTGGTATCGCCGTACTCAGGAGAAGTAGGGCAATGTGTTTTGGGGTGTATTTTTACATATACCCATGCTGGGTGAGAGAAATATCTCTGTAAAATGACAACTTTGTATAAAAAATGGGAAAAGTTATCTTTTACAGAGATATTTATCTCACCCAGCATGGGTATATGTAAAAATACACCGCATAACACATTGCCCTACTTCTTCTAGGTGCGTAAAGGGGCCCAAATTCCAATGAGTACTTTTAGGATTTCACAGGGCATTTTTACGCATTTGAATTCCAAACTACTTCTCACGCTTTAGGGCCCCTACAATGCAAGGGCAGTATAAATACCCCACATGTGACCCCATTTTGGAAAGAAGACACCCCAAGGTATTCCGTGAGGGGTATGGTGAGTTCATGTAAAAATTTGTCACAATTTAGTGGAATATGAGACTTTGTAAGAAAAAAAAAACAACTTTTTCCGCTTGTGACAAAAAATAAAAACTTCCATGAACTCACTATGCCCATCAGCGAATACCTTAGGGTGTCTACTTTCCGAAATGGGGTCATTTGTTGGGTGTTTCTACTGTCTGTGCATTGTAGAACTTCAGGAAACATGACAGGTGCTCAGAAAGTCAAAGTGCGTAAATTAATGTTTTTGCACCATAGTTTGTAAAAACAAAGACGTGTAGAACAATAAATTTTGAGAAAAAATTATATAGAAATGTAGTTTTATTTGAAACATTTTACAACAGAAAGTTAAAAATGTCATTTTTTTGCAAAACATTTGGTCAATTTTGATTAATATAAAAAAAAGTAAAAGTGTCAGCAGCAATGAAATACCACCAAATGAAAGCTCTATTAGTGAGAAGAAAAGGAGGTAAAATTAATTTGGGTGGTAAGTTGTATGACCGAGCAATAAACCGTGAAAGTAGTGTAGTGCAGAATTGTAAAAAGTGGTCTGGTCATTAAGGGGGTTTAAGCTAGGGGGGCTGAAGTGGTTAACATACATTAATTTAACATATATAAAAATATACTTTGTAAAAACAGCAGCAAGGAAGGGGGAAACCTTAAGTGAGGAAAAAACAACCCTAGAGGAGGCTGATGGGTCAACACACAAGGGTATATAGATTGCAGAGAGAAGCCACACACAAGGGTATATAGATTGCAGAGAGAAGCCACACACAAGCAAGCCAGTAAGACAATAGAAGCCATCAGACATAAAAATCCTAAGTAAGGCATAAACCAGGCATCCTCACACTGCGGCCCTCCAGCTGTTGCAAAACTACAACTCCCAGCATGCCCGAACAGCCTACAGGTATCAGCCTACAGCAGGGCATTGTGGGAGTTGTAGTTTTACAACAGCTGGAGGGCCGCAGGTTGAGGATGTCTGGCATAAACAGACCTATGTGTGGAAAGGATAAGCAAATAACTACCCAAGAATGCATGTGGAACCCTCAGCCGCCTCCTCCCGACGCCGTTTCGCCAGTAACACCTGGCTTATTCCGGGGATGTAATTCTTTCAAATTATAGCTTTTTATTTCTTAAATATTAAAACTGACACAAAATGTATTATTGCAATGGGTTCCCTATTTTGTGACGATCTTTTTGATATATAACAGGTATAGGTTTGAGTGAACGGGGCAACTATGGTGGCGGTTTCTGTTAGCGACTGCATATTTACATTGTTTAGGCCCCATGCACACGGCCGTGTTTCACAGCCGTGTGCGGGCCGTGGAACCGCGGCCTGGATCCCTCCTGAGAGCAGGAGCGCACGGCGTCACTGGTTGCTATGACGCCCTGCGCTCCCTGCTGCCGCCGCAATACAGTAATACACTGGTATGATCTATACCAGTGTATTACTGTACTGTGCCGGCAGCAGGGAGCGCACGGCGTCATAGCAACCAGTGACGCCGTGCGCTCCTGCTCTCAGGAGGGATCCAGGCCGCGGTTCCACGGCCCGCACACGGCCGTGTGCATGGGGCCAAAGGGTGAGATCTGTGGAAAATCCACATCAAATTTGTTCCAAAAACCCCAAGTAACACATTTGGTTTTTGATGCAGATTTGGTGCACAAACGAACGTATGCGCAGACCGAAAAAAAGGGGAAAAAAATAAATGCCTGATCTGTTTTTCCGGATAACACCGGAAAGATGGATCCGGCATTTTAATGCATTTTTCTGAATGTTCAGGCATTTTTCAGACTGATCAGGATCCTGATCAGTCTTACAAATGCCATCAGTTTTACATACGTTTTGCCGGATCACTCTGCCACAAGTGTGAAAGTAGCCTTAGATCAATGTACACTACACACAAGATGCACACACTACATATATACTGGAAAAACACAAAGGTAAAAACCTACCCTAACAAATGATTAGGGATGAGCGAATCGACTTCGAATGAAACATCCGAAGTCGATTTGCATAAAACTTTGCATTCCGTACAGTATTAGAATGTATTGGCTCTCGTGCGACTTTGCCTAATAACTTCAGAAATTGATTTAAACTGTAAAAAAAAACATTTCCTGAACTCGGGTTCGGTTCCAAGTGGTGTGAATAATTGATGCTACTAAGACCCAATACACCACTGTTTTTGGGCCATCCAATCTCCAAGAACCAAATGTGACTTCTGCACTCCTATAGTCATGTAACATATTGCAAGGAATTCAGGCATGTTATTGAGGTTTGATGAAGTGTTTTCTGCATTTCTGTATATATTTTACTTGTCATTTTTTAAAATTAATTGTGGCAAAAAAATACACACTCTATGAGGTTGTCTTCAACTCTACCCACTTTGGCCAACCTCTTTTTGTAAGAAGGGGCCCTCGACTACAAGGTATTCACAAAGTACCTTGCTTCTAGGACCCCCAGGAATCAGATGTAATGATTGGGGGAATCAAGCAGAGAGTACCAAGTTCTTGTGCGGTGCCACTCCAGGAGAAATGGAGTTTGGGCTGTATGAGTAAGGCATGGACATGCATGCAGTGTCCTCTAGGGTGAGAGAAGTTCTTTGGAGCTACTCTTCACTATGTCACCCTTCCAAAAATAAAAATCACGAAGCCCAGTAATTTAGTTGCACAGTCCAGGCTCTTGTTTCCCTGGCTATACTCATCATGAATACTATACTTGAAATAAGTATCTTGTATTGTCAGTTAATAGGATGCTTATGCACAGGATTAAAACATCTGAGTATTGTTGCCACTTCCTGCTTCCAGTAATATGAAGGACAGCTCTGCAGCGCATGTATACTACTAGTGTGTTCTTTTTTCCTGGCAGAATCATGACCACCAATGCAAATATGCAAAGTATAATCATTCTGCAACATGCTGGTGCACAAAATGTTCAGTCAATGGAACCTCAAGAAGAACGAAGAAATGATGTGCCAGCTGATATGCCCAAACCCCTCGTAAAATTTTTCAAAGGAGAACCTGAGGTTCTTGGGGTAAGTGCCTTTTATTATTTGTTATTCACTGACATTGGGGGATCTTAATTTAACACTAAGGCCTCATTCAGACTGGTGTATTGCACCTGTGTTAAACAGCCAATATGGGGGGTGGGGGTAATTGGGATAGAAACATTGAGAAACTCTGCTCTTGAGGAAGGGGTGTCGCCATTTTCAAAGATCCTCCTTCTCAATGGCCAATGTTCTGATTTTTCCTGACTAGGTGGTAAAACTTGCCAGTCCTAAACGCAGCCACATGACTTCACGTCTCCTCATGGAGGAGGGACTCATCTATAGAATTTTTCTAAGTTAGGCCAGGTTCGCATCACTGTTTTGCTTTCCATTCTTCTAATCTATCAGAAGATTGACAGAACTGAAAAATTAAAATAACACAAAAACGGATCCTTTTTTTTAACACCCGTTGTGCACATTTAGCATCCGTTTGCATCCACTTTTGTCATTAGATTTTGTCATTAGATTATTTCCAGATTAACGGATCTCTGACGAAACTGACAAAAACGGATGCAAAATGAGCACAATGGATACTCAAAATAAAGGATTTTTTTTTTTTTTTGTTCTACTGACAGAAGAATGAAAAAGAAAACAGTGATGTGAACCTGGCCTTAAGCTGGTCATAGACATTAGAGATATTGTGTATCAATATGCCAACTAATGTCCATGGGGGCCTCCATTGGCAGAATTGGGAGACATAAGGAGTAGGTTGCTTGATTTTAACATGACCGATCCTTTTGTTCTCTGGAGATAAGCTGTTTTGTAAATATCATACATTATCATTTAGCCTCTACGGAAATTATGGTAATATTGTCACTTTCTGAGCGTCTAATTCCAAGTTGACAACCAATATGGTTAGATTTACTGTTGTTAGTTTTGCAAAAATGGAAGCTACAGCATCATTTTTGTCGCTTTTATTGTTGTACTGCATATCATAAAGATATAGGTTATTTGTGTTCATCCTACAAGAAATAGAATATACAGTAGTGGCAATTTTTTATTTTTTATTTTTTGTAGGAGGGTGGAGGAAATGATTAAACATTGTTCTCTTTTTTTTCAGGTGACCCAGTTGTTTACAGGAATAAATTCCATTTTCTTTGGCATCATCTTAACCATGATGTTTCATAAGAAACCAAGCTATTACATAAGCGCTGCGGTTGTCACTGGTGTCTGTTTTTGGTCTGGAGTTGCGGTAAGAACACACGAGTACTATAAGCTGAACATTAAATGGTTGCTATATTTCACTTTAAATAATGAACACGCTGGGATCAGATGAACGTCATTGTACATAAAGTCAAGAGTTAATTGCGGGCTTGCAGCATTTGTCATATGGCAGATCCAGCAGTGTTATGAAAGAAAGCCACAATGCAAGTGTGAACATAGCCTTACAGCCACTAACGCTGGGTTCACACCTGAGCGTTCTGAAAGGAGCGCTCTGTATGCGCGATTGTACCGGCGTTTGCAATCGCGCATACAGAGACAAGCGAACGCCCATTGTCGCGCCTTCCCGAAAGTCTTTGTACGGGAACGCGCGACAAGACGCCCCAAAGAAGCTCATGTACTTCTTGGGGCGTTTTACAGCGCGATCGTACGCTCTGTAAAACGCCCAGGTGAGAACCATTCCCATAGGGAAGCATTGGTTTCTCCTTGTTGAGCGTTTTATAGCGCGTAGGAACGCGCTGTAAAACGCTCAGGTGTGAACCCAGCCTTACACTTATAACTGCATTTAGCGACAGATGTACCGTCATTACCACTCATAGGTCATGGACAGACATACAGTCACTAATACGCACGGGTCAGTGACAAGTTTATACTCACTACAAACACATACAAAGCAGCAGGGAGATCCCAATAATGCATCACCAAACATCACCAACTTAATGCATTTGAGTCCTAAGTAGTGCATGACTCCTTCATCAAGTAGCAATTAAATACAAACCTTAGATACAATCTCCAGACCAGACCCCAATATAAATCCAGAATACAGACTTCAGAACAGACTGTCACGACCCTTGGTCATGGTCGTGACTCCTTGGGAGCCGCATGCAGTTGCCCGCGGTTTGGTGTTGTGTCAACCGCAGCTGGGGGCACTTAGTGGTTTGCCTCAGGTGCGGTTGCTGCGGACAACAGGCATGCGTGCGGTTGCCCTTGGCAACGTGTGTTTGTGTACACTTCCTTTGTCTGTTTGTTGTGCACGGGGTCATGTTTATATGCACCTAGACACCTCCCTTCACTTGCGGTTGTCCGCGGCAACGTCTGGTGTTGTGTGCATGCGGTGGCAGTGTCTCGGCCTGCTGGCTGTTCTTCAGGACATGGTTGCCACGCATGCCGTTGCCGGCGGTAACAGGTGAGTGTGTTTGTGTGCTTTTCCCCTTTAAGTTGATGTTTTCCCTTCCCTGGTGTTGGAAGGGTTAACTTCCTTCCTAGTGTGTGTGTGCACTGGGTGTGTCTGACTGTTGGGTGTGACTTCTTGGCCCTATAAAGCCTCAGTGGAAGGCAGTAGTCAGAGAGGGTGCTTCAGCCATGCTTGCTGGAGACATCCTCCTGGTTACTTTACAATCTGCCAGTGGGGGCCACCCTTCTGGTCATAAAATTATGTTACACGGTGTTATGAAGGTGTGTGTGGGGTTTCTTTATTATTGCAACTTATGGTCCTGGGTTCCTGTGTGATGTCTGGTGTGTGCTGTGTTCGTTTGTGTTCTGAACAGCAGCACTTGCACATGGGTTCCAGGGTTTGTTGTCTGTGGCAGGTGAGTGTTGTGTTGGTTGCATTTGCCTGTCACTGCCATAAGTTGTTTCTGTTTCCCCTTGTAGCTTGGCCAAGTTAGAGTCCAGGAGGAACTGGCTGTCTACCCAGCTCCTAGCTCAGGGAACGACGGAGGGTCAGTAGGGATCCGAGGTTCCTGAGTATGGGCCCTCCTACCTTTAAGGGCGGCCCATGCAGCTAGGAGTCAGGGTCAGATTAGGGAAGCGCTAGGAGGTGACCTGCTCCCTAATTCTGTGGTTCTGGCCAAGTGGCAACCCTACCATCACCTGGCACCGCACGGCTGAGGGTTTTCCCCCATCCTCAGCCGTGACACAGACACACAAAAAATACAAACCCCAAACCAGACACAAAAATACAGACCCTTGACCAATCCCTAAAATAAATACAGATCCGAGCAGATCCTAAACTAGACCTCAAAATAAATATCCACCTACTGTAGATTTGATCCTAAAATAAATCCAATCCATAGAACAGATCTTTATATGGACACCTTCCTGACACCGCTAAATTTTGCAAATTTGATTCAAAAATAATTTTTTAATGCTTTTACTTATCTCAGCAATTCTGAGAATCTTTTCTTGGGACACATTGTACTTCATTTTAGTGGTGAATTAGCTATTTTAAAAATTTAAATTTTTCTGCTTTTCAGACGACTAGCGATATATATAGTTCTTAATTAACATTTACCACACGTCTACTTTATGTTGACATTTTAGTTTTTTAGGACATTAGAAGGCTTAAAATTTTAGAAGCAGGGTGCTAAATCTTTTTAAAGAGACCAATCCTGTATGGAGACTTACTGAAAGTACTCCACGGTATGGAGATTTATTAGCAGTAAGTCTCTATACAGTTTATAGAGCCAGAAGCGACAACACTTTTTTACATTTTAATTTTGTCGCACTCTGGACCTTCAAATGTCCAGAGCTTAATCCCTGTTTCAATGCAGTACAATGTGTGCTGTATTGTATTGCATTGAACTGTCAATTTTACACTGACATTTCGCCTATGAGACCCAACCTGGGGGCTGAACCTCATAGATCTACGCAGCTGGTGGGCCCCAAGGCCTTTGGTTGCCATAGCAGCCATCGGCACCCCGAAATCACATAGTGGGGAGCCGATGGAAAGACACAGGGAGCTCCCTCTCCTCTGTAGATCCCATAGATGTGGCGATCTGCATTGGTCGGGGCATCTGGCATTGGCTTGACTGTCAGTAATAGCCAGACGGCCAGTTACGGCTGTTTAAACATTTGCAATATGAGCACCTTCTCAAGATGGCTCCTCTGCCAGTTCTCTGAGGCCAAAACTGCTTTCCCTCACTTCACATACACACTTGCTGTTGCCAGCAGTTCCCTGCCAGCCAATCAGATTGGATTACTGAGAGACACGCCTCCTCACTCTGAAGACTAATGCAGGCATGCAGTGTGAAGGACCGCCCCTCCGTCTTCCTGTCTTTTTAGCCAGAGACAGACAAGACCTAGTAATGGTCTTTTAAGGGAGCAGTGGAAAGGGACAGGGGACATTAATGAAAGCTGTTATTATAAGGCAATTACAGATCTTTTGACAATCATTGACAGACCAACTCAGGTATGCATGCCTAGCTCTAATAAACTAGCAAATAAAAAAAATATGACAGTTACACTTTAACCTTTTATTCCCATACGGTATGTACCTCTCACAATTAGATTTTAGGATGCTGTCACGCTGGGTAGGATACAAGATACAATAGACATACAGAAAACCACAAAACAAGCGTCTAGGCCAGAAGCTGCGGATAAAGGTCACCTCCTGACAAATCCTTACCAGCTCTCCCTGAACTTCTGTGCCCACGTTCAGACCCACATTCAGGTGGGAATCAATGTGCCCCCGTGTCTTAGGCTGAAGATTCCCTAAAATCCCTAAGATGGTGGAAAGGGGGAAAAAGACAGCCTGCTTCCTCAGGACCTGGAGGGGGCAGGTGTCTCTCTAACAGCCTAGACAGAACACAAAAGAAAACAAAACCAACTTATCTGTCGCTGAGCAGAAACAGCAAATCCTTCCTTCCTCAGAGCAAGATAGAAGCTATAACCCGCACAGGACACTGGGAAGGGGCGTAATCTAAACTCATACAAACGACCCCACACAGTGCACCTGAAGGGAGGCGGATACAGCTCAACTCCAAACCCAAAACAAAAAACTACACACGTGCTGCTAACCTGGCAGACCTCCGCACATAAGCTGAGCAGGGCATGACAGATGCTTTTAAAAATATCCCATTTTGTGGCTGTATTTTTTTATTTTTGAGGACTTTGTCCCAGTTAGTTAGGCCTATGGCCTCTCTTAGTTTGCAAAATTTAGCTTTTTTTGAAGTTTGGCTCTTTTGAATGACAATTGGAAGGTTATTACTTTATAGTCACTATTTCCAAGGTGTCCCCCAACCTGCATATCTGTTGTTCTGTCAGGTCTATTGGTTGATAGTAAGTCCAGTTTGGCTGTCCCTCTAGTCGGGTCCTGAAGCAGTTGGGAAAGGTAATTGTCTTTGGTTATTTCCAAGAACCTGTTTCGTTTATGAGATATACATGTTTCGGTTTCCCAGTCTATATCTGGGTAGTTGAAGTCCCCCATAATAACGATCTCATTATGATCTGCCGCCTCATCTATTTCGTTTAGTAGCAGAATTTCTGTGGACACTGGTATATTAAGTGGTTTATAATAAACTCCTATTAGTATTTTATTATTGTTTTTGCCTTTATTTCTACCCACAATGACTCTATATGCTCATGTCCCTCACTTATATCTTCTCGGACTGTGGGCTTTAGACAGGACTTTACATAAAGGCAGACCCCTCCCCTCTCTGGTTTTTGCGATCCTTTCTAAACAGACTGTAACCCTGTACATTAACTGCCCAGTCAAAGCTATCATCCAGCCATGTCTCAGTTATTCCCACTATGTTATAGTCCTACTCACACATCACTAATTCCAGTTCCCCAATTTTATTAGTCAGGCTCCTGGCATTAGTATGCATACAATTAAGAGGTTTATGTATATTTTTTTACCCTACACCTTTCCTTCTAAACTGTTCTAGTCCCTCCTTCAATTCCTCCTCCAGTCCCATTACCTTGCCCCCGATCAGCACTATCTTCCCATCCTATAACGCAATTACCCTCCCCCCCCAGTCCCTAGTTTAAACACTCCACCAACCTTCTAGCCATCTTCTCCCACAAAACAGCTGCCCCTTCCCCATTGAGGTGCAGCCCATCCCTACGATAGAGCCTGTAGCCAACAGAGAAGTCAGCCTAGTTCTCCAGGAACCCAAACCCCTCCTTCCTATACGTGTTAACCTCCCTAATTTCCCACTGCCTTTCTTGTGTGGCTCGTGGTACAGGTAGTATTTCTGAAAACACTAGCTTTGAGGTCCTTCCCCTAAGCTTGTGACCTAAATCCCTAAAATCATTTTTAAGGACACTCCACCTACCTCTAACTTTGTAATTGGTTCTGTCATCCCGATCCATGATGTGTCGAACTCGAGAGCCAGGAAGACAGCACACCGTTCGATGATCCCAGTCTTTGTGACAGATCGCCCTATCTACAGGGTGGACCATTTATATGGATACACCTTAATAAAATGGGAATGGTTGGTGATATTAACTTCCTGTTTCTGGCACATTAGTATATGTGATAGCAACACCGCAGGAGAAATGGGCCATTTATATGCTGTGAAGATACGAGATGTGCAGCACCTGAAACTACGGATACTGGAAGCCTGTGCTAGCATTTCTCCTGCGGTGTTGCTATCAGTGTGTGAAGAGTGGGAAAAGAGGGTTGCATTGACAATCCAACACAATGGGCAGCAAATTGAACACATTTTATAAGTGGTCAGAAACTTGTAAATAACTCATGAAAGAATAAAATTACGTTAAAACCAAGCACACCATTGTTTTTCTTGTGAAATTCCCAATAAGTATGATGTGTCACATGACCCTCTTCATATTGAAAAAACTAAAGTTGGATTTAAAATGGCCGAATTCAAAATTGCCGCCATGGTCACCACCCATCTTGAAAAGTTTCCCCCCTCACATATACTAATGTGCCACAAACAGGAAGTTAATATCACCAACCATTCCCATTTTAGTAAGGTGTATCCATATAAATGGCCCACCCTGTATACCCATAATAATTGAGTCTCCCACTATCAGCACCTGTCTGGTCTGCCCTGCTCTCCTGGTCCCCTGCTTACTGGAGCTGACATTCCCCTGACTGGCAGAGGAAGCACCTAATATATCACGTAATATAGCACCTAATATATTTATTATGTTGTTCTAAAATGATTGTCTATAATATTTTTGATAGATTCTCTTTGAGCAAAGTGTTGAAATTATATGTTATTTTTTAGTATATAATTTCAGGATCTCTATCAATTGCTGCTTCCTGCAAGCCATCTTTGGGCAAGGTAAGTGAAGCTTTATGTTTCTGAAATATAACAAAGTTACTGCAACCTACTTCAAAGTGTTCTCTCAATGCACATAAACAGTCAAAGGAAATTTTAATAAATAGTAGATAAAAATACTATAAAACTCCAAAAAACAAACTTTATTAATGACAAAAAAATTATAGGTTGCTGCTGGACCCTAGCATTTTATTATACATACAGTCCACCAAAACAAAATACAATATTAATGGTGCCCATACAAAATGCAGTAGGTATTATAAATTCTGATATAGTATGGCTGATGTCTGTTAAATATTGTTACAAGAGCGGTTGCAGAACCACTGTGTTAGCAACAAATTTACCTTAGGGCTAATCCTAAGGGCATTTTCCTGTCAGTCCCCTGGTATTCACCCTCTAACCCCTATACCTCCTGGAATAGTCTCTGTGTAGTTAACAGCTGACCCACAGCGGTCAAAAACAGTGTTGCAGGGCACTGAGGAGTCAGGCAAAGTCATAGTCAGGAGAGGCTGAGGTCAGGACTGGCTGAGTGCGTGCAACATCGTAAACAGTCCAAGGTTAGGGCAGGCAGCGAAGCGTCAATACAGAGGTCTGGTACAGATCAGGTCAGGCAGCCGATGTGCCCGCATTGCTGAGAAAAATTATGTTTTAATATATGCTAATGAGCCTCTAGGAGCAACAGGGACATTGCTTTCTTTGCAACTGCTGTGTCCTCGCCACTTTGACAGAGCCAGGCAGAATAAATTGGAAGTTCTCTTCTGTACTGCAAGCCTTTTTCCTGTATGGTGCCTGCGTTGGATACTGAAGCGGCCGGTGCAGCATGAGACTTTAGGAGAAGTCAGGGCCAGCCATGATCAGTTCATACCGAACTTTACGATTTTTTGACTCCGGACCCAAACCCGAACATTTCAGTAAAAGTTTGGGTTCGAGTTCGGTGTTCAGCGATTTAATGGCGCTTTTTGAAACAAGCGTTTAACTCTTGTGAAGGGTGGAGCCCTTTGAAGCCATCACAGCCATGCCTACTAATGGCATGGCTGTGCTTGGCCAGTGCAGCATGTGACCCAGCCTCTATATAAGCGCCGCACATCACTCAGCTCTTACTAGTGTAGGTGTAGGGAGAGGAGGATGCTACTGTGAGGGAGAGAATAGGAAAGAATCTGATATCAGAACTTCTTGTTAACTCTGCGATCTACAGCGATTATTTTTTTGTGGGTGCAATGCTAAATTTTTGTACCCTGCCCTGAGCCCAGTGAGACAGAAAAATAAGTTTTATCCATCTATTAGTTAGGTGAGTGTCGGCAGCCATTTTGTGCACCAGCACTGCATATGTGCCAGGGACAATAATTTAATCCTGTTCTTTTAGTTCAGTGGGCAACATATACCCATTTTTTAAGTGCACCTGCACTGCATATGTGCCAGGGGAAGGGGAACTAATATAGGTAATCCGTCTGTGAGTTCAGGGACCCAGGGGGGGACATATTCACTATTTTTTTCTGTAAAGTGCCCCTGTGCAGCATATGTAATAATCAATTCAGTAAATCCATCTGTTAGATTCTGGGGGGACAAATTAAAAAATTTTTTGCTAAAAAGTACATTTGCGCCCTGCACTGCATTTGTGATAGTGAAAGAAAATCAGTTAAATCCATCTGTTTCATTGTGGGTGAAAAAATCATATTTTTTTTTTCCATATAGTACCTTTGCAGCCTGCACTGCAAATTTGATAGTGAAATATAATCAGTGAATACAACTGGGACACTGTGGGTCAAAAAACACTTTTTTGGGCCATAAAGTACCTTTGCGGCCTGCACTGCAAATCTGATAGTGAATTAAAATCTGTAAATCCATCTGTTTCACTGTGGGTGAAAAAATCATAATTTTTTTCCCATAAAGTACCTTTGCGCTGCATTTCTGACAGTCCATTAAAACCGTTAAATACTGCTGTTACATTGTTGGTTGAAAAAAAATCATCCTTTTTTGTGCTAGATAGTACATTTGCAGCCTGCACTGCATTTCGGACAGTCCAATAAAACCGTTAAATACTGCTGTTACATGGTTGGTAGAAAAAAGCACACTTTTTGTGCTAGATAGTACATTTGCGGCCAGCGCTGAATTTCTGACAGTCCAATAAAACCAGTCAATACTGCTGTTACATTGTTGGTTGACAAATTCACATTTTGTGTGACCTCAAGAAATTTTTTCTCTTTATGACACAGCCTTACTGTCAGTGAACTTAATAGTTGACTATTGGCAGTTACATTGTCGCCTGACATAAACCATCTGTTAGTTTGGTGGGTGAACACAAAGAATGAGGAGAGCATCAAATAAGGGATGTGGCCCTGGGCGTGGTGCTGCTGGTGGAGCTCCTGTTGCAGGGAGAGGACGTGGTCGATCTGTGCCAGCTACACGCACAAGTGAAACACCTTCCCCAGGTGCGACAGAACCAGACGACAGAACCTTCAGCGTTGTTTAGTAGGCCTGAATGCGGCTCTACGAATGGTGAGGCCAGAACAAGTACAGGCGATAGTATATTGGGTGGCTGACAGTGCCTCCAGTTCCTTCACATTGTCTCCCACCCAGTCCCCTGCTAAAAGATCAGAGTTGGCACCTGCAGCCCATGGCCATCAGTCTTTTACCTCACCCCCTTGCAAGTCAGCCAAGCTGTCTGAGCCCCAAGTCATGCAGCAGTCTCTTCTGCTTTTTGATGACTCTGCTAGCAGGGTTTCCCAGGGCCATCCACATAGCCCTGCCCCAGAAGTGGAAGAGATTGAATGTACCGATGCCCAACCACTTATGTCTCAGGATGAGTACATGGGAGCACCACCGCAGCACGTCTCGGATAATGACGAAACACAGGTGCCAACTTCTGTGGCTTTCTGCAGTGTGCAGACCGACAAGGAGGGCAGGGGTGAAGACTGGGTGGAAGATGATGTGGAGGACAATGAGGTCCCCGACCCCACATGGAATCAAGGTCATGCGAGTGACCTGTGTAATTTGGAGGAAGAGGCAGTGGTCGCACAGAGCCAAGAGTACAGCAAAAGAGGGAGCAGGTTGCAAAAGCGGAGTGGCCGTCCCCTAGACAGAATGCCTGCTACTGCCCACCGCACCAAGGGACTGAGCACACCAAAGTCAGCTCCAAGGAGTTCATTGGCGTGGCAGTTTTTAAGACAATGTGCTTACGACAAGACACGAGTGGTTTGCACGCTGTGCAGTCAAAGCCTGAAGCGAGACATAAATGTCCTAAACCTGAGCACAACCTGCATGACCAGGCAGCTAAGTGCAAAGCACGAGCTGCAGTGGAGTAGACACCTCAAAAACCAAGAAAGGTCTCTGGCTCCTCCTGCTTCCTCTTCTGATGCAGTCTTGGCCTCTTCACCCCCCTCTGGAGTGACAGTGGCATCTGCCACCCCCCAAACAGATGATATGCCATGGAAGCATTCAGCTGTCTTTCTCCCAAACACTGGAGCGAAAGAGGAAGTACCCCCCTACCCACCCGTGATCCCTGGCTTTAAATGCCAGCATTTCCAAATTCCTGGTCTTTGAAGTGCTGTCATTCCTTCTGCTGGACACAGACAGTTTTAAGAATTTGATGGTGGTGGCTGTCCCACAGTACGTTGTGCCCAGCCGCCACTACTTTTCCAGGCGAGCCATCCCTTCCCTGCACAACCAAGGTGTCCATTGTGCAACGTCATCTGTGGCAAGGTCCACCTAACTACGGACACGTGGACCCGTAAGCACGGTCAGGGACGTTATATCTCCCTAACAGCACACTGGAAAAATGCAGTGGCGACTGGGCCTGAAGCGTATAGCAGTTTTGCGCATGTCTTCCACCACCGAGGATTGCGGGGCGCTTCTCTTTGCCTCCTGTTGCTTCCTCCTCCTACTCCGCTTCCCCATCCTCTACCGCCTCCTCATCCAGTCAGCGTAACACCTTCACAACCAATCTCAGCACAGCCAGGGGTAAATGACAGCAGGCAGTTTTAAAACTTATCTGTTTGGGGGACAAACCCCACACTGCGCAGGAGCTGTGGACGGGAATGGAACAAAAGATCGATGAGTGGTTGGTGCCAGTGAGCCTCAAGCCTGGTCTGGTGCTCGCCAGTTTTATGCACATCCCTTGCCTGGGGCATGTGCTGAATTTGCTGGTGCAGAGATTCCTGAAAAATTACCCCAATATGTCAGAGCTGCTGCAGAAAGTGTGGGACGTCTGTGCGAGCTTTCGGCATTCACATCCTGCTGCTGCTCTCCTGTCAGCGCTGCAGCGTAACTTCGGCCTTCCTGCACACCGCCTTATATGCGACGTACCCACAAGGTAGAACTCCCCCTTGCACATGCTGGTGAGACTGTGCGAGCAGCAGCAGGCAATAGTGAAGTTTCAGCTGCAGCATGCACGTGTGAGTCGCTCTGCGGAACAGCACCACTTCTGCTGCCGCAACCCCCACACTCTGTCATTGTGCCACTCTGTGGCCTCCTGATGCAGCTGCCACCTCCACACTGTCATTGTGCCACTCTGTAGTCTCCTCATGCTGCTTATACCTCACCACTATGTCATAGGGCCACTCTGTGGACTTCTCATGCTGTTCCCACCCTCCCCACTTCATGACTAGGCACTATTTTGCCTTTCGGCCTGGCTGACATCATCATTTATTTGACCCTTCTGATCTTTCAAAAGGAAGGAAAAATGAGACGCACAACGGATCCTGTCTATGTAACAGCTATAAGGCCTGCATGACATGGTCCCTGATTTGCATGTACTGTTATTTACTTTAGAAAAAAAACATAAAAACAGGAACAGTGGAAATAAGCACAATTACACCATTGTATTGTATTTTGCAAATAATACTTTAATAAAACAATTATAAAAAAGAATTGGCTTATGATTTGGTAGCCAAAAGCAGGAGTGGGTACATAACACAGAAGACATGCAAATATTCCATTCATGTGTCATCTCTGTTTTGGATCCACTCCAGTTTTTTTTTTTGGCATTAGCAGTACTGATGGATTAAGGATCACATGCTGAAGACGCATGCTCCACAGACAGGATCCGTTTTTTGGGGGTTATTGTTCTGACGGATCAGGCAAAATAATCAGTGACGTCAACTCAAACTTACTGCTGACACCCTCTCCATTCTGTGGGGGGAGGGGGGCTAAACATGTATAAGCATTTATTAGAACAGGTTCTGTAGAAACCTATGTGGATTTACGCTATAGTAGGATCTTGGACTTCTGCACGTTTTTTTATACCTGGCGTTCACATTGACCTGTAAGGCTGACTTCACACTTAAGAGCGACACCTGTCATCTACATGTCATACTGTCACTGCCACTTCTGTGAGAAGGTCTGTTAGATGTTCTTCTCTACCTGCATGAAGTTCTTTGTTTTGGCTTTACTTTGTCATCTCCTTTTCTTCTCCCAGCTGTCACCTATTTACACTAATTGTCTCCGTTTATATTCCCTCCCATACTGCCTCATTTTGCGGTTTATACTTCTTCTTGGATTGTGTTCACTGCTGGATGCTGCTTCTGCTGATTCCTCAGAAAAGTCTGTTTCCATTATTTGTGTTTTCTTGCTGGCTTGATTCTAGGTGACCCTGACTCCGTCCGTATTAAGTGCAGGGAGCCGGTGGTCGTGTCCCCTCACTATTATAGGGTTTTCAGGTGTCACATAGTATGAGGTACGTGGACATGCAATCGTCTACCATAAAGACCTTTGCATGGGCATAGCAGTCAGGGAGAGCTCTAGTGTTTTTATAGGGCTCACCCATATGCTCCTTAGTTTGGGATCAAGCCAGTCGGATGTTTATTTATAAGTTCCAGCTTTCTGCAACACCATCCGTGACATTATAAACCACCATAACCGTCTTAAGCATAGATCCGGTTTCAGCCTTGATTGACCGCATGCAGGGTCTTTCGCTGGAGGTAGCAGATCTCTGGAAAACTGTCTCAGTTTCAGGTGACCGGTTCTGCTGGCGTTCATGGACTTTGTTCCGAGCCTAAGATCTCACTTCCAGATACATTCTCCGGGGGAAGTGAGAATTTTGTTCGCTTTAGAGAGGCTTGCAAACTCCATTTTCGCCTACTTCCCCATTCCTCTGGTGATGAGGAGCAGAGGGTGGGGATCATCATCTCGCTGCTCAGGGATAACGATCAGTCTTGAGCCTTTTCGCTGCCGGTCGGGGCACGGCCCCTCCGATCGGTGGATGAATTTTTTGTAGCCCTGGGGCAGATATGTGATGACCCAGATCGTATTGCTCTGGCTGAATCTAAACTGTGTCTTTTATGCCAGGGTAAACAGTCCGCAGAGATATATTGTTCAGAATTTCGGAGATGGGCAGCTGATACTGGTTGGAATGATGCTGCACTCCGAAGTCAATTTTGCCATGGTCTTTCGGAAAGATTAAAGATGCATTTGCTTTTCATGAGACCAGCCTCGTTAGAATCTGCCATGTCTCTAGCTGTTCGTATTGACAGGCGTCTTAGAGAGAGAGAGGAGACTACTCTTTCCTGTCATATTCAGCCCAAGGACAGTGGGGCTGTCTCATTCAGTGCGCAGGGGTCTCAG